>NC_041410.2:80737426-81103051 GCF_900747795.2 Erpetoichthys calabaricus | reverse complement strand
TTTAAGATTGAAATAAGCAATTAAGGTTGGAGAACCTTAACAAGCGAGACCACTAAAATGAAGCATTAAAATGTCACTTAAGCAATATGTGCTTCATCAGCAATAACTGAGTTCTCGTTAAGGAACTGGGTTGGAACAAAAACCTGCACATACTGTGGCACTCGAGGACCAACATTGCCTACCCCTGATATAGTGTGTCCACTTCATGGCTCTGTGGATTCTTCTCAAAAGCACCAAAGAGAAGTCAGTGAGTGTAACTAGAAATTCTGAATTGGTTATGAGTGTGTGAGTGTGCCCTGTAATGGACTGGCCTCCTGCCAAGGCTGGTTCCCCCCTTGTGTCCAGTACTGCAAGCATACGCTCTGACCAAAGGCAAACATGAACTGCATAAGCAGTTAGAAAATAGGTGGAAAGCTGTTTGATGACAGTGATCAAAGACGCTCCCACAAACATTTTATGAAGTGCCATTTCTGTCTTCATCCTCCTCCTCCTCTTTCTCCCCACATTAAGTACTTTTATCCGACATGTAAAACTGTTTTTGCTTTCAATAAAAGCATCATCAGCTAAATAAGCAAATAAGTACCGGGCCTTCAGAAAGTATCCAACCCCTTCACTATTTTTTCACATGTTGTTATATTTTAGCCTTGTGCTACAATCATTTAAATTAATTTTCCTGTCATCAAGCAATACTGCTTACCCCATAATGACAATGCAAAACTGAATTTTCAAAAATGTATTAAAAATAAAAAACTGAAATATCACATTGACACAAGTATTTACACCTGTTGCAGTGACACTTGAAATCTGGCTCTAATCTTGGATTAAGAGATGACAATGAGAATGTTCTCATTACACTGTACTGTATTTTGTACTTTTGTTGTATGTCATTTTAAGCTGTATTCTTAATGTCATTAACTTTATTTTTAAATGTATATTACTGTATAGCAATCCTGTGGTGGGTTGGCACCCTGCCCAGGATTGGTTCCTGCCTTGTGCCCTGTGTTGGCTGGGATTGGCTCCAGCAGACCCCCGTGACCCTGTGTTCGGATTCAGCGGGTTGGAAAATGGATGGATGGATGGATGTATAGCAAGCCAGACTTTGAAGTGTAACAGCACCTTAAAAAATATAACAGAATTTAACTACATTTATTTTTGAAATAATTACTTTAAAAGTATTGGAGCTGCATTTATGAAAAAATACCAACGTTCTGCAGCTTTTAGTTTGCTTCATAGGATGATTTAAGCAATAGTGTGACGTGTGTTCAAATAATTCCACAGACTGAATATAAGTTTTAGCAAAATTCAAAGCAAAACAGTTCACACAAAAATAGAGAGAAATTGATATTAAAGAAAGGAAAAGGTCTCGTTTAAGAAAAGTTCTGTTGAAGGCTTATATATCTTTCTCTAAGTTTGGTCATACTGTCGTACTTTCAATTACTCATATCAAAACAGTCAGAAAACTGTATGCCAATCTCCTATTTGTAAACTTATCTGACAGTCCAGTAAGACTATTTCGTAACTGGTTTAATTAACACTTAGTTTTTACAGATAAAGCAAAGAAAGCTCTATTTCATGTTAACTTACAGGAGGTAGAAGACTACCATATTCTAGTTAGCATTAAGAAACTGATATTCTATTACCAAAATTAAGCAAACACTTAACATTACTTTCTAAGATTGGCTCTTACAAGTGTATTAAAAAATGAAAAAACATGAACTGTCTCATATACAAACTTACCCTAACCACACTGAGAGTATCACATAAAGACATTCCCTGCTGTAGGGTTTTCTGCATCAGTTCAAGTCTGCACTCCATACTGACACATCCAGTCAAAAGGGAGAAACGTCTCCATCTAGTGGTTTTAATCCTCAACTTCACCAAATATCTTAATTTTTCTTCACAGCACACCATGCCTGCCCACTCACAGCTAAACACACTTGCGTGACCTTAAAATGCTTATAGCTGAGATGCCACTAACATCAGGGCTGTGGACCCTCAGCCACAAATGAAGCCAGAGTGGGCAAACAGCAAAAAGATGGCACACCAGCCAGGAATCAAGATGATGTATTAGCCATTGGGACACTTTGCTACCTTAGAAAAATATCTCTCTATATACAGTACTGTACAAAAGTTTTAGGCAGGTGTGAAAAAATGCTGTAAACAAAGAATGCTTTCAGAAATATAAATACTGATTGTTTATTGTTATCAATTTACAAAATGCAAAGTGAGCGAACAAAAGAAAAATCTAAATCAAATCAATATTTGGTGTTCCTACCTTTTGCCTTCAAACCAGCATCAATTCTTATCGGTCCACTTGCACAAAGTCAGGGATTTTGTAGGATTCTAGTCAGGTGTCTGATCAACCAATTCTACCAAACAAGTGCTAATGATCATCAATGTCACACGTAGGTTGAAACACAGTCATTAACTGAAACAGAAACAGCTGTGTAGGAGGCTTCAAACTGGGTGAGGAACAGCCAAACTCTGCTACCAAGGGGAGGTTGTGGAAGACAGTTTCATGTCATGGCAAGATTGAGCACAGCAACAAGACACAAGGTAGTTCTACTGAATCAGCAAGGTCTCTCCCAGACAAAGATTTCAAAGCAGATTGGGGTTTCAAGATGTGCTGTTCAAGCTCTTTTGAAGAAGGACAAAGAAACGGGCAACGTTGAGGATCATAGACACAGTGGTCGGCCAAGGAAACTTAGTGGAGCAGATGAAAGACACATCAAGCTTATTACCCTTCGAAATCGGAAGATGTCCAGCAGTGCCATCAGCTCAGAACTGGAAGAAATCAGTGGGACCCAGGTACACCCATCTACTGTCTGGAGAAGTCTGGCCAGAAGTGGTCTTCATGGAATAGTTGCAGCCAAAAAGCCATACCTCCGACATGGAAACAAGGCCAAGAGACTCAAGTATGCACGAAAACATAGGAACTGGAGTGCAGAAAAATGGCAGCAGGTACTTTGGACTTATGAGCCAAAATTTGAAATATTTGGCTATAGCAGAAGACAGTTTGTTCATCAAAGGGCTGGAGAGCGGTACAATAATGAGTGTCTGCAGGCAACAGTGATGCATGGTGGAGGTTCCTTGAACATTTCATGCTGCATTTCTGCAAATGGAGTTGGAGATTTGGTCAGGATTAATGGTGTTCTCAATGCTGAGAAATACAGGCAGATACTTATCCATCATGCAATACCATCAGGGAGGCCTATGATTGGCCCAAAATTTATTCTGCAGCAGGACATCGACCCGAAACATACAGCCAAAGTCATTAAGAACTATCTTCAGCGTAAAGAAGAACAAGAAGTCCTGGAAGTGATGGTATGGCCCCCACAGAGCCCTGATCTCAACATCATCGAGTGTGTCTGGGATTACATGAAGAGACAGAAGGATGTGAGGAAGCCTACATCCACAGAAGATCTGTGGTTAGTTCTCCAAGATGTCTGGAACAACCTACCAGCCGAGTTCCTTCAAAAACTGTGTGCAAGTGTACCTAGAAGAACTGATGCTGTTTTGAAGGCAAAGGGTGGTCACACCAAATATTGATTTGATTTAGATTTCTCTTTTGTTCATTCACTGCATTTTGTTGATTGATGAAAATAAATGATTAACACTTCCATTTTTGAAAGCATTCTTTGTTTACAGCATTTTTTCACACCTGCCTAAAACTTTTGCACAGTACTGTATATAAAATCAAACATCTGTCTGCCTCTCTGTCTGTCTGTTTTTCACAAGAGAACTACTTGTTTTTTCTATAATTTGATTAAACATTCAGATTGAGTTTGGGACCTCTCTCATCGCGCCAAGTATCATAGTTCGTTGAGGTACCGATTTAGTTGCACGAATCCGAGAGACACAGAGGGCCTAGGGGAGGGGCCTTCCTCACTCACTCACCAGCCTCAGGGTATAACCTTAACTCTGCTTAGCTAGCGAACGAGAGAACTACTTAACAGATTTAGTTTGGGATTTTTTCTATAATTTTCTTGAACATTCCGGTTGATTTTACGACTTCTCTCATCGCGCTGAGAATCATAGTTTGCTTGCAGGAGCGATATATTCACGATAATCCGAGACAGAGGCTGCGGGCCCAGGGGAGGGGGAAGCGTGATGTCAGGAACGGGGAGCCGGCCTACCTCTGTGTAGTGGTGCGTAACTTGCCTCCGCTTAGCTAGCAATAACTTTTTGTTTATTGATTTGTCCTGTTTCACTTCTAGGCTAGCGAAGCCACGGGGAACGGCTAGTAAAGGAATCAAGTTGAATAATATCAGAGCTAAACAACCTTCTTAAGTGTAACCCTGAGCTAGAATAGTGGACAAGAAAATGGATGAATGAAAAATATCCATCCATTGTTCAACCCGCTGAATCCGAACACAGGGTCACGGGGGTCTGCTGGAGCCAATCCCAGCCAACACAGGGCACAAGGCAGGAACCAATCTGGGCAGGGTGCCCACCCACCGCAAGACATGAAAAATATAACTAATGAAAATTGTTTTTCATTTTTTAAAGGGGTCTGAAGTGTTGAACTAAGAAAAAAAAACAGCATTTATGTTCCAAACCAAAGCGAAGCTTCATGAGCCAGCAGAGTGGGCTGAAGTCTGTCCCAGTGCTTTTATAAGTTCTCTGCAGGGTTTTTCACTGTGTGGCCTCCTCCCTCTATTGAACCTTATCAGGCCAGATCACATTGATGTACTTCTGGGTGGCTTTCAGTCTCTTTGTTTTCTTCTGTTGGAATAGTCCTTAATGTTCAGTGCACATAGCATTATCAGTGACTAGCAGTGATATCGGACTTCACTCAGGAAACTTCCTAAGACCATGGACCTTGGTTATAGTGTGCTCAGTTACTTGGTTGTATCAGAAGTACTAACAGAGTATTTATCTGCATACAATATTTGTAGCTTTTTTTTTTTTTTTTTTTGACCGGGGGCTAATATTAATTCACATGAGCTGCTAACTCTTGAACATGCTACACACAACATATGTGCCCCATAGTACCAACTGAGGTGTTGTTTAAATGCCACAGACTTCCTGAGTTGTTGCTGACGATGTCTATCCCTTTATGACCGCAGTGTACCCATCTTTTGATGGCTACTTACAGCAGGGTAACATGCCATGTCACAAAGTTCATATCATCTCAAGCTGGTTTCTTGAACATGACAATGAGTTCACTGTACTCAAATGGCCTCCACTGTCACCAGATCTCAATCCAATAGAGCACCCTTGGGACTGGTGGAACGGGAGATTCCCATCATGGATATGCAGCGGACAAATCTGCAGCAGCTGTGTGATGCTCTCATGTCAATATGGACCAAAATCCTGGAATTTTTCCAGCACCTTCTTGAATCTATGCCATGAAGAATTACGGCAGTTCTGAAGTCAAAAGGAAGTCCAACTAGTAGCAAGGTGTACCTAATAAAGTGGCCTTTGAGCGTGTATAGATATAACATAAGTGGAATAATGTCCTAATAAAGCAACGTAATCAGAATTCCTTTCTTACTCAGAAGTGTGCAAAGTTGCTCAGAAGAAAACAACAGCATGCTGGCAGTCTTGTGTTCATTCAGCTATAATATTCCCAGATCCACTTAATTCAAGTGAGGGTTGGCAGTATTGGGCAGGTGACTTGAAATTTGAGTTAACAGGTTTGAGAATGTCATGTTTATTGGTGCAAAATAATCAGCAGATAACAGACAGAAAGAACAAGTATAGCATGGCAGCAAACACCAACAGCATCAGACTGTTAGGTGACAAGGCATCCCGTGGGCTGTGCTGAAGAGGACTTCCTCTGTCTCCATACTGACACAGTGACACCAGAGAAACGTCTGACGTTCAGCCCAGTTAGGTGAGCAGGCAGGGCAAAGGAAACTCAAAACACAGTAAAAGGCTGCATCAACACATCTGCGATTAAGGATTGAATCGTCGGTAGAGGTGACAGGAACTGCAATGAAAGGCAGAAACAGAGCCCTTCAGTGTCCTCTAGTAAAAATCAGTTTCTGTAGACAGACACTGTGATTGTGAACTGATAAGATTCAATTTACTCAAATCTTATAAAAAAGATTCAAATTGAAATAAATGAAAACACAATCACTGTGTGGTAGGTGCCAGAAAATCTAATTTTAATAAGAGAAATGCTTAGTTTCTATGGTAACTATAAAATAAAAGTTCACATCTTGGAGGTTTTTTACCTTTTACATTTCTTTCTGTATGCTTTCCTTTTAAATGTCTTCTGCCTTCAGTTTTTCCGATGACTCTGATCCTATCAAATTTCAGCAACCCGACGCTTTTTGTCTGATCCTGTCAGATTCCAGCATCGTTTTACATTCTTTTAACCAGTTCTGTTTACTTTTGTATTCTAAATTTTTTAACATCCTTAGAGTTGGAAGTTCCTTCAGATTTAGGTCTGATCCTAGTCAAACTCATTTGATTATATCTGATATGTGGTGTATGACGTTACCTGATTCCAGCGTCCCGCATTTTCTTTCATGTAACTTATACAGTACATATGGCGTCCTCTGACTTCAGACTCCTGTCAAGTGTCACTCTGCATTATCTCTCCGGAATCCTTCAAGCTGGACTCTGTCTCATCTGAATATACTGTAAGTATGATTTAAATATCCAGAGCTGTAATCTGTCCTGCATCCAGTGCTTCTGGGATACGCTGTGCCCCAAGATGATGCTAAGTATCATCAAGTGGGCTTGAGAATATCGGGTTATTTTGTGTTACTTTAATTCACCAGAATGTTTGGAGTCTGGCCTTGTCAGATCTCAATAATCTCCACCATTTAACGCCTTTCAGTCTCATCTTGTCACATTTGTTTTCAGCATTTCTCTCGCTCTTTCAAGTCTGGTCCACTGTCACACATGAGGTTTTCACACTTTTACCTCAGTACAGTCTGAACTTAACTGATCCCAGTTAGCACATCTGGAGTCTGATACCTGCTGATTTCAAGCTCCTTCATTTTGTTTAATAATATTTTAGATGTATCCTATCAGATCATTGTATACACAACATATCTTTGTTTCTCTTTTACAATTAGATTGGGTCAACTGAAATATTCAGAAATTACAATTTCCCTGCATAGCAAACAAATCTTTACAAATCTTAGTAGTCTGCAGGTTTGAACCCTTAGAGTTCATCTCTGCTGATCTCTTTTATTCATATGTGATCCAGGCAGATCCAATTCTTCTGTCTTCTTGTTTCTTTATAGATGCTTTTGTGTGGACTCTTTTTGGTATATCATCTAATTTACTATAATGTCAACTTATTTATAATTCCATCAAATGTGTTAGAATTTTGTAAAGATTTGTCCTAATCCTGTCATATACACTGTACAATTTTGTGCTGTCACTGCAGATAGATAGATAGATAGATAGATAGATAGATAGATAGATAGATAGATAGATAGATAGATAGATAGATAGATAGATAGATATTAATTTTAGTATAGTAGGCAGGACAGACAGACAGACAGACAGACAGACAGACAGACAGACAGACAGACAGATAGATAGATAGATAGATAGATAGATAGATAGATAGATAGATAGATAGATAGATAGATAGATAGATAGATAGATAGATAGATAGATAGATAGATAGATAGATGATACTTTATTTGTCCCCAGGGGGAAATAACAATTTTACAGAAGCTCATAAAAATAAATATATATATAGTGGAAGTTGGCCCGGAGACAGACAGGCAGACACGTTTATGTCACCCAACACACGTTTATTTTCCATTTTTACAGTGCTCACAAACCACACAGTCCCCAAAGTCCTGGTCACACAACACAATGCCTTTCTCTTCAGGCCGCCTCCTTGTCCTCCTCCGACATCGTCCTACTTTCACCCAACTCTTGTCTCTGTCTGAAGGGAGGCGGATTCTTTTATACGCACCCGGATGTGCTCCAGGTGCTCCCCGGCAATCTTCCACCGGCACTCCCCAGTGTGGCGGAAGTGCCGGTTGCGCACCCCGGAAGCAGTCCGGGTGTCCCCTCTTTTCTTCCCCCCAGCACTTCCGGGCAGTCGCCCCCTCGTGGTCTGGAGAAGGCTCAAGCCCTCCTCCGGTCCTCCTGGGCGTCCCGGCTGGGTACCACCCCCATCTGGACACCCCAATATATATATATATATATATATATATATATATATATATATATATATATATATATATATATATATATATATATATATATATATGTATGTAATGGGTGGCACGGTGGCGCAGAGGTAGCGCTGCTGCCTTGCAGAAAGGAGACCTGGGTTCGCTTCCCGGGTCCTCCCTGCGTGGAGTTTGCATGTTCTCCCCGTGTCTGCGTGGGTTTCCTCCGGTGCTTCAGTTTCCTCCAACAGTCCAAAGACTTGCAGGTTAGGTCAATTGGCAATTCTAAAAAACTGTCCCTAGTGCGTGCTTGGTGTGTGTGTGTGTGTGTGTGTGTGTGTGTGTGTGTGTCCTGCAGTGGGTTGGCACCCTGCCCGGGATTGGTTCCCTGCCTTGTGCCCTGTGTTGGCTGGGATTGACTCCAGCAGACCCCCATGACCCTGTGTTCGGATTCAGCAGGTTGGAAAATGGATGGATGGATGGATGGATGGATATATACGGTACTGTGCAAAAGTTTATAGGCAGGTGTGAAAAAATGCTGTAAACAAAGAATGCTTTCAGAAATATAAATACTGATTGTTTATTGTTATCAATTTACAAAATGCAAAGTGAGCGAACAAAAGAAAAATCTAAATCAAATCAATAATTGGTGTTCCTACCTTTTGCCTTCAAACCAGCATCAATTCTTATAGGTCCACTTGCACAAAGTCAGGGATTTTGTAGGATTCTAGTCAGGTGTCTGATCAACCAATTCTACCAAACAGGTGCTAATGATCATCAATGTCACACGTAGGTTGAAACACAGTCATTAACTGAAACAGAAACAGCTGTGTAGGAGGCTTAAAACTGGGTGAGGAACAGCCAAACTCTGCTACCAAGGTGAGGTTGTGGAAGACAGTTTCATGTCATGGCAAGATTGAGCACAGCAACAAGACACAAGGTAGTTCTACTGCATCAGCAAGGTCTCTCCCAGACAAAGATTTCAAAGCACATTGGGGTTTCAAGATGTGCTGTTCAAGCTCTTTTGAAGAAGCACGAAGAAACAGGCAACGTTGAGGATCGTAGACTCAGTGGTCGGCCAAGGAAACTTAGTGCAGCAGATGAAAGGCACATCAAGCTTATTACCCTTCGAAATCGGAAGATGTCCAGCAGTGCCATCAGCTCAGAACTGGCAGAAACCAGTGGGACCCAGGTACACCCATCTACTGTCCAGAGAAGTCTGGCCAGAAGTGGTCTTCATGGAAGAGTTGCAGCCAAAAAGCCATACCTCCGACGTGGAAACAAGGCCAAGCGACTCAAGTATGCACGAAAACATAGGAACTGGGGTGCAGAAAAATGGCAGCAGGTGCTCTGGACTGATGAGTCAAAATTTGAATTATTTGGCTGTAGCAGAAGAGAGTTTGTTCGTCGAAGGGCTGGAGAGCGGTACAATAATGAATGTCTGCAGGCAACAGTGAAGCATGATGGAGGTTCCTTGAACGCTTGGGACTGCATTTCTGCAAATGGAGTTGCAGATTTGGTCAGGATTAATGGTGTTCTCAATGCTGAGAAATACAGGCAGATACTTCTCCATCATGCAATACCATCAGGGAGGCGTATGATTGGCCCCAAATTTATTCTGCAGCAGGACAACGACCCCAAACATACAGCCAAAGTCATTAAGAACAATCTTCAGCGTAAAGAAGAACAAGAAGTCCTGGAAGTGATGGTATGGCCCCCACAGAGCCCTGATCTCAACATCATCGAGTGTGTTTGGGATTACATGAAGAGGCAGAAGGATGTGAGGAAGCCTACATCCACAGAAGATCTGTGGTTAGTTCTCCAAGATGTCTGGAACAACCTACCAGCCGAGTTCCTTCAAAAACTGTGTCCAAGTGTACCTAGAGGAACTGATGCTGTTTTGAAGGCAAAGGGTGGTCACACCAAATATTGATTTGATTTAGATTTCTCTTTTGTTCATTCACTGCATTTTGTTGATTGATGAAAATAAATGATTAACACTTCCATTTTTGAAAGCATTCTTTGTTTACAGCATTTTTTCACATCTGCCTAAAACTTTTGCACAGTACTGTATATATATATATATATATATATATATATATATTATATATATATATATATATATATATATATATATATATATTTTATTTATTGTTGAATTGTTATTTCCCCCTGGGGACAAATAAAGTATCATCTATATATATATATACTAGCTGTGTAACCCCGTGCTGTAAAAAGCCCAAGGTCCTGGAAACTATTGAAATCATCAGAAAAAAAAATGAAATATAGAGATGTCAAGTAACTGAAAGGAACTACTACTCAGGACGTCTCTCTCCTAGGAGGAGATTTGTTTTGCCGACGTGCTCGCCTCTCTTGTGCATTAGTGGCGGGAGGGAAAGTAAAAGGGATACCATTTTGCCGATGTTAGCGGCTAAGCGACTTTGTCTTTCTTCAGAGGTTTCGTTTTGCTGATGTGCTCGCCCCGCTTGTGTTATTAGCGGCTAAGTGAGTTTTGTGTTTCCTTGGAGGGGGAGCCCTTACCCCAACTCCGCTTCTCACTTCCAGGCCGGGCACACACACTTCCACGCATAGACGTTTACATATATCTGCGGTGGGTTGGCACCCTGCCCGGGATTGGTTCCTGCCTTGTGCCCTGTGTTGGCTGGGATTGGCTCCAGCAGACCCCCCGTGACCCTGTGTTCGGATTCAGCGGGTTGGAAAATGGATGGCTGGATGGATATATATATATATATATATATATATATATATATATATATATATATATATATATATATATATAAAAACAGACGACAATCCTCCAAACAAACTTATGGACTTTTGAGAAAGCTGCAGCTGTCAATAAGAGGGTTCTGTTGTGGCCACTAGGGGGCATCACAACTCCAAATGCTAGACACAACCACTCCGACTCCAGCCCAGGTTCATTTTATTTTAAGGGAAATACCTCTCAGCTGGATCCTTCTTTTCATAATCCATGCAACCACAATTCCTTCTCTCTCTTCCACTTCTCCCTGGCAAGTTTTGTCCTCCTCCTGAATCCGTCTTCTTGGGCAACATGTAGGGCTCCATTTTAAGGCTGACCCGGGAGAACCTCTGGTGCCAAACCATGGTCTCCAGGAATCAGGGTCAGGTGGAACCGATCTGGGACAGGAGATTTACTTCCCAATAGCTCCCCCTGATGTCACTAACGGTACCCATCAGCGCAGCACTATGGAACAATGCTGCCCGGTGGGTGTCTAAACAGGCGCACACCAGAAGGGATGCTACCACCCAGTGTATGGGGAAAGCTTTGAGCATGGGAGGCAGTTCCATACAGCCCTTCATTTATAATGGCCTCCCAACCAGGAAAGGGAAAGCAAACTATCCAGGATGCTCCTATATTGTCCAACCCCTAAATTGTACTCCAGGCCTGGTAAGGGGTTCTCATCCATCCCTGCTGAGATACCAGTCCTGCTGCATCTTCTGTCATATTGGACCCCTGTTGCCAGATATCCATTATGTAAGTCTTCCCAGCTAGGCAAGGGAACAAGGTCCATCTGAGCTGGAATGCCAGTCTGTCCATGACAATATACCTGTACAGTATATATACATAATGTATACTTTGTTTTCTGTTGTAAATAAGTATCTTTACATTTTGTACTATTACTCTGGGGGGTCACCTCTTTGTTCAGAATGATTGTATAGCTGCTTTCTCCTTGACATTGTTATTCTTATTGTTTTTCACCCACTTTGCATAGCTGCGTTGCCTTTTTCATGTCACTCATTTCCAGGTTTGCATATTCAGAGTTGATACTATCTGCTCACAAGTGTACCAGCATTTTGTTTCATGTCATTTTACTCAGACAAGAACAGACAATTCTTTTCATGGCTCCTTTGGAGTCAAATAACGCCACGTTAAACCATTCTCTCAGTCCAGCCTCTGCCAGCCTGGTTGTGATGAGCTTCAGTAAAGTGCTGGTCTTTATATTGATAGACTGGCCCAAATGATCACACAGTCCTGCTGTGTCTCATGCACTTGACTCCATTTGGCAGATGGCTGGCACGTGCTTGCAGACAGACGTCATCACATCTGAAGAGGGCAGGTTTTGATATTAGCACATCTGCTGAAACTCATTCTGTCAAATTACTTTTCTGGACGTCTGTACAGTCTTGCAGATAAGTTGCCACTTCATAGGAATATCACAAACTGGCATTTGAATTGGAAGGTTTCAGTCTTTAAATATGGCCTGATCACAGGGTTATACTTTTTGTTTCACTCAAACTTCGTCTGATCCAGCAGGTTTCTTTACTTTCCTTTAGTCAGAGCCCATCCCATTAGATCCTTTTGTCTAGATGCCTTGTTCTCCTAGAGGCTGATACTGTAAACTTTGTAATGTGTGCCTAATTTAAACTGCTAGCACATGATACTGAAAGGGACCATTTACGCACATCTCCCTCAGTTAACACACCGTATACTGAGTTTGTGCCTACTCAGCACCAGCATGTCTTCCCATTTTAATTCTGGCCCAACATCAAACACCAGCTCAAGTTCTGTAACACCACAGTGACACCTTGTGGATGAAACCGACCACTTCCTAACTGTAGCACACGCAGGCTATTCCAGACTTTCTCCCTGCAGAACTCAATATAACAAACATCCTTAATTTTCAGTTGCTGCAGCATATTCACACTTTCTAAAAATTCAACCAAAACAATGCAAATGTTGGATTTAATGTTAGCGAAGATAATTCTACCTGACCAGGCCAACACCATGGAAGCTGCAAGGATGTCATCTACTTCACCTCCCCTACACTTGTGTCAATGAAAAGAGCTGCGATTACATTTATTAGAAATAAAATAATTGCCTTTGTTCGGCTTGCAGACTGGAGCATGTGGGTGTCTTCTATGTGCAGGTAAAAGGATTGTCTATTTAAAACACAAAAGTAAAAAAAAGAAAAAAACTGCAAAAGGCCGGCGTGTTTTTCTCCCGAAGATTTAATGACAGCTTGATGATCAAAGGTAAATGCTAATACTGACTGAGAAGAGTGGCCTGTAATTATAATCAGTTCTGCCGGGCTCAAACCTATGAATGTGCAGAGAAGGAGTAATCAAGTGACACGGTGATATGGGTTTTTGAACCAATTACACAATAGCCACTCGTCTCATTCATTGAGATGAGCTCTTTGTTATACAATTCCAAACATCACGGCACAGAGAAGCACAATTTTCCAAGTTTGTGTTTATGGCCAGTCCCCACCTGGGCTTATTCTCAGAGATCGCTGTAAGGTTATAAACAAACATCACAAGACGGCAGACATTAAGTCACTAAAATTGCATGGACCCCTCCTTCTGTTGACAAAGTGGGTCTCAATAATGACCCCTTATTGTTTTCTTAAAATAGGAGCCGACAATCACCTTTGGCATAGACGCAGTGAGAATCAAAGGCCGTGTAGCTGAAATAGGACACATCACATTCTCAGACCTGTCCGAGTCCAACCCAGATCAAGAAGAAATCCACCACTGAGGAAGTGCCCATCCATCAGCAGTCCACAGACATCAGCACAGGTGTGAATAAGATGGAAATTAAAGAATTGAAAGAGTTTGAATGGGCTGAGTGGTCTTATCTGGTCACACATTTCCTTATAGCCTTAGACCCACAGTCTACGCCGAAAATTGCTTTTATATGGGCATTTATTTACACCTGAGGGCAAACAACAGGGGCAGAAGCTCTGGAAAGAAGGAAGGAAGTATATTGAAGATATCAGATTCATTTATTCATTCATTCACTGGTGAAAGCTGTTTCCTGGGAACTGTCCTGGTACCACCAAGCACAAGACCAGGCCCAGCCCAGAACCAGATCATCACAGCGATCCATTTACTTTCACGATTAACCT
Source organism: Erpetoichthys calabaricus (assembly GCF_900747795.2). NCBI lineage: Eukaryota > Metazoa > Chordata > Cladistia > Polypteriformes > Polypteridae > Erpetoichthys > Erpetoichthys calabaricus. Next base: position 81,089,064 of record NC_041410.2, on the reverse strand, counting down.
AACCTGCATGTCTTTGGGGTGAAGGAGAAAGCCACTGTGCAAGTTGAAACCTCACAAGAAGCTGAGGAGGGCAGCACAGTGGTGGAGTGGGTAGCGCTGCTGCCTCGCAGTTGGGAGACCTGGGGACCTGGGTTCGTTTCCCGGGTCCTCCCTGCGTGGAGTTTGTATGTTCTCCCCATGTCTGTGTGGGTTTCCTCCGGGCGCTCCGGTTTCCTCCCACAGTTGAAAGATATGCAGGTTAGGTGGATTGGCGATTCTAAATTGGCCCTAGTGTGTGCTTGGTGTGTGGGTGTGTTTGTGTGTGTCCTGCGGTGGGTTGGCACCCTGCCCGGGATTGGTTCCTGCCTTGTGCCCTGTGTTGGCTGGGATTGGCTCCAGCAGACCCCAGTGACCCTGTGTTCGGATTCAGCGGGTTGGAAAATGGATGGATGGATGGAAGAAGCTGAGGAGAACATGCAGACTCCACACAGATCATGCCAGGGTTTGATCCCAGGACTTTAGAGTCATGTGGCAGCATTTCTAACAATTCAATAACGCTGGCTCTGCCTCCACCATAACATTGCAGTTTCAATCCTCTGGTGTTAGGGCTCATTACCTTGCTGAGATGGAGGTCGTCTGTGATGTTTATTTCAACCATTTGTCGATGGCCTAAAGGAAGTCATCATTTTCATCCACACATCCTTCCTTTCTCCAGACCAGCTTTTCACATTGGAAGACCATCAGTCAATCACACTGGCATTCGGCAGGAGGTAGGAACTAAGGCTGGACAGGATGGCAGTCAGGGCCCACTCTCTGACACACAGCCACTCACCCAACTGTCTTTGGATGGGCATATACTCACACATAAGGGCAAAAAACAGAATGCCAACTACGCAGGGGCACAACTTTAGGAAGGAAGGAGCTTGTGTGTGTTGAAAATGATTCATTCATTTATTCAGTCATTGTTTAAAACTGTTATAGCTATGGAGCTATATAACAATAATTTTACAAACAGAAGAGTGCAATTAAAATAAGAGAAAAAAGAGAAGTGTGGCATGGACAAGAAGAAGGATGAGCTTGGAAGAATTTGTAAATAGCAAAGTGCTATACAAGGCCTGGGGCAAAGCCACAGAAAAACAGAGAGGAGAACCTTCCAGAAGGACAACCATCTCTGCAGCAATCCACCAATTAGGCCTGTATGGTAGAGTGGCCAGATGGAAGCCACTCCTTAGTAAAAGGCACATGGCAGCCCACCTGGAGTTTGCCAAAAGGCACCTGAAGGACTCTCAGACCATGAGAAAGAAAATTCTCTGGTCTGATGAGACAAAGATTGAACTCTTTGGTGTGAATGCCAGGCGTCACGTTTGGAGGAAACCAGGCACCGCTCATCAGCAGGCCAATACCATCCCTACAGTGAAGCATGGTGGTGGCAGCATCATGCTGTGAGGATGTTTTTCAGCGGCAGAAACTGGGAGACTGGTCAGGATAAAGGGAAAGATGACTGCAGCAATGTACAGAGACATCCTGGATGAAAACCTGCTCCAGAGTGCTCTTGACCTCAGACTGGGGCGACGGTTCATCTTTCAGCAGGACAACGACCCTAAGCACACAGCCAAGATATCAAAGGAGTGGCTTCAGGACAACTCTGTGAATGTCCTTGAGTGGCCCAGCCACAGCCCAGACTTGAATCGGATTGAACATCTCTGGAGAGATCTTAAAATGGCTGTGCACCGACGCTTCCCTATCCAACCTGATGGAGCTTGAGAGGTGCTGCCAAGAGGAATGGGCGAAACTGGCCAAGGATAGGTGTGCCAAGCTTGTGGCATCATATTCAAAAAGACTTGAGGCTGTAATTGCTGCCAAAGGTGCATCGACAAAGTATTGAGCAAAGGCTGTGAATACTTATGTACATGGGATTTCTCAGTTTTTTTTATTTTTAATAAATTTGCAACAACCTCAAGTAAACTTTTTTCACGTTGTCATTATGGGGTGTTGTGTGTAGAATTCTGAGGAAAAAAATGAATTTAATCCATTTTGGAATAAGGCTGTAACATAACAAAAGGTGGAAAAAGTGATGCGCTGTGAATACTTTCTGGATGCACTGTATATGCGGGAAATGCCTTCTTACAGAGAATATTTTGTCTTTGGTAGGAATTAGTTTTTTTTTTTTTTTTTTTTTTTCTTTTCTACAAGGCTCAGCCTTAGAGATAGGGTGAGAAGTCCAGACATTCGGGAGCAGCTCAAAGTAGAGCCGCTGCTCCTCTGCATTGAAAGGAGCCACCTGAGGTGGTCCGGGCATCTAATTAGGATGCCTCCTGGATGCCTTCCTGGTCGCTGTTTCGGTATGTCCAACGGGAAGGAGACCTCAAGGCAGATATATTGGAAAGATCTCTCAGTTGGCCTTGGAATGCCTCGATATCCCCCACAAGGAGTTGGTGAAAGTGGCGGAGAAAAGCAATGTCTGGGCATCATTGCTCAGACTGCTGCCCCCGTGACCCAAATCCAGATAAGTGGCAGAAAAAGATGGATAGATGGATGCTTTTCTGCATCAAAAACATTTACTTTAACAATTTCTTACAAGGTTGCTCTAGACCAGGGGTAGGCAACGTCGGTCCTGGAGTGCCACAGTATGTGCAGGTTTTTGTTCCAACCCAGTTCCTTAACGAGAACTCAATTATTGCTGATGAAGCACATATTGCTTAAGTGACATTTTAATGCTTCATTTTAGTGGTCTCGCTTGTTAAGGTTCTCCAACCTTAATTGCTTATTTCAATCTTAAACTGCTGCATTCAGTGTTTTAATTGCTCCTTATTAGCAATAAGATGTAAAACAGGGGTAGGCAATGTCGGTCCTGGTGAGCCGCAGTGGCTACAGGTTTTCATTCAACCCAATTGCTTAATTAGAAACCAATCATTGCCAATCTCAGACCTTATTTAATTTTATGGCTTGTTAGTCTGTGCAATGTAAGGCTTTTATATCGTAGATTTTTTTCCTTTCCAAGGATATCATCCAAATGATTTGAAGCCTAAAACAGATCATTTTCAGTTTGTCACATTTTTCTATTAAGTGTTTTATTAAATCAAACCGTGCATGATGAACACACACAGATGTAATTGGAAAAAAGCTAGCTGGAGAACTGCTGGCTTCTTTGTCTTTTACATCTTATTGCTAATAAGGAGCAATTAAAACACTGAATGCAGCAGTTTAAGATTGAAATAAGCAATTAAGGTTGGAGAACCTTAACAAGCGAGACCACTAAAATGAAGCATTAAAATGTCACTTAAGCAATATGTGCTTCATCAGCAATAATTGAGTTCTCGTTAAGGAACTGGGTTGGAACAAAAACCTGCACATACTGTGGCACTCCAGGACCGACGTTGCCTACCCCTGCTCTAGACCATGGGTGCCAAACTCCTGTCCTGGAGGGCCGCAGTGGCCGCAGGTTTTCATTCTAACCCTTTTCTTAATGAGTGACCGGTTTTTGCTGCTAATTAACTTCTTTTGAAATCATTGTCTTTGACTTGCTCTTGGAGACTCAGACCCCTTAATTGTTTCTTTTTCCTTAATTAGCAGCCAAACAATAACAAGACACAAAATGAGCCAAAACAGGCTCAGCAAACTGTGACCATCATACAATATCTGAAAATAATGAAAGGTGAAGGTCTCAGGAATGCTGATCTGCTCTTAGAAAAGAGAAAATCCTTAATTTTGGAAATGTCTGCTATTGCACAATGAGAGCGGCAACAAGCCATGGAATTAAAGAACGGGTTTAATTAACGACAAGGCTCAGCGCCTCATTAAGCAGCTGGTTGGAGTGAAATTGGTTGGAGTTTCAGGCCCTGACTTAGCTGGCCTTCTGTTGGCTCCCTCACTTCACATATCACTTCTGCGTTGGTGCCATTTAAGGAAAGAAATGAAGCAATTCAGAGGAACGACGAAGAAATTCAGGGAAACATTTCTTAAAAACCAAGTCAATTAAACTTAATTCAAAAGAAGTTAATTAGCAGCAAAAACAGATCACTAATTAAGAAAAGGGCTAGAATGAAAACCTGCAGCCACTGCGGCCCTCCAGGACTGCAGTTGGGCACCCCTGCTCTAGACCAAGAAACCTATACTTGGCCATTTCCAAAAACTAACAATGATAAATAATCATCAAGAACTTCTAAAGTGTACAGAGAGATGGAGGGAATGGCACATGTTTGCAAGGCAAAATGCAGTGTGAAAAATGAACACAGTAAATATGGTTATAAACAAACAATGCATCAGCCTTAAGTTCTGTATTCTTTAGACATGTAGGCCATATAGCAATTTCTTGTGTTTATATTACTCTCGACATATTCACTGCTTTCACACCCACATGTTGTGTAGCTTTATACTGTACACAACTTGGGATTCAAATATGTGAAATCTAAAGTGTCCTCCATGAGCCGTACGTAGACATAAGGACTGGACATTGTGTTTCCTTCTTCCCCTCGGTATATTTGAGCAATTTCAGCAGCGACCCCATCCTGATCGCAAAGTTGGCCCTGAAAACTACTAATGTTTCTCAAATTGTGAGTGCTTTGTTTTTTTAATACTCTGAATGATTAGATTAGATTAGATTACCCCTTTGATCTGATTATGGATGTGTTGACTCATGGGATAAAAGAAAGGTGCATGCTTTTTACCAATGATGTTGTGTTGTGTAGCACCAGAAACATGGAATTGGAGGGAAAGTTAGAAGAATGGAGAAGAGCTTTGGATGACAGAGGACTGAAGTTTTTTTTTGTTTTTTTGGTATACTTTGTTAATCCCCAAGAGGGAAAACAGAATGATGATGATCAGAATTCAGATGTTAGCCTGAAGGGAGAGTTATTTTAAAGAGTGGATACATTTAAATATCTACAGTAGGATCAGTGGTAGCCCAAGATGGAAAATTAGATGCAGAGATAACCCATAGAGTGCAGTGTTGGATGGAACAACTGGAAGAAGGTATCAGGAAAATTGTGTGATCAAATAATTAAGGTGAAGATTAAAGGTTACAAGTAAGCCCGCGATTCGCTAGCGAATCATAAATCCAAGAATGGCAATCAGTTTCTGTTCCGTCCGATATCTGGATGGATGACATATCATGGAGGGTGGGTGCGTCTTGGGAAATGTCATTTAATTACATAAGCATATCTGTAGTAAAGCGGTCTCGTTTTGTGGAGACGTGATTCTGTTGCCTTTGCTGACACCGACTGCTGGCAGAGTGGAGCACAGCAAGTTTAATTCACAGGTTGTGGTGTTCGTGTGCCAGCCACTGAGTCTAGGAAGCCGCTGGGTTAGAGTCTGTGACCGTTATGTGATCTATATTACTGGCACAGTGGATTAGAGCAAGTGTAGTGAACAGGTTGTGTTGTTTGGGCGCCACGTACTGACTCTGGGAAGCCGCTACGTTTTGGGAAGTCGCTGCGTTTGACTCTGGGGCGGGCGCCGCCGCGTTTTGGGACACCGCTGCGTTTGACTCTGGGGCGGGCGCCAAACTGAATGACCGTTATGTGATCTACATTACTGGCACAGTGGATTAGAGCAAGTCTAGTTTACAGGTTGTGTTGTCTGGGAGCCACCTACTGACTCTGGGAATCTGCCGCGTTTTGGGAAGCTGCTGCATTTGACTGTACAGGTTGTGTTGTTTGGGCGCCACCTACTGACTCTGGGAAGCCGCCGCGTTTTGGAAAGCCGCTGCGTTTGACTCTGGACTCTGGGGTGGGCGCCAAGGCTGCAGTGCGCATGCGCCTCGGTGCGTCCGACGTGCATATATTAACTGTGGTTTAGTAAGATAGATTAAGACAGGGATAAGACCAGCAGTGATGTATGGAGCTGAAACACAGACAGCAAAGGGAACACAGGAAAAGAAGTTGGATGTGGCAAAAATGAGAATGTTGAGATGGATGTATAGATCTACAAAAAGGAACAGAATAAGAAATAAGACAATCAGAGGTAAAACGAAAGTGGGCGAGATATCAAAGAAGTGCAGGAAAGTAGACTGCAGTGATATATGAACATGTGATGAGGACAATGAATATGTGGGTGAAAGAATGATGGGAATGGGAGTACAGGGAAGAGAAAGTGAGCGAGGCCAAAACGGAGGTGGATAAAGTAAAAGAAGATCTGATGGAAAAGGGTTTGACTGGCGAGGAGGTGAGCAGCTGAGGTGGATTAAGCACATCGACCCCACACAGAAGTGGGAAATGATGACGAGGAAGAAGAACAACATGATATAATTAGACTAGATTAGATAAACTTTATTATACCCAAGGGGAAATGTAGATGTATACAGCAGAAGCAACTTAAAAAACAAAGATAAAAGACTCAAAGGACACACAATGCTAACAATCAATAAATATACTATCATTATTTATTCAACTATTGTGCAGAAATTGCAAAATGAACTTAAAAAGTATCAGCATTTAGTTTGGGATGTTGGGAGGAAGCACCGAATTGCCTTATAGCAGTGGGTGCTTCCTAGCCCACCATGAAGGAATGAGCCTGTGGCTAAAAGTTCCCCAAGAGGGCACCTCCTGGTGGGGACGGAGGGGATTTCTCATGATGGCATCCGATTTTTCCACAACAACTTCCAGTGTGTCCAGGGTTAGCCCTGTAATAGAGCAGCCTTTCCTGACATGTTTGCTCAGGCATTGTGCATCCCTTGAGCTCAAGTTGCTTCCCCAGGAGACTGTGGCGTAGACCAGCACACTGGCTACTATGGACAGGTAGAACATTTCCATCAGCTTGGTGCATACATCAAAAGAAGAATGAAAACAAAATGCCCATTTGAATGGCATACCACTCTGACTTTATGTTTTTTTAAAAATCTAACCAGTCCTAACCACACACCCTACACTTTAGTCAAACATTTTTTGACTCTTAGCAATGCCCCCTTTTTGCTGTCCAATATCCATCTAATCATTTCAGATCCCAAGCCAGTTTAGAGCCATTCTGCCCCAGCAGAATATTCGTTGACGCCCTGCCATGCCACAGTGGATAAAGAGGGTTCCAGAAATGGGTAGGTAATTGAATTCCCATTTGACATATTCTAACTTTGGAACTTTGAAGCCTAGACACACACAACACAAAAAGATGTGCTCTTCACATCAGATTCAGGCTTTTTTATCTCCCTTTTGTGTTCTTTTTGGTCTACCTCTTTATAAAACAGTTCCTATGACACTTTTAAAGCAATGGCGTCATCACACCTGCTCAATTTGGGCCTACTAATATGGAGTTTACCGTGGCCCTACATGCACACTTTATGTTTGGATTTCAAACCAAACCTCCTTGCATATGGCACAGGGTAGTTTGAAGAATGAGGATATGCTTTTGTGTAAACAGATGCTTAATAATACTCACCCAGTCTCCAGGCCTGGGTTGTGGGTGGCAGGAGTCCATCCCAGTAAAATCACATAGGAGATAGAAACTAAATTTAGGGGGCACCAATCAGAGTGCACACAGACAAAGACAATTAATTCCGTGTGTCCCCTCAGTGTGACGCTGGACTCAACTCGAAACTGCCCCAAAATGTGTGTGCGAGTGTGACCAGCAGTGGACTGGCACCCTATTTACGTTTGGCTCTTGTGTTGCGTCCAAGTTTGCTGGAATGAACTACAGTCCATATAAGGTTTAGAACATGAATAGATTGATTATAAACACTCAAACATTAAATATATATGGAAATGAAGAATATAAAAAGTATAAATAAACAAATAAATAAAATATGGAGTGTTAAACATCTGGATATGTTAGTTGGTGTGAATTGCCTGCTATAAGGGTGGCACTAAGACAGCACAAAGCAGAGCAGAGGCCTTGCGCAGTCCCAGCTGAGGGGAATATCTACATTGGCAATGGCGGTGCACTTCTCATTGACCATCCTTGCCCTGGTGAAGTGATTTACAGGCGGGCAAGTAGAAAGGATTCAGCAGAGATTGCTTATGAACACTCAAGGGTGGGCAACATGGATTAGACCAGGAGTGCCAGCCACTACACCTGGAAAGCAAGCGAGATGAAGGAGTGTGGTGAAAAACCCAGAATGCCTCGCGCCAGAGAGACGACCCCCAAATCACTATTCTGCACCTTAAAGGGTAATAACAAATGAGAGACCAGTAATGCTGCAGCCCCCTTAGGTAGTGTCTCATGGACCTCGTTTAGAAAAATTGGACCTTTTGAGTTCAAAAGGCTGCCTAGACATTGCAGTCCTTTTACTGTTACAGGGAACTAACATGTACAGGAGCATGGGGAGCTACATGAAGAAACTCTAAACTGCTGTCTGCTTTGCAAACCATACAAGACGGTTTGGAACAAAAGCTGGAAGGCATCAAGAACATAGCCTAGGGCTGTGTGAGAGACAGACAGGGGGTGACATCTTCGAATTGGAGAGGAAGGCAGTTGGTAAACCGAGGTTTAGGACACAGGAACGCAGGTCCAGAAGGGCAACTCAGTTTTGCTCTTCTGGTACTTTCCATTCTGTTTTGTGTATGTAATTTTTTTTTGTTTTAATAAACACGCCTATTTTTGTACATTTGGCTCCATCAACTTTATTCCAAGTACAGAGAGAGGTCTCATCTGTTACAAACAGATAGAAGACACTGGCTTTGAAAATACAACAGCATTTTGAAAACCCGCTGTGGGCACCGAAAATTAAAATTGACGAGTTTGAGTTTTGGCATTGCGTCTCACACAACGTTACATGCTTAAATAAAAACTTCACATAGTCTTAAATGCTAAGCCAAACAAGTATACATTTATTATTTGTTCATTTAAACAAATCTGTAAAAATATGTGCAGTGCCCTACTACTAGATTGTAAATGTAAACACCTTCACTAATTTTAAACAAATGCATTGCTAATGGACGCCTGTAATATCCTAAGAACAAGGAGCCTTTTAAAGTCGAAAACCCAAGTGAGGTCCACACAGTGGAGTGCTTGCTGTGTGTAGTTCATCTTCTCCCAGTCCAATGACATCTTGGCTATCATGTTTAAATTGGCCCAGTTTGAAAGCATAATGGACGGTGGGGTGTCATGAACAGCTCTTGCATCCTGGGTTTGATTTCTGAGCACTGTTGATGTGGAGTCTGCGTGGGTTTTCCTCCCACATCCCAATGATGTGCACATTAGGCTGATAGGCCCCAACTAGGTGTGAGTGGGTCCTATAAATGGAGTGGCACCTCATTCTCTTCCTGGGCTGGCTCTTACCTTGTACCCGACATTCCTGAGATTGCCTCTAGCACACCACAACACTGAAATGGAATGCACAGACTGGACAGTGTTATGCTATGGAAGTTAGTAGCTATTTTGGAAGGCAATGCCAACCTGTTCCCGTCTACAAACAAGAGCCCATGGCTCCCCTTCTGTGCCAGCACCCTTTACATTCAGACACATCAGATAGACCCAATTCAGTTGTTTAAGGATGTTATTCAGCAATTAACAAGAAAATAGTTCGATGCACTTCTCACTTCTGCCAAGGTTGCCTGAACATGATGGGTCATAACATGAATGAACACAACTGCATTACAATATTTTGAGAGCCACAGTAGACACCTTAGAGTTCCAGGAGCCTGGTTCCAAACCCCAGACTGGTCACCATCTATGAGGGATTTCCTCATAAAAATATGGACACAGCTAGATGACATGGACTATGCACCCCACCTCTGAACATAATTCCAGCCAAATGCAGGACAGGACAGAACATCTGGCAGCCAAAATAGAACCAATAACAGCAAGAAGAAGACCACCTGTAGAATCAACACTAAAAATGACAACATATTGAGAGTAAAAGGTGACACCTTTGAAGATGTGGAATCCTTTACATGCCTGGGAAGTTTAGTGGATAAACAGGGAGGTACAAATAGAGATGTCACTGCTAGACTAGGGTAGGCAAGGGCTGCTGTTGTGGTACTGAATAATATTTGGTCCTCCTTAGAAATATGAACAACAACAAAACTGAGGATGTTCAACTCTAACATCAAAGCAATTTTATTGAATGGTGCAGAAACACTGAGACATGACAAAAGGACACAATAAACACAACTAATAACAATTGTCTACAAAGGATCTTTAACATATGGAGGCCTGAAAGAATAAGAAACAAAGACCTGCGGGAGAAAGCAGAAGACCAAAGTAAATGCAGGGAAGAATGTGGTGCTAGATTGGACAAACCTACAGTAACATGGATTCCTCAGGGAAAAAGGAAGAGAGGCAAGCCAAGAAACACTCAGAAATGAGACAGAGAAGCAAAACTAAAAGGAGTATGGCACCAGGTAGAAAGAGACAGAAAAGACACTCCAGAGCTGGACATGCTTGGGAGGTGTCATTGATGGCCTATGCTCCGCATGGTGCTATGGGTTTCAGTAAGTATATGCAGGTTAGGCTGACTGGTGAATCTCTACTAGCCCAGTATGTGCAAGTTGGCCCAGTGATGAACTGGCATACCCATCTAGGGATGACTCTTGCCTTTTGTCCAGTGATCCCAGGAAATGCTCTCCCACAACCCTAAACTCGAATTAGGTGTGTCACAAGATAGACAAATGGACTGCTGCACAGCTTCTTCAGTGACATTTAAAACCTTCAGCCAATGTGTGCAGGCAGTGGCGACTTTGGACGGGTCACTTAACCTTACTGCAGGGTGCTGCTGCTCATAGTTACAATTGTGACCAACTGAAAAACCAGTGAGACTCCTTTTAGACAATAATGGGCTTAAAAGAAGGGGAACACTGGAGACAGTGACTCGTACGAAAGCACATCCCCTCCACCCAGCTAGTAACAAAGCATTCTTTGACCTAAATGAAACTCACAGCTTCTGAGGCTGCTATAAAATGAAGGCGCAATGTGCATGGCCAGTGTTTCAAGAGTCCGGCTGGACGCCACAACCCGTCAGTTGAAAACCCTATCCTTCACTCTCCAGTTGCAAGACCCAGAGAGGTCTTCTTGCCTTTGGTCTATGAACCATCTAGATGTAATACAACAGTACATATTTGGGATGGTGTCTACCTTAAAAGGTTACATATAAGGCTAAGCAAAATAACAAGTAGAAAATACGCATTAAAGAGGAGTGTGAAGTAATAGAGAAACCCCTGCTCTCCATACTGCCCTTTAAATAGAGCAAGAAAAGAACAGGAACTCCAAACCTGCAAGTGTCTGATACTCCAAGAGAACCTGACTCTACTGCCTTGTCTTGAAAACTGGACAGTTAGATGGTGCAAAAGCAATGAACAGAAAAAATTAATTAATTAATGTACACATATTTTATACAGTACATACAGATAATTATATGTTTGTATATATGCACTGTGTGTGTATACATTAAGATATATACCTAAATACCTTAACAAAAAGACATGCACCTGTGTGTCTGTCCAGTTGCTGTGTCTCTGTCATTCCAACTGATAACACTTTACAAATCCCACACCAAATGACACAGCAGAGACAAACGCATTGTATTTGTGACTCCAACAGATGCCACATCACAAACGTTTGTAGTAATGCATTTTATTACAACAAATATTTATGATGCACCATCTGTTGGAAAGACAAACCCAATGCACTTTATTACTATATATACACAATACAAAATATTTTACAAAAGACTATGCACTGCATATATTAATGCTGAGGTCGATTCCTTACGTTTCAGCCCTTTTTAGATGGGTAGCACAGCCAGTATAAAAATAAAAAAGGGTATTTTGGGCAGACCTGGAACAAGGTGTACAGTAAGAGGCAGAAATTTCTACTAAAATACCAGACTGCAGATCAAAAGGCAATTGAAATGGTGACTCATCTTTCTTTGTTTGCAGCACCCAAAGTCTTTACTGTTATTTATGATTAATCGCCTAAGCTGCAACACCTCAGGTCTTCTCCAGCATGTAGACACATCCTTAAATAATAAACTGTTTGATGCCACACCAAAAAGACCTCTCCTTGCAGGACTGCCATTAAAATAAAGAGGAAAAGCCAGTAAATATTCCTGTATCTGAAGAGAAGACAGACAGATCGCGTACTAATCTAAAAGACAAGACTGCCAGTTTTGAATTAGCACTTGTAAACGTAAACTTGAAGTTTTTACGGGATCATTTAATACCATATGGCTATTTCTGCTGAGTAGTTTCCGGTACACAACTAATATGTTGAAGTTTTCTAAAACACACACACAGAGCAATTCATTTTTTATAAATTGTGTTTGGGCGCGGCCCCTCCCCTGCATTTTAAAACAAATCGCTGAATATTTGAATGAAATATTTCTGCTCGTAATTCACAAACCCCCTTTACTCGTTGCTGCGTATTCGTCACGCTTCTTGCAAATTTTCGCAGTTATCGTTGAGGACATAATGCGCGTGCGCATTATCATCTAGCCTGTAGCGTCTTAAACGATATCAAACATAAAATCAGCCGCTTTCGTTTTGTAAATAAATAAATAGCTAAAGTGTCGTCTTTGAAAAAGCAAAGTTGCTTGTATTGATGTCTGCGAGACGTCAAGAATTCAGGGTCCCGCTGTGGATATTTCCATTTCACTGGCATGTTCCTGAAACACATGAGCAGGTCAATTACTGATAGTGGACCTTATAAACCTGCTTATAAATGGACTAGTAGCCCATCCGTACGGGTCTGATCGCGACCGAGGGGCTCATTTTGTTGTTTGTGACAGTTGGAAGCAAATCATCGGGTACAGTTTCAAGACGTTACGCAGAAGTAAACGTTTATGTCCGTAAGTTTAACACTCTACATCTGCTCACTCCATTAGTGGGGCACTAAGCATCACCCCGACGCAGGGTCCACCCTCACGCATGCCGGATCAGTTTGGATTTACAGGTCGGCCTATTTTGTGCATGCAAATGGAAACCGGATTAGCCAGAAAAAGAACACGCAAGCGGAGGGAAAACGGGCTAGCAAGGCACGGGCATTGCCATGGCTAGAATTCAGAAGCGTTCTATTAAAAACAGCCGTTCTTCATGACACTTGTGTGGCTCCGTGCAGGACCGTTGCTTGAAAGAGAGTCACTTCATTCCGAGCAGGATTTTTTGGGCTTTGGAAAGGTCCCGAGATGTGGACCAAACAGAAATATTTTCATGTATAACAGGCTTTCTAGAAGGATACAAACAAATCAGAAAGAACTAAACTTAATCTGAGTTCTTGTTGCATGCAGCAGCTCTTTTAAAATCAGTAACCATTTGTTTTGTTAACAAATTTGTCATCATCTGTTCATGATTATTTATGGAGCCTGTTACAGGAAATACAAAATTCTTTCTGAAACTTTCAAGTGGATGCTTCTTTTAGGAATGACAAATGGTTCCCCTATGGCATCGCTCTGAGGAACTACGTTGGCACCTTTAGTTTTCAGAGCGCTGGTTCTTGAACACCATCGCATTAAACAGTATGGTTTTAAAACATTCTTTTTATGCACAAATGAACAGCATGTGTAGAATAAAAGGAACACCACAAATCTTATAAACTACAAGACACCGACAAAAAAAGTATATTTTCACATATATAATAAATTGTGAAGAATAACGAGAGAGCTATTTTTAGTTTACAAAAACACTATCTGTATTTCTAAACACTCATCTAACTATTGAAAACATCATCAAAATTGTCATTTTAATAACAGAGTAATAAACACTTTCAGATGAGTCTTTCCAAAACGCATATTTTTAAAAAGGGCATTACTTCCTTAAAAGAATGTGCATTAACATGATGAAAAACAAACCAGCATTCCATAAAAATAACAAAAAGAACCTCTGTAAAAATAAAAAATGTATACATATTTAACCTAAAGCAGAAATTAAAGAAGTGGCGTCCCATCCTTCCTTACCGAACTGCTGACTGCGTAAGCTACCCTGTCCTGAAATGTAATGTAGAGTACCAAAATGATGGATTATGTATTTGAAACCTATTAAAATACCGTTGAAATACTGTATGAGTTCAAAGCTAGTTCTGAGTCACATATTAGAATAATATATCTGTTTAAGATTACACACTTGACATCGACAGGCTACTTAATTGAGATTGTTGAAATCCACCCAGTTTCTACATAGCTGGTATCCCAACGTGGAAGCAATACCATACAAACAGTAGTAAAAGGGAATACTGATTTTTCATTCATGTGTTAATTCGCATTTTCCACACTTCTTGGCCCAGCAGCACAAGGTAAGTCAGTGATCAGACGTGGCCGAGACCCCCATCCATCGCACACACACAAACACACACACACACACGTGGGGATGACATTTAGCTAAACGGGTTCTCACTGAGCTGTGGGGGGAAACTGGGATCTCTGGAGAAAATGAACTCGAATGGAGACAAACCGGAAAAAGTCCTAAGAAACGCATTCAAAGTCATTCCTGCTCCCGTCCAAACTGCTCCATGGCACTGAGCAGAAATGAGATCAGGACGGACTGAAAAGCCATTTCTGGACACGGTCCCCCATTCACCTACAGCACCTGCATCTTTTGGGCTACGTGAAAAAAAATGGAGATCTTTACGAAGGCTGGCGCCTGCAAGCTTTACCTTTAATTGGTTGTATATTATGCATATCATTTTTGCTAGTTTTACTGTTTTCACTAAACGGTTCCTTTTGCCTGTTTCGCGAATGCATTCAAGTTGATGATCGCGGAATTCAGGGTCTAGTAAAAAGTACCAGTGGTAGAAGGCCAGGAACCAACCCTGGACGGCGCGCCTGCCCAGCTCATGACACCGGCACACACCCACACTCCTCTCACTATCACTCTCACACTGAGCATGCGAGAATTTAGATCTGCAAGAAATACTGAAGATCCGCAGAAAACCAACCATATGCTTTTTAATTTTTAGGCTATTCATTTTTCCATCCGATTGCCAAAACCAAAATCTTTTGTGACCCCATTAAGTTATCGGCATCAATAACAAACGCCTTACAGGGCACAGCAATGCCGTAGGGTCTGTCAGACTCCCGGAGATCAAAGCCGAGGCAGCAACTTATCTGATCGGTTCCTCCCAACTTTGGCAGCCGGCTGGTTCTTCCTGCACCTCCTTTGAGGTGTTTCGACGCTCGGAGCCTCACTTCGAAGAGCGGCGAGTGTCAGTCACATACCCTTATCAGTTCTCCGTCCAACGGATTTGAGCTATCATAGCTGGGCTGGAAAAGTGATAAGGAGATGTGAAAGACTTCAACGTGCAGCCGCCATCCTAGCCTCGGGTGCGCGGTATATCCGCCAGCTGGAAGTCTGCCGGTTGGTCTGATCGGTTACCTGCTCGAGAGAGAAAGCCGCCCGCCTGCAGTGAAAACGCAGCCAAAAATCATCCCTAATCAAGCCCTGGAAAAGGTCGGGAACTTTTCGGTCTCATGCGCTGGCAACTTGGACGACACACCCCGGGATGAATTTTATCACACGGCGGCCCGGCCCCTCGCCTGCTCTCATTGGCTCTCCGGGAGGCTCTTCTCGCGCTCGCGCCCTCGCCCCAGCAGCTCATTTGCCTTTCGCTCACTTTATTTTCGACTCGTTACCCTGGCAGCCGTCCAATTAAAGCGGAGGGGCCGGGTAACAAGAAATGGCCAAAAATAGAAAGATCTCACTTCGAAGTGGAAATACCTGTCCGTCCCACCGGTGCGCAAAAATCATCACAGCCGAAGTGACAGAAGCAGGCAGATGCCATTGTTTGCACTTGCCAGGACAACAGACGCAGATTCTTGTACGAACTGGTTTAAGACTTGCATTCCTTAAGGCATCGTGTTCTTCGGCAGCCATAAATGCTGGTATTTTCGCTTTCTAGGGGCATGGACCCGTTCTCATTAGAAAGGCGCTGTAAATATGGGAGTTCTCGAGTCCGAAAGGAAGAAAAACGAGCAGCACAGGAGTCGCACCGCCATGGCCGAGGCCAGCGTGGAGTAAGGAGGTGCTGCTTTAAAGACCTCGTGAACAGTCGTCCAAAAATGCAGCTCTCAGGAAATTTAATACAGTACAAACAATTAAGAAGAGGCATAACGGTTCTGAATAAACCCAATTAAAGTGTGTGTTCCAATATCCAATTTCACATTATCATTGTAATAAGTGGATATAAAAGCTGCTGTTTTCTGAACCAGCTTTCATTCTGGTTTTAAATGCTCAGCTCCAGTAGGCTACATGAATACCAGGGCCAGCTTTAACTGAAACCCAAAGTCCACTAATTTTTATTTGCAAACTTTAATTTCAATTTTATTTACAATGTATCAAGTCCATTTTTTTATGTCACCTTTTAAAATTCATATTTCTATTTCTCTGTATTTAGGTGGCCTCGCAGTTAGGAGACCTGGGTTCGCTTCCTGGATCCTCCCTGCGTGGAGTTTGCATGTTCTCTTCGTGTCTGCGTGGGTTTTCTCCGGGCACTCCGGTTTCCTCCCACAGTCCAAAGACATGCAGGTTAGGTGGATTGGCAATTCTAAATTGGCCCTAGTGTGTGCTTGGTGTGGGGGTGTGTTTGTGTGTGTCCTGCGGTGGGTTGGCACCCTGCCCGGGATTGGTTCCTGCCTTGTGCCCTGTGTTGGCACCAGCAGACCCCCGTGGCCCTGTTTTTCGGATTCAGCGGGTAGGAAAATGGATGGATGGATGTATTTAGGTGTGGTTTTGTTCCCCACTTTTACATCATCTATGGTGTTCTTAGCTCTCCATACTGTAGGTTCTCATGAGGGTCCTAGTACCTGCCAGGTAAGATGATGGTGACCTCTCAAATATTCCACCCAGTTAATGAGACTGTACTTAGTCGTCTAGCATTTCACCTATGGATAGTACCTACCTTGCACCCATCATTTCCAGAGCAGGCACCACTAACTCCCTGTGACCAAAGATGGGATAAAGCAAACATGAAAATGGATGGGTGGGCCTGCACTCGTTTCTTATTCTCTAGATGAAGATTCATATTTGCAGTGTTTGAGCATTCAAATTCAGAGTTATCATTGGATTCTGCTTTCTGTTATATTTTATACTTTATGTGCTACTGAGGTCTTTCTCATTTAAAACATATTTTGCCACACTCCACCCATAAATATATTTAGTGTAACAGAGCCAAGTAACAGACCAGAAAATGAGATCTTTTGTATCCTATCTGTGAGGTTACGAGAACACCTGCTGGTTACAATGAAAATTCAGTCCTCTGGCCACAAGGGTTAGCAGCAGATTGCGTCTGTGCTTTAGTCTCCTCCTTAGGTATCTGCTCCTCCAATCATAAGGAGCTGGACTGGCAAGGATGAAGAGGAGGGGAAGGGAAGACTAATGTCCTAGAGTAAGGTTGGAGGTAGGAAGGGAGTGAAAGAATTGTGTTTAGTTGGTATCATGAGTCCCAAATGGGGCACATTACCTGCATTGTGAGGGAGCGTCAGTTACGGCACTACGGCCATGTGGCGTGTTTCCCCAAGGGTGATCCGGCTCGCAAGATCCTAATTGTTGGGGACCCGAGTAGCTGGACCAGGCCAAGGGGTCACCCATGTAACACCTGGCTGTGGCAGATAGAGGGTCATTTCCGGAGGGGGGGACTGGACCGCGTGTCTGCCTGGGGGGTTGCAAACCGGGATCCTGAGCTGTTTTGTCATGTAGTGGGTGCGGCAACACCTGTACCAGTGCATGCTCCCCAACTTGACCTGACTTGGTCTCATGAGAGTACATCTTTCCTTCCTTATTGGACACCTTACCTTCTCCAAATAGCCCCTTTAAGTTTAAACTGTGTAAAAATCTTACCATTATTCAGGTATGGAGCCAAGTGAAGCGTGCCCCCAAGCCCATATATATGTGGTATATATATAGTGATGGACATCCAGGGCTCTTATCTGGGTTGGACACTTTTGTAAACAAAGGACTGGGGGAGCAGAAATGCATGGGGCACTGCCTCCCCCTGAGCGCTATATGACAGCCCCCCTGGGGCTCCATGGAAGTTGGAGTTTGGTACAGCCCAGTTAGTTTCCGTGGGGGCCACCAGGGGGAGCTGCAGAGTCCCACTTTGTTGGGTTTCCACCACACCGGAGAGTGCTTCCAGACCTCACTTCCAAGTCACCTGGAGTACTAACATGTGCAGCGTAAAAGGGAGCCTCCTGCCTTCATTTGGGGAGCCAGAATCAGAAGTGTCTCTCTGTACACTACACCACTTTGGTATGGCATTTACAGTGTAAGTCGACATACAGAGTATAGGTTTTAGAATTAATTTCATTTGGCAAGCAGTTACACGAATGAAACAGCAGAACCTCATCATCTGAGTAAGGTGGCTCCACGTGTAGGTGTAAACCACAACAAAAGCTTCAGTGATCCAGACCTGGAACTCAGACTGATGTAGATGTTTGAAAGATGAACAAACCACACATAAGAGAACCTTCATTGACACTCAACTATTTGGAACCTCTTCCACCAGAAGGGAATGAATTAATGAAAGAAGTGCTAGAAATTTTCATGCTCAAAGAAGAAGAACAAGACAGCACTTCACCTTGAGGAGGATTACTGCAGAATTGGGATGAATCTGGAAAAAGTGCTTCAAAGTGTTGCCCAGTCTATTTAATAGAAAACCAGATATCCTTGCCAGTATGCATGTACAGCATTAGACCTCCAAGAGGACAACCTCAAGAAGGGCAGTGTAAGACTGGACCCAGAATTCAGAGACAGAGTGCTGACTGCCACGCCGCTGTGTCGCCCTGAGTGGTACGTGTGCTTATAATAACACATGGCTAAAAAAAGAGAAGAAGTAATGTGCAGCGTCATGAAGATTTCGGCAGAATGATCACTCCACCTGCAACAGCCCTTCAGAGAGTGTGCCGCTCTGATCAGCCAGTAACTTTACGAGGCAGTGACTCTGTTTTACTGACATTCAATGCTTTATTATTAGAATATCCCTCAAAGGTCCCCCTTCATTCTCTGAAGGACTGATCTGTATCCTCTGCATTGCTGGTGCTGCACCAATGCTCTTTCGGAGCTCAAATGTATGGAGAACTCTTGGTAATTTCACTTTAATTCCAAAAGCATGCCTCAGGCATGTCATGAACATGCAGGCTGGACAGCATTCCAAGGTGAAAGCTCACAGCTCGCGGAAAGTATATCAGAACAGTACGGATTCCAGACATGCAAGACTCTGCAGGTTGGGGGTTCGGCCAAGACTGTTTTGTCTTATTCGCTCTATATATACTGTATACTGTATTACCCAAGGAGCAAAACAAATGATGGAGTTCAAAAGTTCTGCATTCTACTCCAGCAGAAGGAAAGTATACAAAGCAAAATAAACTTGCATGACAGTGTTTATGCTGAAAGACAAGCCTTAGTGATCTACAATGCTTGCCTACCCTTCTTACCTGTGGATTCTCCTCTTTTAACTTTTCCTCCCTTGATGGATTGCTTCCACAATAGTTCAGATAATTCCAGTTTTTGTTAAATTACAGATCCATCACTGGCTCTCTTCATTAGAAGAATGTGGGGGCAGTGCAGAGCCTATAATGATAGCTTTGGGTTCAAGGCTGGAACCAATGTAGAATGGAATATGGGGTCATCAGAGGTCACACCCTTAGATTCAAAACATGCAAAACATTCTTAGACCTATGTAATCCAGGTCAGGGTTATGAGGTGGCCACAACCTACTCCAGCGGCATCAAATGCAAGGAAGGAACCAAGCGTGGAAAAGGCACCAGTCCATGGGGTGAACACTTCCTGAAAGACACAGTTGGCCAAATGGGGTGGGTTTGAGGATACGACTGTAAGTGAATGCAAAGATGGAACTCTGGAGAGAGGGCGGGGAAGCGAGCCCGAGAGGTTTCAGGTCCTAACTATCCAACGAAGGGTCGGCACAACCGGTAACAATCCATCCGCAGGTTCACCTACGGAACCCGTGTTAGGATATTTACATCCTCTAGATAGGCAAGTTCGATCGTCTGAGACCCATTCCGCCCCCGCCATTCTAGTCTGCCGATTTCTTAAGTCATCTCTTAGTCATCGTTCAGTACGCACTGCCTGCTCATGGTCCGCCCCCAACTCCTCACCTGAATTGCTTTCGTCTGTGTACAGTCCACATGCACTTGTGAGTCACGTTGACTGTTCATTTTCCACACACTGCCTCAGTCGTATGCATCTGTGATCTACGTTCGGGCTGGGTGAGGTTTCCCGTGTTGAGTCCAATTAAGCCAAAGGCTCTACACCTGGTGGTGGCCTTCTGTCAATTCCTTTCATTTTCAGCTTTGCAACTATACTCCCACCGGAACCCAAAGACTTTGGTTACTCAGTTGGCTGCCCAGTGGGTCATGGGAATAACGCCGCCGGATCGCCAGTTGGCATCGTGTATGGTCGGAACGATGACGGTATGTGATCTTCTTCGAACCTCCGACTTTCGTTCTTGATTAATGAACACATTCTTGGCAAATGCTTTCGCTCTCGCGCCATGGTCAGCTGTTTAGTGAATTGTTGGTGGACGGGGCTCTGTGAGTTGGCGGGCATGGCTGTCTTGCATGCGTCTTGCTTGCCATGGACTTAGTGAATTATATATATAGATTATCACAGTAGAAGAAGCTATTCCATCCATGGCCTGCTTCAGAGAAGCATCTCCACACCATAAGGACACCACCACCCAGCTTCTTGGTAGGAATGGCATGTTTTTGATAATGTGCAATGTTTGACTCACAACAGACACAGCATTTAGTTCAATTGCCAAACGGCTCAATTTTGGTATCATCAGGCCTTTGGACCTTCTTCCAGGTGACTTCAGAGTCTCCCATGTGCCTTCTTTAGCCAAGATGTCCCGTACATTTTTTCTCTTCTCCATTCTCCCTTAAAGCTGCGACAGTTGCTGTCTGCACAGTCTGTCCAATCTTATTCACTGTAGCTTGTGTCACTCCTTCAGAGTTCTCAGATGTCTCGTGGTGGTCTTTCTCACTAGTCTTCTTTTTGCAGTTTTGTGGACAGCCTGCTCTAGGTAGATTTAAATTTGTCTCTTCCTGTGCCAGTAGTTCGTCCAGCATTTTAATTAGTTGATTTTTTTTAATCCATCTGTGTTTCCATGCTGTAGTTGATGCCTGATTCCCATGATCTTCAGTGTGGAGCATCCATTTCAGAGGCTTTTCCTCATCATGTCAAGTGGTGACTCATTCAAGCAAATTAATTCTAATAGAAGAACGTTATTGATCTCTTTGAGTATTTTGAATTCCACAATTAAAGGATAGATAGTGCATTTTGAAGTCAAAGTGATTTTTTCACAATCTGGACCTACACTTGTTTCCCACAGAAACTTGTTTTCTTTAGGCAAGTGAAGCATAACTTGAGATTTAAAGAAAAAAAAAATGAAGTATCCTCTCGAGTTTTACTTAATTAACAACAGGAGAAATCTAAAACAAATGGTTTATAACGTACGGAATACTTGGATTTCAAAGTGGAGAAAGTTCCAGAATATTTATGGGGTCTTTACTGACAAGTGTACAGAGTACAACTAAATCCTTAACAGATAACATGCTTCCACTCTCTAATGTCATGGTTAGTGAGTACAAGGGGGCTCCGCCCCCTGCTCGCTTCGTTTGCCTACCCCCGGCGTTGGGTATCCTGCAATACATTAGTCGACCCAAGCAGCACATTATTCCTAACTTCACTCCGCAGTAGTGCCACACACAATATGGCGGTGACGTCTGTGCCTTCACTCCGCAGTAGTGCCACTCACAATATGGCACTGACGCCTGCGCCTTCCGTACTTTAAGGACCCGTGGGGCCTCCGTAGCCTCTTCCGTTTGAATCTGGGCTGCAGCGCAGAGTCCTCTTTTTTGTGTGGCTGTGTCGGTAGTCATTAGCCATGGGCGCGTTGTTGCTTCATTTCTCATTCACGTCAGTTGAACTCTTTCATTTTTGGGCCATGACTCCTTCGTGTACGGTGGATACGACTTCGCGTGCGGTTTATGAGACGTGCGCTGTACGCGCCTGCGCAGTACGTCTCATGGTCCCATCTCCGTGTACCTGCGTCCATGCCATCTGGTTTACCATTCTCGGTTACTAATATGGATAACAGCTTTACCTCCAAACTTATGTCTTCCTTACTTAAAAAATCTCAGAACGTATTTGTTAGGATCAATAAATCAAACAACAAATGAGGCGAGGCATTCAAGTACTTCAACCTGTACAATCAAAAAGAAAAAAAACGGCAGCACCAGGGCAAAGCTCTAGATGGTTATAATTCATATAAGGCCATATAGATTCATTTTTTTCCATTTGTTTCAGCGTTAATCTGCTTTTATATTGTCATTAAATTGTTATGGTTATTTATGAGACATCATCATGGCACCATTTTGTAATTAGTTTATTAATAGCAGCAGTGACCATTGCTTACATTACTACATGTGACATCATCAGTCTAATACTACAAAAGATGATGGCATAAGGTTAGCTGGCGTTCAGATTCTTGTTTAATATCCTTTTTGTTCTTCTTTTGTTTATATTAATGTTTATTTTCTTAATTATCCGCACTGTGTTTTCTTTGCCTGTCTTATGTTCCATGTATTTTATGGGTGGTCCTTCAAGAGGTGGGGCCTCCTGCCAATCACTGCCAGGAACTGCCCTCCATCCAGCAGAGTTTTGACCTTGCTATTGAAGTCTGTATTTGGATTTGTTTGATTTGGATTGCCTTCTTGTTACAGGCAATTCCATTTTGCTTTTGTGCTCCACAGAGCTCCATTATGATTGGAAAACATTTTTTTTGAGGAATAAATCATTTACTTTATAAAGATTGTACCAGAACCTTGGTGTCTAGTTGGGGTTTTTGACGGAATTTCTCCTGTTGGGGGCAGTTTTAGAAGTGCTTTTGGGACTTGCGTACTTTGGGACTCCTAGTTCACGACGTTAGGCTTCCAAGCTTTGAACAAGCAATCAAGAAACAAGCCTAACATCCTTGTGCTATACGTTAGAGAAATAATATCTAGTTAGAACCTCTCATTTGTCCCTTTTTGCTCTTGGTTTTTGTTTTTGGTGGTCTTTCATTTTTTTCATACTTATTTCTGGACTGTTTTCATACTGTGTCCATCTGGACTGACCATTTTTATCATCCTGGTCATGACACAGCTAGAGGATGACTAGTAATGAGCGAACAGAGAAAATCCATTTATGTACATGATGGTGCAATTGATGTGAGTTATGTGTGGAAACATGCAGCATGTCACAATTTTAAAAAATGTTCTGCACTCATCAGTGGTGAGGTGAATGAAATAGTATAAATAGAGCTGGTGGTGGATTTTAGGAGGACCAGGACCATGGACCCTGTGATCATCAGTGGTGACTGTGTGCAGAGGGTGCAGACCTATAAATACCTGGGAGTGCAGCTGGATGATAAATTGGACTGGACTGCCAGTACTGATGATCTGTGCAAGAGAGGACAGAGCCGACTATACTTCCTTAGAAGGCTGATGTCCTTCAACATCTGCAATAAGATGCTGCAGATGTTCTATCAGACGGTTGTGGTGAGCGCCCTCTTCTACGCGGTGGTGTGCTGGGGAGGCAGCATAAAGAAGAGGGACGCCTCACACCTGGACAAACTGGTGAAGAAGGCAGTCTCTATTGTAAGCATGGAGCTGGACCTTTTTTATATCTGTGGTGGAGCAATGGGCGCTGAGCAGGCTCCTGTCAATCATGGATAATTCACTACATCCACTGAACAGTATCATCTCCAGACAGAGGAGCAGCTTCAGCAACAGACTGCTGTCACTGTCCTGCTCCACAGACAGACTGAGGAGATCGTTCCTCCCCCACACTATGCGACTCTTCAATTCCACTCGGGGGGTTAAACGTTAACATTATTCAAAGTTATTGTCTGTCCGTATACCTGCATTGTTATCACTCTTTAATTTAATACTGTTCTTTATCAGTATGCTGCTGCTGGAGTATGTGAATTTCCCCTTGGGATTAATAAAGTATCTATCTATCTATCTATCTATCTATCTATCTATCTATCTATCTATCTATCTATCTATCTATCTATCTATCTTTACGCAGCTTCCAAAAATAAGACAAACACTAATGCTTTGCATTCATATGCATTTTATGATATATTGTTGTATATGAATTATTATTTCTTATATTTTATGTATTTTCTCCTATGTTCATAAATGTATGTTGTCCCTTTACTGCACTTCCATTGTTTTTTGTTTTGTGGGTGGAGCCCCAGGAGGCGGGGCCACCATGACATCACTCCTTTTGAGCCGTCACTCAGGCAATTTAAGGCGAGAGCTGAGTAAGTTCATATCAGGAGATCATTGCACTTTTGTTTGTAATATTGGGAGTGCTCCTGTTTTTGTTAGATTTTCTGTTTTTTGTGACTTTTTTGCTTCTCTGTAAGGATTTCATCCTCTGCATTGTGTTTTGAATTGTTATGATGGGACAGGGCCAACCCAAAAACCAGAGCTGACATAGGGGCTACAGTTCTCATCAGGCTGTAGTAGTGTGCTGTGTCTAATGGAGAAGATTGTCATCAGAGATCTACTCACCGAGGGGCTCAACAGAGCCTTCGAGCAGCAGCAATAATGGATAATGCTGTTTATGAAATATGTCTTAAAACATTGCCCCTTGGTATCGCTTTGTAAAAAAAAATTGCAAAACAAATCATGAAATTACTGCCACATGAAGAAAGGCATTTAATTCAGGTCTGGAAGTCTTTACATACATTAATATTGTATGCATCTTCATTAATAGTTAAATAAAGAGGTATAGTCAAAAAGAAAAAAAACATCAGATTCATTTCTTGTCTACATTTTGTTGAGTTCTCAGTCATGTGTTGTGGTCGTTCTGATAGTATGATGTCAATTGTGATGACCATCTTGTTGATCACAGTGCTAAAGATGCATTGGAGACAGAAATTAAACTCAAAGCTCCACAGCACATTTAGTGTTCCTCAGCTTCTGGAGTCAAGGGAAGGGCCGTCTTAACAATGTCAGAGGACCCCAGGCAAAGTAGTGTGCTGGAGCCCCTGTTTTGACAGCAAAGCAGAAACATACATAGGCATCAGAAACACTGTGGGCCACTATGCTCCTGGGGCCCCCGGCCAGTGCCCATTGTGCCCATACGTTGAGAAGGCCCTGGTCAAGGGTGGTTGCTAGGTAACTGGGGGTGCAAGTGCTTCCCATATAGCGTCTTTTTTTGTGCAGAAAACATGGTGTTGTGCACAATGGTGTGTTTTTGCGTGTCTTCAAGTGGAAAATACACAGTATGTCACATTAAAAAATGCACTGCACTCCTCCATGATGATGTGAACAAGAGGAACAAACAGAATTGATTTTATTTGTGTGCTAGAGTTACACAGCTCTAGAAAAGAACCCAGGTGTGAACAAGTTTTTAAGGAGAAATATGTATTGTTTTTTACTCCAAAAATAAACTTTAAAATTACAAAAACAACTCTTACTGAATATTACATTTCACAATTTCAGAATTTTGAGTCAGTTGCATCAAATTCTGAGAAGAAAGAAGTTTGCATGTTTCATTCATTACAGCTCCTACTAAAACCAAAGGGGTCTTCTCACTTTTTGTAGTGCATCACCTTGTAGAAAGTTGCTGTAGCAGGTGCTGCAGGTTGCAAGGTGTGGCTGCTAAATCAAAAGGACAACTGCATTATATGGCCCAAAGTATGTGGACACCCCTCCAAATCACTGAGTTCAGGTGTTCCAGCTCCATCCATTGTTAATTAAGTGCATAGCTATGCAGTTTGGGTCATGATGAAGAGCTCAATGACTTAAACGTGGGCTGCCACCTTTGCCACAAGTCAGTAAGCAAAATATCTGCTCTGCTAGATCTGCCTCAGTCAACCATAAGTGCTATTAGTATGAAGTGAAAGTGTCTAGAACATTAGAATATTAGAACACTCTAGATGAGAACAGGCCATTCAGCCCAACAAAGCTCGCCAGTCCTATCCACTTATTTCTTCCAAAAAAACATCAAGTCGAGTTTTGAAAGTCCCTAAAGTCTTACTGTCTACCACACTACTTGGTATTTTATTCCAAGTGTCTATCATTCCTTATATAAAGAACATTGGTGCGAAATTTACCCTTAACAAGTTTCCAACTGTGTCCCCATGTTCTTGATGAACTAATTTTAAAATAACAGTCTTGACCCACTGGACTAATTCCCTTCATAATTTTAAACACTTCAATCATGTCACCTCTTAATCTTCTTTTGCTTAAACTGTAAAGGCTCAACTCTTTTAATCTTTCCTCATAATTCAACTCCTGTAGCCCTGGACTCAGTCTAGTCACTCTTCTCTGGACCTTTTCTAGTGCTGCTGTGTCCTTTTTGTAGCCAGGAGACCAAAACTTAACCCAGGACTCCAGATGAGACCTCACCATTGTGTTATAAAGGTTGAGCAGAACCTCCTTGACTTGGACTTCACACATCAAGGCGCTATATAACCTGACATTCTGTTAGCCTTCTTAATGGCTTCTGAACATTGTTGGGAAGTTGATAGCTCAGCGTCCACTGTGACTCCTAAATCCTTCTCATAAGGTGTACTCTCGTTTTTCCGACCGCCAATTGTGAATTCAAACCTAATATTTTAACTTCCTATGTGTAATACTTTACATTTACTGACATTAAATTTCATCTGCCACAAATCTGCCCAAGCCTGTATGCTATCCAAATCCTTCTGTAATAACATAACGGATTCCAAATGATCTGCTAATCCGCCTATCTTGGTATCATCTGCAAACTTAACCAGCTTGTTACTTATATTCCTATCTAAATCATTTATATATATATTAAAAATAGCAGTGTCCCTAGCACTGACCCCTGTGGAACACCACTCTTAACATCAGCCAGTTCTGATGAGGTTCCTCACACCATCACCCTCTGCTTTCTGTGTCTAAAAAATCACCCTGAACTCCCACTTCTTTTAATTTGATGCCCAACCTCTCATGTGGCACCTCATCAAATGCTTTCTGAAGCAGTCTAGGAGAAGCAACAGCTCAGCCATGAAGTGGGAGACCACAGAAATTTCCCAGAGTTAGGGGTGTGGAGGGGGGGATGGGTGTTGAGTGCAGAAGTGCCTAAAAATTGCTTCTCCTCTGTTGCATCACTCACAGTACATTTCCAATCTTCTGGAAGCAGCATTAGCATAAAAACTGTGCATTGCAAGCTTAATGAAACTTAATGAGATGGGTTTATAGAAAGCATATAACTTTAGAAAACAATTTCACGTAAAAAATACCTATGTAGCATGCTTGTAAAGAAATAACTTCAACTTGAAATATACTGAACTTATCCTTTAGCTCATTTCCTGTCACATGTGCATATTTGCTTCAGCTGTAAGACATGTGGTGTTGTTGTTAAGGTAGTATGATGTGCACTTTGCCAATTAATGTGACAGTCTTGGTGACTGAAAGCCTAAAGATGCGTTTGTGATAAAAATAATACTTGAATCAGCAGCTGCACACAAGCTTAAGGTTAATATCTGCAATGCTGGAGTGGTGTAAAACAAGGCAACATTGAACATTGAAGCGTATGCTCTGGAATGATGAATCATGTTTCACTATCAGGCAGTCTGATGGATGAATCTGGGTTTGATGGATGCCAGGAGATTCATACTTACTGGACTGCATGGTGTCTACAATGAAGTTTGGTGGAGGAGCATCAATGGTTTAAGGCAGAGGTTCTCAGGGAGTAACAAAAAAGGGAGCGCGAATGTTGCCATATGTGGCGTAATTTCGCTAATTTGGTGTATCGGCAGCAAAAAATATAGGAATAAATTTTATTAGGGTTTCAAAAAAATGTTAGGGGTCGCAATTAAAACTGTTATGAAAACTCGGGTTGCAAATACTTAAAGGTTGAGAAACACTGGTTTAAGGCTATTTCTCAGGGCTGGGCCCCCTGGTTCCTGTAGAGGGTATTGATAATGCTACAGCATACCAAGACATTTTAGTCAATTGTGCACTTCCAACTTTGTGGTAACAGTTTAGAAAAGGCCATTTTCTGTCCCAGCATGACTGTACCCCTGAGCACAAAGTCAGGTCCATAAAGACATGGATCCACTTGGGTGATTCACACAAAGCCCTGACCTCCACTCTATTGAACACCAATAGTGAGCCAGGTCTTCTTGTCCAACATCAATATGTGCGCTTTTGGCTGAATGGACACAGATTCCCACGGACACACTCCCATGAAGTCCAGCAAGATCACAGAGGTGGGATGGTCAGGTGTCTACAAACCTTGGGCCATATAGTATATTTTTAGAGTCTTGAACATTTCATGATGGATGAAATTTGTATATTAAGGAAATAAAGAGATTATGAAAACTTGAATGATTTGGCTTCAGCATTTCTATAATTATAGTTAGGATAAACCTCTGATGACATCCAGTGTCAAAAACTTGCTAAATTTCACAAAACTTGAATGGAGAAGATATGTTTCATAGAGTTATAGATCTGAAGGACACTATGGTCTTTTCCATCCATCTTTCTATTCGTTTTTCATTTTTAATCCAATTTGAAGTCGCATTTGGCCGTTAATCCC
The DNA here is from genome assembly GCF_900747795.2 of Erpetoichthys calabaricus. NCBI lineage: Eukaryota > Metazoa > Chordata > Cladistia > Polypteriformes > Polypteridae > Erpetoichthys > Erpetoichthys calabaricus. The sequence goes on along the minus strand of NC_041410.2, from coordinate 81,060,649 downwards.
AACAAGTGGATGTCCTTGAAATCTGAGATGAAAACCAGACAGCTTGGAGAAAAAACGATAGATTTAGAGAGTGTGTATGATGAGACTCGACACAGATTAGGCTCCCTCTCTTTCACTATCTTTCTGTATGAGTATTCATTATAGCTCTAATAACAATAGCATTCAGGGGGACTAACATTCAAGGCCTATTAAACATTTAACATTTGCACACTAACAAGGGCAGCTTCACATTCCAGCAGTCCTGCTGGGATGGCATCTGAGACGTCATAATTAGTTTTGGGAGCCATTGTACCTGACCAGTGTAAGGTCTGTTTCAGGCTAACGTTTGGAATGTGAGGATTAATGTGAGGGTTAATTAAATGTGAGGGTTAATGCTGTTTTCACTTATAAATTATGAATAACAGACAGAGCAAGCTGTATAAAGAGTTTTTTATAGCCTTCTTGACGATGAGCAGCAGTACTTGGTGTTTCACCTCCCAGATGGCCCAAGTGCTCAGTTATGTTGTACAGCCTGATCTGTGCACACCAAGGGATTTGTGATGCTCCTCATATTACATGATTCTTCGACAAAAGTTTTAGAGTTTGTATACCGTCCTCCAGATCTGTGCCTTCTACCATTTTCCACCCGATGGTTGTGTCTTTGCTTGAAATGCGTAACCTGACAGTGGGATCTTCCTGCGGCAGGTGTATTTCTTATGAGATCATGTGAACCTCTATTACTGCACACAGACAAAGGCCATTGAGCCAATTGTGTGACCTGTCAATGTAATTTTGCTCTACTGAGGTAATTTAGCCAGAGGCGAAACAAAGCGGAGTGGGTGGGGTGAGGTGTGTGTCCTTATGCAAGCCAAGAAATTAGCCTTGTTTGTATTGTTTGGCAGTGTTTTAGACTTACTTCATTCATTCAGTTACAACTTTTAGAAGGACATATCCCAGGATTGGTTTTCTGAGGATGGACAGGCCAAAGATAAAAACCAGCTCTACACAGACAGCCAGTTCAACTAAATACCTGCACCCAGTGAACAAAAGAACACTTTGGAGTGTGTGAAGGACACCTACAGTGCATCCGGAAAGTATTCACAGCGCATCACTTTTTCCACATTTTGTTATGTTACAGCCTTATTCCAAAATGGATTAAATTCATTTTTTTTCCTCAGAATTCTGCACACAACACCCCATAATGACAACATGAAAAAAGTTTACTTGAGGTTTTTGCAAATTTATTAAAAATAAAAAACTGAGAAATCCCATGTACATAAGTATTCACAGCCTTTGCTCAATACTTTGTCGATGCACCTTTGGCAGCAATTACAGCCTCAAGTCTTGTTGAATATGATGCCACAAGCTTGGCACACCTATCCTTGGCCAGTTTCGCCCATTCCTCTTTGCAGCACCTCTCAAGCTCCATCAGGTTGGATGGGAAGCGTCAGTACACAGCCATTTTAAGATCTCTCCAGAGATGTTCAATCGGATTCAAGTCTGGGCTCTGGCTGGGCCACTCAAGGACATTCACAGAGTTGTCCTGAAGCCACTCCTTTGATATCTTGGCTGTGTGCTTAGGGTCGTTGTCCTGCTGAAAGATGAACCGTCGCCCCAGTCTGAGGTCAAGAGCGCTCTGGAGCAGGTTTTCATCCAGGATGTCTCTGTACATTGCTGCAGTCATCTTTCCCTTTATCCTGACTAGTCTCCCAGTCCCTGCCGCTGAAAAACATCCCCATAGCATGATGCTGCCACCACCATGCTTCACTGTACGGATGGTGCCAGGTTTCCTCCAAACATGATGCCTGGCATTCACACCAAAGAGTTCAATCTTTGTCTCATCAGACCAGAGAATTTTCTTTCTCATGGTCTGAAAGTCCTTCAGGTGCCTTTTGGCAAACTCCAGGCGGGCTGCCATGTGCCTTTTACTTAGGAGTGGCTTCCGTCTGGCCACTCTACCATACAGGCCTGATTGGTGGATTGCTGCAGAGATGGTTGTCCTTCTGGAAGGTTCTCCTCTCTGACAGACTGACTATCGGGTTCTTGGTCACCTCCCTGAGTCCTGGTGGTTTTAAACTTCTTCCACTTACGGATGATGGAGGCCACTGTGCTCATTGGGACCTTCAAAGCAGCAGAAATTTTTCTGCAACCTTCCCCACATATGTGCCTCGAGACAATCCTGTCTCGGAGGTCTACAAACAATTCCTTTGACTTCATGCTTGGTTTGTGCTCTGACATGAACTGTCAACTGTGGGACCTTATATAGACAGGTGTGTGCCTTTCCAAATCATGTCCAGTCAACTGAATTTACCACAGGTGGACTCCAATTAAGCTGCAGAAACATCTCAAGGATGATCAGGGGAAACAGGATGCACCTGAGCTCAATTTTGAGCTTCATGGCAAAGGCTTTGAATACTTATGTACATGTGCTTTCTCAGTTTTTTTATTTTTAATAAATTTGCAAAAACCTCAAGTAAACTTTTTTCACGTTGTCATTATGGGGTGTTGTGTGTAGAATTCTGAGGAAAAAAATGAATTTAATCCATTTTGGAATAAGGCTGTAACAACAAAATGTGGAAAAAGTGATGCGCTGTGAATACTTTCCGGATGCACTGTATAATCATGGACACAGAGAGAAACAGGCACCCTAAGGTAGGCTAGACATTATGAGGAGGCATCACTAATTGCTGAGCCACTGTGCTTTTCAAATGAAAAAACAGATTGCTCAGTTTAAAAAAACATTCACCTTATAGGCACCTAACTGAAAGAGAGCAGTGACGATGTGCACATCTTAAATATTGTCCCTTCACATAATGGTGACATACTTGTTCACAATACATCCTAAAGGTGAATCATGCTTCCCAAAGACTTCAGTTTAGCACCTTGAGACATGTGTGCAGACTTGTCACATTTATATGACCTTCGGGTCTGATAGGCCATGCAGGCATCTGTATGGCACCTTCACATTATGGGTGCTGCTGCCTAAATTCATGGAAGCACAAAGGACAGCTGGTTATTGCCAGCTAAAGGTTCAGTCCCCACCACTTACTTGCCGTGTAATCTTGAGTGATTCATTTAATCTGTTTGAGCAGCAATTATGAAAAAAAATAAATGTGTCAAGAATCCAGGATGAGCTCCTCTCTTGCATTCTTCTCTGCTGGTACAGACTTAAGATCCAAACTCTTTTGAATTGGACTGGCAAACTAAAATAAAGTTTGAAGAGGCGGACACGCATGCCATTCATCTACACGCAAACATTTCCTTGGAATTTTTCTGGTATTTGGTACACAATATTAATCCCGAAGGGGAAAATCATCTTTTTGCTTGACCTTTGGAGGTCAGAGTGCAGGGTCAGCCATTGTACAGTACCCCTGGAGTAATTTTCAGGTTGAGGACCTTGCTCAAGGCCCCAATGGAGTAGCATGGTCTTTTTTATAGGAAGGCACTCAGGGAAATTAGGAAGTACCTGAGCATAGTGAACATTCAACCCAACATATTAAACACAACTCTCCAAGTTACTTCTTACTAGTGATGAGCGATTTGTGTGTGATCGAATAATTCACATTTAGCAAATATTTACAGAAAATTGAATTTGAAGTGAAACACAGTATTTTGCTTCCCAAAAAAAACTTGAATAGCAAAGTGCATTTTGCCTCCAGCAAAATGTGTGCCATTGACACAAGACATGATTTGCTGTGACGTACAGAGTTTCTGTTGAGCTGCTAAACATGTCCAAGTAGAACCAGTCCCACTCAGTTAATTATGATGACTATCACAATCCTAAAGATGCATAGGAGACAGAATGAAAACTGAAGACTTACAGTGCTTGGAAAGTGCAGATCCTCAACTTCTTCAGGTGGAATCAAGAAACAGGAAAGAAGGGCTGCTAGGTAACAACAGTGATCGGTCTTCCCATTTGTTTTGTCTTGGTAGAGAAATATTTTACTGTACTTTCCCCTTTTGTATTATTAAGATGTAGCCTTTGTCAGAATGCCTCAGATCTCACAGACTTTCCACTGTTTATAAGGTATCATAGTATATAACTTCTCCCCACTTTCCCTTCTACATCTATAATCTCAGGCAATTAGGTGTAGTAAAAGACAAGCAGGAGTTAAGTTACAATTTAAACAATGTATTATTGATAATATTCATAAATAATAGCAATATGCAAAGTACCTCGTACTGATCTTCCTTATTACCAACAAGGGGGCTCCGCCCCCTGCTCGCTCCGCTCGCCTACCTCCGGCGTTTTGAACCCGTGCCCGCTGGGCAGCCACGTGTGAGAATGACGCACGTTTAATACGGAGCGTTCGCCTGTGTCACTCTGGGGCCCCCCACTGTTAATACGGAGCTCCGTCCATACTATTATGCGGTGCATTGTGGACTAGTGCGGACCCCATAGTGTTTCCCGTTTCAGTTTGTATCCTGGTCAGTCGAGCTTTTGTTTTTGAAGCTTTTGAATTCCGGTCTTCATTATCTGTAACCTGCTGTCCATGTGTTTGGCCCCCTCGTTTAACCTGTTTATGACGTTTTACTTTGCTTTCTACTCTGTCTTTTATTTCTGATCTCGCTTTATTCTGCTTTTGTTTCAGTGACACCTGGTCTGTGGTGAATATATTTTCCCTTTTTCGAGTAATAATTCTCATTTGTTTGCGATACTGTGATGTTTATCGTACTGTTAATAATACATCACTGTAATGTGATTAACCTGTGCTGTACAGTTTGGACGTGAGAGGATGACGTATGTTTAATACGGAGCGTTCACCCGTGTCACTCTGGGTCTCCCCACTGTTACTACGAAGCTCTTTCCGAACTATTATGCGGTGCATTGTGGAGCACTGCGGACTCTGTAGTGTTTCCCGTTTCACTTCGTATCTCGTTTAGTCGAGCTATTTCTTTTTGGAGCAGTGCCTGCCTGGTCTGCGGCATTTCAGATGCACGTTGTAGGCGCCTGCGTTCATTAATTATATCCAGGCAGGCGCGTGTTTGTATCTCAGTCACTCGAGTTGTGTCGTGTTGAATCCATGCCTGCTTGGCCTACGCAGTTTGAGACGTGCGTTGTAGGCGTCCACGTTCATTAGATCTGTCCACGCGGGCTCGGTGTCGAAGCTATGTTAGTTGTTGAGCTGTTTGGTTTTGGAGCCGAGACAGTTTTGCTTCCGCGGTTTCAGACGCGTGTCCGTACCATCTCGGGTTTGATGTATGAACCTTTGTGGACTCCGTAGTGTGTCCTGTTTCACTCTGGGGCGGGGCGTTGACTCCTCTTGTTTTACTATGTCTCCTCCTGCGCCTTCACCACGCATTAGTGCCACTCACAATATGGCGGCGACTCTTGCGCCTACCATATTATGTCGGTTTTAACAATTCTGTGCGCCTTCCGACGCACGATGTAGGTGCCTGTACCTTCCGGGTCCGCCTCCGCTGTGTGGTGTGGACGTTTAACTATCGTTGTTTCTGCCTTCATATTCTGTATCTCGGTGTGCATGTGTTTCGTGCCTAGGTTTTTTTGAAGCTGTTGCATTCCAGTTTTCATCATCTTTAATCCCTTTATAAAGTTTTACTTTGTTTCCTACTCTGTGTTTTATTTCTGACCTAGCTTTATCCTGCTTGTGGCATGTCAGACGGTTCGTAGTCTCTCTCGTTGTACTCTGGGGAGCGGGGCTTTGTTCTGTAACCTGCTCTCCATGTGTTTGTCCCTGTTCTTTAACCTCTTTATGACGTTTTACTTTGTTTCCTACTCTGACGGTTCGTAGTCTCTCCCGTTTCACTCTGGGGGGGGGGGCTTTGTGTGGCACTTGCGCACTATGTCTTTTGCGTCCACGGGCAGGTCCCTGCGTCCATATCCGGTTTACCATTCTCATTTAGTAATATGGATAATACAAGATAGAAAACCTCTTATAACAGCAGCTGTCTTCTTTATACCTGACTTCTGTTTTCCTGATTTTAATCCTTCCAGCCCCCTTCCATTTTGTGGCATGCTCAGCTCAGCTTCTGCTTTCTCTACCTGCACTTCCTAGCTTTAGCCTGCTTGCCTCTGCCACTCCACTGGAAGATGGCTGATTTTAATATTAATTTAGGCATTTCTGAGTCCACAATGCTACTGTAATACAATTTGCCAAATTCGTTATGGGTTGGCCTACTTTTGCCCCTGTAAACAAACATACAAATACATACACAAAGATTCTAAACAAATAAGTGCCGTATGAATGATGCATGCATGTCCCACCACTCCCTAGCACTTTAACCACTTAAATGCCATGTGAATGACGCATGCATGTTCCACCACTCCTTAGCACTCCAATTAGGGACTCACTACCACCAGCACTAACAAACATGTGGGTGTCCTTGTGACACACATGAAGTCTCTACACTTTGTTGGTTATATTCCATTCAGCTACCAAACAATGTTTTACTTCCACCACATTTGTACACTGGGTGTTCTAAAATTCACATACATACACACACATATACAGTAGGGCAAAAAAGTATTTAGTCAGCCACCAATTGTGCAAGTTCTCCCACTTAAAAAGTTGAGAGAGGCCTGTAATTTTCATCATAGGTATACCTCAACTATGAGAGACAAAATGAGAAAAAAAAATCCAGAAAAACACATTGTCTGATTTTTGAAGAATTTATTTGCAAATTATGGTGGAAAAAAAGTATTTGGTCAATAACAAAATTTCATCTCAATACTTTATTATATACCCTTTGTTGGCAATGACAGAGGTCAAACGTTTTCAGCAAGTCTTCACAAGGTTTTCACACACTGTTGTTGGTATTTTGGCCCATTCCTCCATGCAGATCTCCTCTAGAGCAATGATGTTTTGGGGCTGTCGCTGGGCAACACGGACTTTCAACTCCCTCCAAAGATTTTCTATGGGGTTGAGATCTGGAGACTGGCTAGGCCACTCCAGGACCTTGAAATGCTTCTTACGAAGCCACTCCTTCGTTACCCTGGTGGTGTGTTTGGGATCATTGTCATGCTGAAAGAGCCAGCCACGTTTCATCTTCAATGCCCTTTCTGATGGAAGGGGGTTTTCACTCAAAATCTGACGATACATGGCCCCATTCATTCTTTCCTTTACACGGATCAGTCGTCCTGGTCCCTTTGCAGAAAAACAGCCCCAAAGCATAATGTTTCCACCCCCACGCTTTACAGTAGGTATGGTGTTCTTTGGATGCAACTCAACATTGTTTCTCGTCCAAAAACGACAAGTAGAGTTTTTTTCATCTGACCATATGACATTCTCCCAATCCTCTTCTGGATCATCCAAATGCTCTCTAGCAAACTTCAGATGGGCCTGCACACGTACTGGCTTAAGTAGGGGGACACGTCTGGCACTGCAGGATTTGAGTCCCTGGTGGCGTAGTGTGTTACTGATAGTAGCCTTTGTTACTTTGGGCCCAGCTCTCTGCAGGTCATTTAAAAATAATCTTGTCACTTTACTGCCTCTTTACAATGGAGGCTATGGGGTACGGAGGAAAAGTTTAGGAACTTACCAAATACGTCTATTTTTCAAGCCAAGACATCTGTCGAGTATTGATCCGCACCTTCTGCGCTTCAGATGCATGTTTGTAACAACAAAAGGGATTCTTTAAATAATCATTTTATTTAATATTGCTTGTATTACGTCTCTCCTGGTAAGGAAATATTTTCTATTTGCTTGTGCGAATTCTCATATAAATACAGAAGTGAATCAAAACAAAAGCAACCACATGGCACACAACGTTTACTGGGATTTGGAAAAACATGGGGGGGGGGGGGATTTTGTAGTGCAGAAAGAATAAGTGCTGAGCTGCCACCCACAGCAGGTATTCTTGTAAAATGGCAGAATCTCATAATTTTTGTGCTTTTCTTAAAATATTACACATATAAAAAATTTTACACTGTATGTATGTAATCTCAGGATGTGGATCAATTCTTGGGATGAAAAGCGGACATATTTGGTAAGTTTTTAAGCTTTTCCTCCAAGCTTTAATGAGTACAATGTAGAGCAGCAGTGCAGGCAAGATATTTTCTTAAATTTATGGAAAGCATATAACATTAGAAAACAATTTCACTTAAAAATGCGTATATAGCATGTCTGTAAGGGACTAAGTTCAACCTGAAAAATGCAGAACTTATCCTTTAGCTCATTTCCTGTCACAACTGCACATTTAGTTCAGCTGTAAGACGCGTGGTGTTGTTGTTAAGGTAGTTTGATGTCTACTTTGCCAATTAATGTGAAAGTCTTGGTGAATGCAACCCTAAAGATGTGCTGGTAATAAAAATGATACTTAAATTTCCTCAGCACTTGCTGTGTGGATATCCTCACTCTCATCTGTAGGAATGAAGAAACAGGAAAGGGCTATTGCCATGTAACAGTAAAGTTTTAGAGAGACTTTCCTGCAGTGGAAATACAGTGTAGAATAATGGTACGAGAACAAAATAAAGATTTGGGGAATGGCCCCATGTATTAGTTTGGCAGAGTAGTTAATAAAGACTGAAACCAGTCTTGCAAGCTGCACACAATCAAAAGACAAATGATTAATGAAAAGATTGAGAATTTATATCAAGGCAACAGGAAGTAGGGTGATGTCATCAAAGTGGAACGGAAGTGAGGTCATCAAGACGGGATGGAAGTGATGTCATCTGGAAGGGAGGAAAAGTTACTTAATCTTCCGTGGTTTTGTGGGATGAAAGAAAGAAGGCATTAGTACCCTTTTCCCTGTGTTCCCACACCCTGAATTGGACCTTTTAGCTGTCCCCTAATCGCCTGTGATGTGTGTGATGTTGTGTTTTGGTGTGTCTCCAGCATGTCACATTTAGAAACATATTCAGTGCATCCGGAAAGTATTCACAGCGCATCACTTTTTCCACATTTTGTTATGTTACAGCCTTATTCCAAAATGGATTGAATTCATTTTTGTCATTTTGTCTTTATGGTATTGGTTTTAGGATAAAAAGTTGCTACATTGAAACACCCACATCCCACAAGACTCGGACAACATATCAAATATAAAATTGTAAAGCCATTTCCCATGTCAGATGCACATTAAGGTACAAAGCCACTGGACAGCACATACAAATGTTGTGCAGGAAAGTGCTTAAGAGAAGAAGCACAGGTTCATCTTTTTCTAAAGAGTGCTTTTGTATTTCTGTTGCTAAACACAAAGACTGCCTTTATGTGATTTCAGCTCAATTCTGATTTTGTCTAACACAAGGTTTCCCTGAACTGGCAAGAGATTACCAGGCACAATGATGTCACCAAGGTGGCACAGAGTAGGGCACAGTATCCAGAAACTCATAGCAGCAGTCAAAAAACATCTCTCTGTGTCAGTAGTAGCAGAAATGGGGGGGGGGGGGGGGGGGGGGCACCATGGTGAGCTCAATCATTGTGACACTGTGCCTGGAATTAGAACCTCAAAGAGACTTGTGCTAGCTGTAAGCTCAAGCAGACCAAATGGTTGTTATCAGACAGAAGCTACACCCGTGCCAATCACCAAGGCAGGTGCCCACTCATCGCGCTGCTTTCTGTTGAAGACATCTCTTCTCAGCTGCTAACCCCTGTTGGGGCAGATAGATAGATAGATAGATAGATAGATAGATAGATAGATAGATAGATAGATAGATAGATAGATAGATAGATAGATAGATAGATAGATAGATAGATAGATAGATAGATAGACGAATTTGTCCCCAGGTGGAAATTTCGCTTTTTACAGAAGCTCTTTAAATAAACAAATACATAAATAGATATAGAAATAAATACAGTACAGACACACACTATTGCCTGAACACACACCGGAATGACTAAAAAGAAAGAACATTTAAAAAGAAAGAAAACGTCTGCCTTGGCAGTCACAGTTACAGTGAGCCACTATGCAGACATATTGCCTTTGGCATAAAGGAATTCCAGGCTTTTTCTTGACACACTTCTGCTGAATAATTAGATGGCTGAAAGTTCTCAGTGTTAGTGTGTCAGAGAGAAGATGTCCAGCATTGTTCATAAATGGCACACAGTTTTGTTTTAATTTTTCCCTCCACTTTTTCTCCCAAGGGGTCCAGATTGTGTCCCATAACTGAACCTGCCCTTTTAACTAGCTTGTTGACTTGGTGGGCCTCTCAGAAGTGATGTTACCAGCCCAGCACACCATAGTGTAGAAAATCACACTGGTCACCACAGAGCTACTGTATAGAAGATGTGAAGGATGTCACTTCCCACATTAAATATGGCAAACATCCGTATGAGGGGCTCCTAACAATTCACCTTGACCCAATCAATATTATTATAAAGCTTAATTAATAAAGACATCCCACATGCCTACGTGTATAAGCCAATTCAAATTGGGACCCAACTGTTGCCGTTCAGCAGGCGACGCCTGAGCACCATACCAGTTCTGATCCCCAACAGGCTTGACCCCATTGGCTCTCCAATGGTTTTGATTCTTCCAAGGATGAGACTCCCGATGGCTTCTCCTCATCCACTTCATAATGCTAGCAGCCTTCTTATGAACGGCTACAACAGAGCTACTCTTGTGGAGAGCAGAAAAGAGTCCTGTCTGCCATTTTGGAACTGCATGAAGTTTTTACTGCAGAAGGAGTGCACGTCCTGCCACCAACCTCCAAGATTTCCCTGCAAGTTGGAGAACCACTTGCAGGGTCGGATGCAGTTTAACGTCCTACCCAGGCCTTTAATAACCTGTTGGGCACAGCCAGCAGCAATGTGTCTGTCTGTGGAGAGAATGTTGGCATCATTTGAGAGGTTTACTTACCTCAGCAGCAGCAGTCATGTCTCTGGTGGCTCGTGAGGTCACCGGAAAAGTGTGTGTGGCACTCCCCATATCTTTGCAAAAGGATGAAGGTCCAAGTCTTTAGAATCCTGATGCCTCCAGTTTTGTTATATGGTTATGAGACATGAACGCTATCCAATGACCTTAGAGAAAGACTGGACTCCTTTGGTCTCTTCAGAGAATCCTTGGATACCACTGGTTTGACTTTGTGTCGAATGAGCAGTGGCTTACAGAGTCCCGAATGAGGCACATTACCTGCATTGTGAGGGAGCATCTGTTATGGCACTAGAGCCTCGTGGTATGATTCTCCGAGGAAGCTGGATGAGGCCAAAGGGATGCCCACGTAACACCTGGCTGTGGTAGGTAGAGAGTCATTTCCAGAGGGTTGTATTAGACTGCATGTCTGCCTTGGGGGTTGCCAACCAGGATCCCAGGCTGTTTCGTTGTGTGGAGGGTGCAGCAACACACCATGCCAGTGCATGCTCCCCAATCTGACCTGACCTGAAAATTAATAAAAACACAATCAAACCAATGGCAGCAAAAGTAACTTGTTAGGAAATGTGTTTGAAAAAAAGTCTTATTTAAAAATACTTATGTAGGAAATACAGGTGATGGAAGATGAGTCTTTTCAAGTCTGAGTGCAGAGCTACTTTGGGATTTTCTTCCGTCTGCTAAGGTCCTGCCAACTTCTTTGGATTTTTCTCTTTTATTTTTCTCTTTTCTGCTGAGCATGCATTCCAAACTTAAAGGCCTTAATTCACATTGAATCAACAATGATTACAAGAATAATCAATAAATGTTTGTTTTCCTGACACTGATGGCCCATTCTCATCCAGGCCTAAAAAATGACAGCAAGGAATTTGTAACAATGTTTTTTTTAGGGATTCTAAAAGAATGATCTAAAAGATACAAGGCCCAAGTCAGTAAAAATACAGAGTTTAAAAACAGTTTATAGCAGTTGTTTATAAAGATACACAAGAGTTTGAAATGGGATGTAGAGTCCAGAGTTTAAAAGTTTAAGGAGTAAAGAAAAATATCCATGTTTTCTAAAAAATGGCTGTTTACTCAGGTGGTCCTGACTGCTGGCTTGTTTAATAAGTGTTAGCTCACACAGTTCACATGTTCACTATCTTGCTGCCCAAGTTCCTATTTTAAATTGTTTAATTCCACACTTCGGGACTATGAGATTTGAACATTTATTCTTCATATGGTATATTTCTGTGCTCATACGACTGCTTTGCCCAGCTTTAAAATGTTATTTTCTCTCTCTTTACTTGCTGATTTAAACACCTAAAGGGCATCTTGCATTTATTACATAACTTTGTAAAATTCCATCCGAATTTACAGTCCAGGACGGGGATCTGCTTCAAGTCGCCATAAGGAGAGAGGAGGTTAACTCTTTCAGGGCTGATGTCGACTTTTGTCAAAAGGAGGAGTTGACGATGGTAATCGACTGTAAGCTTTGACAAAACCAACTGTTATGCTTTAGTTGGACGCTCGTTGCTAGAAGGAAAATTAGATTCATTGGTCTGACCGAGATTTCCTGCCCTCATGTGAGTAGCAAGGCGCAAACAACAGCAAAAATGGCACTGACATTTGGTGAGAAATCAAAGTGAATGTGTAAAGCAAAACACTCCGTGGAAGACGTTTTGCCTGTTATCTCTGAACTGGACTCGTCGGACTCAGATTTTGATACAAGTGATTGGAAACGAATGTCAGGTTCCAGCTTCAGCTGATTGGTCCCCAGCTAATTGTTGTACTGACAATGTTCACCAGGGAGGACTGCCACGTAACAATGATAAGAGGTAGAAACCAGATTGCAATGCACTGTGACTTTGACTCAGCCCTGCAAAGACTGCCTGGCAGCAAGTCTGACGCATATTCTTGGCAAACTGGCAGCCACAGCATGCAGCAACAGATGTTTTATGTTGATTTCTGTGTGAAATCATTACTTTTCAGAAACTGTTTTTTGGAGAAAATATTCAGCCCTCAAAGAGTTAAACACCTAAACTGTATACTTCAGTGCTGCGTCTTCCAGGCTGAATACCCCTTAACACACAGGTCTCCAACTCCAGTCCTGGTGAGCTACTGTGGCTGCAGGTTTTCATTCTAACCCTTTTCTTAATTAGTGACCAGAGTTTGCTGCTAATTAACTCTTTCCCTTAATTTTAATTGATTCACATCTTAAGACTCAGGCCCTTTAATTATTTTTTTCCCTTAATTAGCAACCAAACAATATTAAGACACAAAATGTACCAACACATAAATAACATCCTGCGTCCATCACACCATAAGTGAAAATAAAGAAAGGTGAAGCCCTCAGTAATGTTGATCTGCTCAGGTCCACAAAAGAGAAAAAAGAAAAAAGAAAATCAACAGTTTTGGAAATATCTGCCATGGCAGAATGAACACTATGGAATTAAATAATGAAGTTAATTAGCAACGAGAATTGGCTTCAAATGAAGAAACTGAATGAAGGTTGGAGTTTGAGGATCCAACTTAGTTGGTCATCTGTTGGCTCACTTCACATCAAATTTATGTTTAGGTGCTGTTTAAGGAAAAAAGAATCAATTTAGTGGTCAGAGTCTCAAAAAAAGTCAATTAAAACAAAGGGAAATAGTTAATTATCAGCAAAAACCGCTCTCTAATTAAGAAAAGAGTTAGAATGAAAACTTGCAACCACAGTAGCTCTCTAGGACTGGAGTTGGAGACCCCTGCCTTAACATATGTTTTGCTCAACCCCCTTCTGTAATGTCTATTGTTTAAAAGGTAATTGATTTATTTGGCATGGTCCATAATGTTTCATGTGACGTATGGCAATATGCCTCATAATATTTTTGCTCAGCACTAAAATTCTGATTCCTTAATAATATTTATGATTGATTTTAGCCCAGTGGTGTTTAAAGTGTCAACACACCACAGATTAGACGCTCCATGCCACAACTGCAGAAGTTGGCCCTCTGCCCTACCAGCCCAATCTCTCATGTCAAACCTCCAGCACTTGGGCTAAGGTTCAGCCCCTGGACTTAAGTGTCAGGTAATGTTACTCATTTTTTGTGTGCTTAATATATTTTTCCCGCTACCCAGATTAAGTGTTTTGGTGATGTTTTTTAACAGTACCTATCCTCTGGAGCAGGTATGGGCATCATTGGTCCTGGCAGGCTGCAGTAGTTACAGGTTTTTGTGCCAAAGCTGAGATGGTCTGGGCACTTGGAAGCCCTGGAAGCTAGAACTGTCAATATCAAGCAAATGAGGACACCCACAGCCAAAGCGTGGTGAAAAGTGCAAAATAGGGCAGTACTCCAATAAATAATCCAGTTAATTTGAGAATTAAAACCCACTTGCAGAATTCTTACATAAAAAAAGAGTCCCACGCCACGGTGCTTCTTTCTAAAAATGATGTCCCCTCAACTCAGCCACACAGATCACCTCAGCATGACAACATGTATCCTGACAGGCAAGATCAACCCTTTTAAATGAGCTCGGGTCCTCGATGCCAGACCTTTGGCATCCACAGGATGAGGCACCAAGCTGAGCCCTGCTCCCTCACCTTCCACTGCCACTTCTCAGCCTTACACAGAAGCCCTACTAGAGCAGTTGGTCGCTCAGCAGGAGCAGCCCATAGGCCCTTCTCCTGGGGCTCACTTTCCCAACTGCCTACCTCCACTCTTCATCACACCAGTCCACCTCCTGATCCTGCCATCTCTTTTAACTTTTGGTTTCCTTTTGAACCTCTATATCTCAGTCCTTCTTCTTCCTGTTCTCTGCTCAGGCCCAGAATGTTGTCGGGAGAAATTAACCAAATCACACATCTCGGTAAAATTAATAAATAAGCAGCCAATAGCTGCACCAGCCTATGGAGGTGCTCCGCCACGCTACCGTCTGCATGCCTGCACCATAACAAAGCCTGAGCGCTCCTTTATTTATTTGAAATCACATAATGCCTCGAACCCCATGCTTAACCACCCAACCCAGTTGCTTAATTAGAAACCAGTCCTCCCTAATAAAAAATCTTACTTCATTTCATGGCATGTTAGTGTTTAACTCTACCATGTCAGGTCATTCTTATATCGTAGCTGTTTTACTTTATAAGGATACAAGGGGGGCTCCACCCCCTGCTCGCTTCGCTCGCCTACCCCCGGCGTTGGGTATCCTGAAATACATTAGTCGAGCTCGTTCGTCTTGGAGCCGTGCCCGCTTTGTTTGCGCCATTTCAGACGTGCATTGGGTACCCTGAAATACACTAGTCGAGCTCGTTCATTTTGGAGCCGTGCCCGCTTTGCCCGCAGTATTTCAGACGCGTGTTGTAGACGCCTGCGTTCATTGATTGTATCCATGCGGGCACGTGTTTGTATATCCGTCAGTCGAGCTCGTTCGTTTTGAACCCGTGCCTGCTTTGCTTCCGTAGTTTTAGACGCGCGTTGTAGGCGCTTGCGTTCATTGATCTTATCCAGGTGGGCTCGTGTTTGTATCGTTGAGCTGTATTGTATTTGAATTTGGTGCAACGCGTTCAGCGGTTCGTACAATCCCAAGCAGCACATTATTCCTAACTTCACTCCGCAGTAGTGCCACTCACAATATGGCAGTGACGCCTGCGTCTTCACTCCGCAGTAGCGCCACTAACAATATGGCGGTGTGTGGACCTGTGGGGCCTCTGTAGCCTCTTCCGTTTGAATCTGGGCTGCAGCGCAGAATCCTCTTTTTTGTGTGGCTGTGCCGTTAGTCGTTAGCTATGGGCGCGTTGTTGCTTCATTTCTCATTCACGTCAGTTGAGCTCTTTCGTTTTTGGGCCATGACTCCTTCTTGCGCGGAGGATACGACTTCGCTTGCGGCTTATGAGACGTGCGCTGTACGCACCTGCGCAGTACGTCTCATGGTCCCATCGCCGTGTACCTGCGTCCATGCCATCCGGTTTACCATTCTCGGTTAGTAATATGGATCATCCAAGTGGTTTAACGTCTTAAACAGGCGAGTAATCTAAGTTCTTCACTTTTTTTCTCTTCAGTTACCCTCTAAATAGCCAGTTAGTCAATGATTAAAACACACAGCCTCAAATAGAGACAAGTTTGATAGAGAACTGCCGATTCATTTGTCATTTGCATCTTATTGCTAGTAAGGAGCGACTAAAAGTAGTGAATGCAACTGTTAGTGACGAAAATAAGCGATTATGGGTAGGAAATGTTAACAAGCAAGATAATTTAAAGGAAGAATTAAAATGTCACTTGAGCAAGAAGTGCTTCATCAGCATTATTTGATTTCTCATTAAGTAGTGGGGTTAGAACAAAAACCTGCAGTCTCTATGGTCCACCAGGACCGACATTGCCCACCCCTTCTCTGGATCAATGTAGATTTTTATTAATGTTACATTTTGTGTTTACTACGTTGCCATTTTGTTTTTTGAATGGGTGGCACATTTCAGGGTGACATTGCTAGAACATGACATTTGGATGCTGGCGATGTAGTCCCTCATGAAGACAACACTGTAGTATCAGTCTAATTCATATGTGTACATTGTGTCTGTTTCGGGGTTTTGACACATGAGGATTAATTTTATGATTGGTCTTGAAATTAAAAAGTTTATATTCATACTCAGTTTTCTTTTCTTTGCTTACCTGACGCATGGTTAGTTGATCAAGTGACTGTGATCATCACACTGATGACGCCACATATAAATATGGTGGTGATTACTCACTGTCTTATCCTTCGGTCGATTCCAAACCCTTTGTCGTTTTTAATAATAGTTTGCTTTGTGGCTGAGTTTGTATTCTGTTTAGTGTCTCTTTTCGATTTCATGTTGCTCCTTCATTTTCTGGTTTCTTGGTTATGTTTGGCTTTATGGTATACTGACCTGTCCATGTCTTCACCATGGCTAGTGCTACTTTAATAATTTCCTGGATACACAAACAGTCCATAACATGTTGTTTATGTGACCCAGCCATCCTTCACGTTATAAGTGCACCTTCATTAAGCTCATGTATTATACATCTTATGATGGAAACATGGGCCAGTGAGCCCCAAACCCCAAATATGAAGACACAATACAGTCCCAGATTCAAAGGGGTGTTTATTAAACACAATACCTCTCCAAATTAACTGAAAGCACAAGTTTCTCTCCGGAATTACATCTCCTCTCTCCACTGCACTGCCCTCCTCCAGTTGAGTGTTGCCTTCCTTCCTCCCAGCTCCGACTCGCCTGGACAAGGGAGTACAGTCCCTTTTATTGAGGACCCAGGAGCACTTCTAGTGCCAGGACTGCTGCCATTGGAAGTACTTCCGGGGGGTCATACGGAAGTCTACTATAGCAGGGAGCACATCTCCCTGCAGTGCCCTCTTGCAGCACCCATGGACCTCAACAGGGCTTCTCTGCTGGACTACATTTCCCAGCATGCCCTACTGGTTTCCAACTGAGTACCAATATCCAAGACTGCTGCCACCTAGCATCCTGGGGGAACAAACAGTCCCCAGCAACAGTTCTTCCCCGTCCTTCTCTTTCGTTCTGGTCAGGGAAGGTACTACAAATATGTCCGGTTGGGACACCTGTGTATCTTCATGAGGCTTCCCATCTGGGTAAGGGATCTCCCCAACTCCTCACCCAGCCATGTCGTGTCCCACCTACAATCTAAAAAACAATTTTCTAAAATTAAATATATTGGTATTAGTATCACAGTTACAAATGCAAATATTTGGCACAAGGAAGCCATTTTAACACTCTAATTCAGACAGACCCCTCTATTGAGCCAGGTGTTCAGACACAATGGGAGTTGTGGGTCTGTCTAAACCATTTGAACAAAGGCTCTTCAATGTTCTTGCATGGCCCATCCTTGTGTGCCTACAGCTTGTGGTTGCTAGTGATGAACAAAAGTCCTTTCTTTTCCTGCAACTGTTACTAAGTTTTGATGGTTGAAATGTCAACACCAGAGTTATGAATGATGTCTTTTCATTCATAAACTAATAATCAAGCATCTTTAATAACTTTCATTTTAGCATTTCGGTATTCACTATTGAAACATCTGCCCATGGTCAGTGCTGTACAGTGGTTTGTTGTGCAAAAAGAAAACCGAATGCTATGAGCTCTGTCGACCCTGACACCACAGCTCTGACAGATCTCCTCAGCATGAGGAGAGCGGTTGATGTGGACTGCCCCGCATCTTTTAATGGACAGAGCTGAGAAAATAAGCAGCTCAGGCAGTAACATCCTGAAATTTCTACCACGGGGTGGGCTAACTCGCTGACATTAACTGGTTTGTGACATTACACAGTGACAATAGGTGGAGTTCATTCTTGTTGTTTCCAATGGAACCATGCCAAGACACAAAACTTCTGTGACATTAAACGGGTTTGACTGTAATGTGTGTAACAAACCCTAGAGGCCAACCACAAGTTTATAACACATACTTTGGATCACTCATAGTGGCTTCACAGACAACCTCTGGTAGACTCAACATGACCAGGAAGCTGAGAAACTCCAGAGAAAAGACAAAGTTTGCTTTTCAAAGCCCACATCAGGGGTCCTACATTATGCTGTAGGGAAGTGGTCACAAGACCGTTTCTGGCCCTCTGATTTGCTGAAAGTTTTGATTATTCTAGTGTGCTCTGATTTATTTAACAATGTTTCAGTCCACTTTCACTGTATTAAAATGACATCTTTTGTGATTTGTGTGGCCACAGTCTGATTCTGGACATCCCACCTTATAGTTATGCAACAAAAGAATAAAAACTGAGCTTCTTTAAAAACTAATCATCTTAAACCCATTTTCTTGCTGCCACTATTAACCAATAACAGTCCCCCTAGCACAGTTTTACAGAGTGCTTATTAGGAGGATATCCAGGCAATTTGATAGACTTGTCATGATGGTATCCTTCAATAAGGGCATGCACAAAAAGGCGAGCCTCAAAAGGGCGACCTCAATTGGGCGCGGCGAATAAAGGAAAACGCAACAAAATTATTACAGAAAATTTATTAGATAAAGGCAATGATTGAACATATAAAAAGGCAAAAGCAAGAATATTAAAACATCCAATTAATTAATGCATGAACTTCTAACAAACTATTTCTAAAGCTCTCTATATTTTGTTGTTTTCTGCTCTTACTCATTGTTGTGTTACACTTGAAGCTGTAGATTATGTGCAATGCCACGTAGATATTCGAGATGCATTCTATTAGCATAATCAAGGACAATTGATTTAATTCGCTCCAAAGTGTCTCTGTAGGTCTTCTTTGGCCTTGGAATAGGCCGACCTGCAACAAGCTGTTCAAGACGCAGCTCAGTAAGGCTCTGCTCTTTCTTAAGGCCTTCAATAAATCTCCAGATAGTTGGATGACATGCTCCCAGCAAGGATGAAAACACCCGGTGCCATCCTTCAATGGAATTGTTGGTCTTTGGGAGATCGAGAAATTGCTCACCTCCAGTAGTCGTAGAATATTCAACAGTTATAGTCAAGTCATCCAGACTAGTTGGGTTTGACATTGGTGCCTCGTTTACACGCCGAACGCGACAGACAGTTTGTTTAAGGTGACGAAAAACAGGAAGTTGTCCAACGACCGCTGATGACAGACCTTGGGTTGCTGAAGCCACGAGTTCCTGCGGTCCTTCAGTAGAAGAAGTTGCTCGTTGTTTGATGTCCACTATTGCTTTCCTTGTTTCGATCTTCGCCACATCTGGAACATGGTTGTGCGTAGATGGTCTCTTGACGAATAATCCATTTTTGGTATTTTTTATTTTTAATAAATTTGCAAAAATCTCAAGTAAACTTTTTTCATGCTGTCATTATGGGGTGTTGTGTGTAGAATTCTGAGGGAAAAAATGAATTTAATCCATTTTGGAATACGGCTGTAACATAACAAAATGTGGAAAAAGTGATGCGCTGTGAATACTTTCCGGATGCACTGTATACTGCATATTTAATAAATAAATATTCTCCCAGAGAGCGTTTATGACAGCAATGGCTTTGTGCTCATTGCTGCCATGACAATTACCAGCTCCTCACAACTATATAAAGACTGGTGACAAAAAGGATGAATGGATGTCTGTTTAGAGGCCATTATAATTGAATTGTTGGTGCATTTTTGGTAATAATTCTGAACATCTAGACTTTAAAGAGCTGAACCTTTAAATAGTCATAAAAATAAAAAAATGGAATACAATGTGCATATACCAAGTTGGATTCTCTTTATTAAACAGCTGATGTCTGTTTATTGGGGGTCCCTGTAACACACAGCCCAAGCTCAGAAGGCCTGTTTTCTTTGGCTCTCAGTATTTCGTGCTCAGTAACTTTCTGAACCAACAGCTCAGGAATGTTTGGGGGGCCCCACCCTGCCAGCACCTGCCAGAAGCCGAGCTCTCCCCCCGGGGCATCTGCTGTCCTTTGTAATAAATGCTCTGTCCATTGAGCACAAAGAAATCGAGGCAAATGCTGACTCAGGTGTCTGCAGCACTCATATCAAGTGCTGCTCCCCATAAAGAATCAATTAATTCATTTTGTTTGTCACGTTGGCTGCCAGAAATGTTCAAACTGACACGCACGTATGCACAGATTGTACAATTATAAAACAACTGGATCAGCTTTTCCTATCTTGAAACATCAACCCATCACTCCTTACATTGGTGTTGACCAAAGTTCCGTTACCAGAGGTCGGTGTCACATTTTTGAGGAACGGTCTTATTTATTTTATTTGAAGAAGTATCTCTGGTTATTCTGGGTTTTTCGGACAGACTTGTTCCGACTTAACAGTTTTTTTCTTCTAAAACCAAATCGTCAAAATACAATTCAGTAATCAGAATTTTTGCTGTTCAAACATAACTGAATGAAACCAGTTTGCTGTACTATAATGTCCAAAATGGCCATTCTATTCTCAAAATGGTATCACTTCTGGATTATGAGCTTGTTAATGAGATCATGCACAACTATGACATTCATCAGTATTGGAAAATCCATTGATCCATCTATTGATTGTCAAACCCACACAGTTCATGTCTGAGTCGGAAAGGCATGCAAGAACCAATACCTCATAAAAATATAAAAATAAAACATTAAATAAACTAAATCATTGGTGCAGTGCTGAAGGCCTCTGCCTTGGAACTCAAGGAGACCAAGCCTCCTTTGGCTTCCCTCATACCTCATGTCCTCCATCTCCACTGGCACACATGGGTGCCAGCTGCTCTGTACCCCTAGCCCTGGGGCTACGGTGGCAAAGGTTTAAAAGGTAGAAGACTTTCCAGACAGCAAAACTTTTTAGGCTCTTTCTACAATGTGCAGTTAAATGGCAGCCTTTTTCTAAACCCAGGATCTCGATGGGACATAAAGTTAGAGGAGGGAGAATATTGGTCTATGCTTTCCATATTGGCCTGTCAGTCACATAATGATATTTCTTACGGTGAATAACTAATAATGGTAAAATTAATGGTCTTTCTTCAATTCCTCCATTCACCACTCTACTTAACTTCGGCTAAGGGTTCAGTGGGAAGCATTGCCTGCTTGAGGAACAGCATCAGTGTATTCAGCAACCCCTTCATCCCACGAGGATTGTGTTCCCATTATGACCTTTGAGCCAAGATGGCCTAGTTTGTTCCATGGCATTTCCCTTGCAAGTTTTGATAATGATTATGTAGCTGAGCAACTCTGTGCAATGTGCCGTGGAAAGCCCGTCTCTTCTGTGAGCACAGCAGACGCCAGCATGGCTCTCATGGATCAAGAGCTCATCCAGGGGCCTTTCTACTCTGCAGGGAAGTCTTTTCATAATGGGATTAGCACAAGGGCTTTATTATCATTGCTGGGTTTCTGCACTGTCATAGGAAACAAGTCATCTCAAAACGCTTTTGAGATCCACTGCCTATGCTAAATGTGGCTAAGGACTCGAATTCCCACATCTGTGATGTTTTGTAGATGGCTTTATGGCAAAAAGTACCAGACTGCATGATCAGGTCCATCAAGAAAAATATAATGGTACTTTCAGAAGATGCAGAGACAGTTGTAAGTATGAGGGAATATGAGGTGTTGGACAACTGTGACAGGATTCTCTACGCACTTTTCCTTGGATTCATTTGTCAGGTACATGTTAATGACTGCTGGCGTTATAAAACCTCGGCTCAGGTCACCTCACTCTTCACTGAGAAGAGGGTTAGAGCATTGATAGGAATTCCCAGGTAAAAGATAAATTACATTTTTAAAATTACACAAAAGACACACATATAAGTACTATTAAGGTAATGAGACCAATTTCACATTGATTAGCATGGAAAGGTGGTGACAATAAAAGTCCAAGTTAAATTATGAATATCATGGCAAGGGAAAAGAGTCCCACCTATTACCAGATCACTTATGGAAGAAACTTCTAACTGTCTTCTCCACTGTCTTTCATTGACCCACTGCCTTCGTTTCCTACGGCTCTGTTAAAGTTTGTGTTGTCTTTTCCCCCTTTACCATTTACGCCCCTCATCAAAGTTTTCACATGGTGTTTCTGTGTGGCTTCAAGCTCAACTTCTGTTTGTTGGTGGAACATGTCTTAGATCGTTTGTTAGAATCTAGTACTGGATAATGGTGGTGTTGAAGTGTCTCCATTTCAGCCTGACTGTCATGATCCTGCTATTGACGATTTCCATTCTATTAGGCACTTCGCTGTCTCCTTAGCCAGGATGATAGCTACCCTCTCACAATGCTGGTTATTGTCTCTTCCCAAGAACAGTACTATCTCTTTCATTCTTTCATCCAAAATCTCTCATTCTGCCTTCCAGTTCACTTAAAGTATATTCATTGATTCTCAGGATGTGTAAGTTGTAGAGTCTCACTTCAGATATTACACAGGCTAGTTTTCCTATGTCATATAAAGTTCTTACATTCCAGCATCCAATTCTGGTCTCCCATTTGGCACTCAGAACTTCCTTCATCCCGTTGGTAGTTTTTTGTTGCAGTTTTGGCTACTGATATTTATGCATACAGAACCTCTTTGATGTGGCAAAAGTCAATGACCAGTTTCATGGTTTTGCTGAAGTTTAGTTACCAGCCCAGCACACCAAACCACAGAAAATTTCACTGGCTATCACAGAGATGTAGAAGATGTGAAGGATGTTACTTCCCAAATGATACCGTTCGTCTGTGTTCTGAGATCAGTCCCATGTGTAATAGTAACCACTTCTGTTGTTTTGCTAACATTAAGTTGAAGATAATTCTTTCTGCACCAAGAAACAAAGTTCTCACCTGACTCCTATAGTTGGTCTCATCCCCTTTATCAATACACCCCATAAGTGCAAAAGCATCAGAGAATTTCTTCAGGTGACATGAGCTGGTGATATATTTGTAGTTGGAGGTGTACAGACTGTAGAGACAAGGAGACAGGACTGTTGTTGTGTTGCTCTAGTGTTGCTCACATCCGCATCAGAAACACAGTCCTTGAGTTTCACAAACTGACAGATTGTTCATTATCCAGGATACCATAGGCTCATCCACCTGCATACAGTGCATCCAGAAAGTATTCACAGCGCATCACTTTTTCCACATTTTGTTACAGTATGTTACAGCCTTATTCCAAAATGGATTAAATTCATTTTTTTCCTCAGAATTCTGCACACAACATCCCATAATAACAATGTGAAAAAAGTTTACTTGAGGTTTTTGCAAATTTATTAAAAATAAAAAAAACTGAGAAATCCCACGTACATAAGTATTCACAGCCTTTGCTCAATACTTTGTCGATGCACCTTTGGCAGCAATTACAGCCTCAAGTCTTTTTGAATATGATGCCACAAGCTTGGCACACCTATCCTTGGCCAGTTTCGCCCATTCCTCTTTGCAGCACCTCTCAAGCTCCATCAGGTTGGATGGGAAGCGTCGGTGCACAGCCATTTTAAGATCTCTCCAGAGATGTTCAATCGGATTCATGTCTGGGCTCTGGCTGGGCCACTCAAGGACATTCACAGAGTTGTCCTGAAGCCACTCCTTTGATATCTTGGCTGTGTGCTTAGGGTTGTTGTCCTGCTGAAAGATGAACCGTCGCCCCAGTCTGAGGTCAAGAGCGCTCTGGAGCAGGTTTTCATCCAGGATGTCTCTGTACATTGCTGCAGTCATCTTTCCCTTTATCCTGACTAGTCTCCCAGTTCCTGCCGCTGAAAAACATCCCCACAGCATGATGCTGCCACCACCATGCTTCACTGTAGGGATGGTGCCAGGTTTCCTCCAAACGTGACGCCTGGCATTCACACCAAAGAGCTCAATCTTTGTCTCATCAGACCAGAGAATTTTCTATCTCATGTTCTGAGAGTCCTTCAGGTGCCTTTTGGCAAACTCCAGGTCGGGCTGCCATGTGCCTTTTACTAAGGAGTGGCTTCCATCTGACCACTCTACCATACAGGCCTGATTGGTGGATTGCTGCAGAGATGGTTGTCCTTCTGGAAGGTTCTCCTCTCTCCACAGAGGACCTCTGGAGCTCTGACAGAGTGACCATCGGGTTCTTGGTCACCTCCCTGACTAAGGCCCTTCTCTCCCGATCGCTCAGTTTAGATGGCCGGCCAGCTCTAGGAAGAGTCCTGTTGGTTTCGAACTTCTTCCACTTACGGATGATGGAGGCCACTGTGCTCTTTGGGACCTTCAAAGCAGCAGAAATTTTTCTGTAACCTTCCCCAGATTTGTGCCTCGAGACAATCCTGTCTCAGAGGTCTACAGACAATTCCTTTGACTTCATGCTTGGTTTGTGCTCTGACATGAACTGTCAACTGTGGGACCTTATATAGACAGGTGTGTGCCTTTCCAAATCATGTCCAACCAACTGAATTTACCACAGGTGGACTCCAATTAAGCTGCAGAAACATCTCAAGGATGATCAGGGGAAACAGGATGCACATGTACATGTGCTTTCTCAATTTTTTTATTTTTAATAAATTTGCAAAAACCTCAAGTAAACTTTTTTCACATTGTCATTATGGGGTGTTGTGTGTAGAATTCTGAGGGAAAAAAATGAATTTAATCCATTTTGGAATAAGGCTGTAACATAACAAAATGTGGAAACAGTGATGCGCTGTGAATACTTCCTGGATGCACTGTATATCTGAGCCTCCACTTCCTCATTTTTCTGGTTGTAATAGGTTGCCATCTAATAACAGGCTTGTAGCTGGGAATAAGCTGAATCAGGTTGTGATCAGATCTGCCCAAATGTATCAGAAGTTTACACTTAAAGGCAACTTAACATTTGAATAGAGCTGGTCCAGCTTGCTATTTCCTTGAGTTAAACAAGATGCAAACTGATAGAAACTGGTCAAAGTTCCTTCCAAAGTCACACGGTTGAAGTCATCACATATTGTAACTGTAGAGTCAGAATAAGTCATCATTAAAGTGTTTGTGACAGAGTGAATCATTTCCTTTGCTAGATCCTAATTTTCAGAAGGAGGAATATAAAGAATAATCAGGAGGACGTACCTTATCTCCCAGGGCAAATAGCAAGAATGAATTCTCACAGCCAAAATTTCAATGTCTGAATTGCAAACTGGCGTCTTAACTGTAATATGCTTCCTTTGACACCATTCCTCATTCACATAGATGGCCAGTCCCCCATCCTGTCTGTTTTACACACCACACTTGGTCTCTGTGTGCTCTAATGAGATGAGATCCATCCAACATTGACACAGTGTTAGGTGTATCAGATTTAAGCCAGCTCTCCGTAAAGCCACAAATGCCACCGTATTTGTTTGCTCCATAACTGTCTATTAGAACAGACAGTTCATTCATCTGATTAACAGCAATTCAGCATTGCCCATTACAATGTTACAACTGTAATCAGCACGCTATAGATGCTTTGCAAGTGTTATTAAGACAAAAAGAAGCCATTGATAAGGTTTTATTCCACAACTGTATAAGAGTACAAGTTATATTTTTGCAGTACGTCTCTAAAGCATTACCCTCACATCACAAATACGCTCATGTTACATGAAGGCCAGAGTGTGTCTGGACCAGGGACGTCCAGAGCTGCCGTACACCCAGCACCGCCAGCCCCTATGACAGTGAAATGGAGAGAGCAGCAGGGAGTTAGCCAGTCATGTGTGGTTATATTTTTGGCTACTACAGAAAGAGAGACTGTTTAAATTCTTTGTAAATAAACCAAGTAAGAAAACAATTCTCACCATTTTTCAATCAGTTCATTGAAGTCTATTTAAAAAGGTTTGAAAAGGCTAAAATGCAATAAGGCCAAACAGCACAAACAGCTGAAAATAGTAAGTTCAAAACACTCCAAATGTAATGATGACCATAAGGACAAATAATATAAAGGTCCAAATTTTTTTTTAAATATCATAATGAAGATAAGACCATGCCATATACAAATTAGAAAATACGAAAATGTAAGTATGAAGGTAGGGGCCAAGCAGTACATCATGTCAGAAAATAAATTTCTTTTTGGTCTTCTTTGACTGGAAGACAGTTTTTCCCACTCCTTCATGCAAAATTCATTCAGCTATGTGATGTTTGAGGGGAGCCTTGAGTGCACACCCCATTTTGAATCCCCCCACAGCATCTCAATGGGATTCAGATCAGTGTGCTGGCTTGGCCATTCCAGAACCCTCCACTTCGTTCTTTTTAGCCACCCCTTGATGGATTTACTGTTGTGTTTAGGGTCATTGTCATTGTCCACTTTTGCTTGATCCTCAACTGTTAGACAGATTATCCTCTTATATCATCCTCTGGCACATTGAGGAATTCATAGTGGGCTTTAGAATGGTGAGATGTCTAGGCCCTGATGCAGAAAAGCAGCCCCAAACCATTACATTTCCACCACCATGGTTTACAGTCATTATCAGGTTTATGTGATCAAATTCACTCTCTGGTTTTTGCCAGACATGTCTTCCAGTACTGCGACCAAATAACTCTATTGTTGCCTCATCTGTCCAGCACACACTCTTCCAGAACTCCTGGTCTTTGCCTAGCTGTTTATAAGCAAACTATAGTCTCGCCTTGAGGTTCTGTCTGGACTGCAAAGCTTTCCTCCTGGCACGCCCCTCATTCTTGCAGCCTCTTTCTAATGATAGACATTTTGATATCAACAGTGTCAAGAGCAACCTAATGTTGACATTCTGGGATTCTTAGAGATGTCTTTCATTATCTTGTGTTTTGCTCTTGGGCTGAACTTTCTGGGGCATCCTGACCTGGACAAATTGGCAGTTGTTTGAAATCTTCTCTGCTTGTCGATAATCCGTTGGACTGTGAAATGGTTGACTTCCAATTGCTCTGAGATCTTTTGAAATCCCTTTTCAGACTCATATGCATATATAACCTTCTTTCTGAAGGCCCCAGAGAGCTATTTTGATCTAGACATGGTGATAACACACACATTTCAACAACAAAGTGCAAAACCAAACTGAATGTCTGAGATTAAATAAGAACGTCCAGACAAGACCCTCTCTAATGATCTTCTAATCATTTGCACCTGATTTTAAGAATTTGAGATAGTGACAAATGTAGGACTACACATTTTTCCAAATGCTAAATTTGTATTTACGTTTATTTGAATTATATAATGGACAACAAAATGTAAATGTGGCATGATGTTTGTTATATTATATCACCTTAATCTATAGATACTGCTTACAAATGAAATGAAATCTTGGTATGCCCATAAATGTTAAAAAGGTAAATAAAAACATTTCATGTGGTGTACTTACTTTTTTACATGACTGTGTATGGGCCAAAATACAAAAAGACCAAAAGACAAAACATCAAAATTACCTGAAGAACAAACAATACAAAAGGCAAAGAGTCAAGAACCAACCAAACTAAACTTCAAATAATCAAATCCAACTTTTGGGAAGAGAGGGAAATTGGAGCAGACCAAGAAAGCAACTGAGTGCTCCAGCTGCTGCCCTGAGGCCTACTGACCCTTCAAGTGGGCGGCCACATGTCTCAACTCTGCATAAAGAGAAGAGGCAGAGTAATAAAGTAAAACAGAATATTTAAACCAAGGGAGAAAAAATGCAAAATAATTAACAATAAATGAGGACACCTATTAGAACAATTTGGACAAAAAGAGGCTATTCAGGCCGACCTCCAGACCTATCCACCTAATACTTCCTAAGCAACATCAAGACAAGATTTGAAGGTCTCTAAAGTCCTGTTCTCCACCACACTAATTCATCATTTATTTCATTTGTCTATGGTGTAGTGTGGAAAAACAATTAACAACAAATCTAACAACTGAGATCCACCATTCTAATTCCTTCGTAATTTTAAATGCTTTAGCCATGTCCCCTCTTAAGCTCCATTTTCTTAAATTGAACAGGTTCAACTTCTTCATTTTCTCCTCATAACCCACACCTCTTAGTCCTACAGTCAGCCTGGTCACCCTCTTCTGGACTTTCTCTAGTGCTGTGGTATCTTTTTTGTAATACGGAGGCCAAAACTGTACCCAGTACTCCCTATGAGGCCTCACTAGTGTGTTATATACAGCATATTTAAGTATAACTTCCCTTGACGTGCACTCCACACATCAGGGCACTATATAATCTATCACCCTATTAGCCTTCTTGGTGTCTTCAGTGCACTGTCTGGATGTTGATAGTCCTGAGTCCACTGTGACTCCTGGGTCCATCTCATCAGATGTACTTTCAAGTTTCAGAAGTCCCATTGTGTATTCAAATATAACATTTCTACTTTCTACATGTTATACTTTAAATTAATTTACAATAATACAAAAAGAAAATAAACATAAAACAATAACGAAAAATAACCTGGGAACATGGTTCCTGTAAAAGCATCACATCAAACCAGCATGGGACACCTCAGAGACAGGTGTGGTGGCCCGAAAGTAACAGGCACAGACACCCAGGAGATTGACAACAGCACCCTAGAGTAGGTGGGATCTGGTAAAATGTCCCCATAAAAACATAAACCTACTCTATGCTACTTCCCCAGAATTCCAGAGGGCTGGTGACTCCAGCTTGTGCCAAGGAGCCTTCTTCTGCATTAAAGAGTGAAAGTCCAGTGCCAGACTCCATGAGGCAGCACAGATTTACTGGTTGTGTGTGTCATTCAGTTTTGGTGTGATCACTCTCCATAGTGTGACAGCATAATCAGATATTCTCATGTGAATATTATGTGACCCCCCCCCCCCCCCACCAGAATTTTCATACCAAAAACATCAATGGATGGGTGGCATTTTTTAATCTCCTTTCTTTTTCAACACAGTAATTGGGGTCTATTGCTTTTT
Source organism: Erpetoichthys calabaricus (assembly GCF_900747795.2). Classification (NCBI taxonomy): domain Eukaryota; kingdom Metazoa; phylum Chordata; class Cladistia; order Polypteriformes; family Polypteridae; genus Erpetoichthys; species Erpetoichthys calabaricus. The sequence goes on along the minus strand of NC_041410.2, from coordinate 81,031,716 downwards.
TTCTTCATATGCCCTTCTTGATCTTAACCTGTAACACATCTCCACCTTCATAGCTTGTTGTCTGGTATATTTTAATAGTGCTTTAATTAGATCTTTTTCAGTTTACCTGGGTAATCTGATGACCTCAGATGTGAGCACTTTAGTCCCAGTCTTTTAATTATTTTAATATCCCATACGTCATTGATAAGAACTTCATCAGCAGAGCCTTACGCCACAGCTGCTCTAACATCACATCTGAGTGGTCCCACATTATCTACAGTAACCTATACAATTACACAAGGCAGGCTTCTGTAGTCCTGATTATTGGTAGTTATTTTCATTCCTTATTGTGCTGATCTCTTTAATACCAGCTCAATGTTCTCAGATCCACAAAATTTTACATAATGTAATACCATGAAAGTGTAGACTATCAATGCTGAGGGTAGGTGACCTCATTACTCAGCCACCAAAACTGAGTCACCACTCTTGGCTGCACTCCATCTCATGCCACTGCTGTCCATCCAGCCCAGCCTCACTCTTCCACTTCTAGAGTCTCCCTCTGCTCACATTTGGTCCAACTCTGTGAGCTCATCCATTCTAGGATCCTTCCTGAGACACCAGAAAGACTACACATCAACATAAACAGACTTCAGCACAGGCAAAACTCACAAACACGTGGAATTAATTTCTAGCCGCCTCTTTCCCCACAGTCTGCATGGCTCTTTTTATGGCTGGCTTTGCATGGTTTTGCTCCTTCTCACAAACCGCAGACACCTTGGCAGGGTCTCCTTCTCTGGTTGCCATGATAATTTCTTATTTGGTCATTCTGCCATGCATTTCCCACTTTGTAATGACCATCCTGAATGCCCACTCCTAGAACATTTAAATAAAATCTGCTACTGGATCAGAAACAGTGGATGTAGAACTGCCAGAATGGGTTCAGATAATTCAGAAAACTCTCGTACTCACTTTGGGTCCAATGCAACACCCTTCTTGTCCCCCAGTTCTCTGAGATGGTCCATTCCAGGATCCTTCGCTAAAGCTCCACAAGAATTATGTGCTATGGCTGACGGACTTTAGCAGAGAAGAGTCTCACAGGCACTTGTGTCCAACATCTATGTACCCCTTTCATGCTCCGCATGGCTCCTGCTATGGCTCTGGTCCTTCTGACAGTTCTGAGATGGCCACTATTATAAATTCTTACCACTGCTTCACCCATGATGATCTCACTTTATAATGACCATCTTGAATGCCTATTCCTAGCCCTGCTAGATGAAATATGGTATTGGATCAGAAATAGAAGGTTTGGAATTTCCAGAACATTGGTTCCAGTCCAACTCCCCTCTCGCCCCCCAACTTTGTGAGCTCATCCATTCCACAATCCTTCCCAAGACACCACAAGGACTACACACCACAGCTGACAGACTTCAGTGAAGGGGAAACTCACAAGCACTTGTAAGTAATTTTGAGTCACCTCTTTCCCCACAGTCTACATGTCTCTTTTTATGGCTGAGTTTGCATGGCTTTGCTCCTTCTGACAAACCACGGACACCTTGGCAGGGTCTCCTTCTCCGTTTGTTATAATAAATTCTTATTTGGCCCTTCTGCCATGCATTCCAACTTTCTGATGACCATCCATAATGTTTGCTTCTAGCCCACTTAAATGAAATGTGCTACTGGGTCAGAAATAGAGCGTGAGGAATTGGCAGAATTAGCACAGATCAGAGTGGCAAGGCTGGCACACCAGTAATAACCAACAATCACACAAAGGAGGCAAAGCATGTTGTGCCAATTTTAGCTCCATCATTGACAGGTGTTGATAGCATAACAGGTCAGGGTGGCTGAGGGCTGGAGTGTAACCTGGCAGCTCCGAGTGCCTAGACGGGTTGCAGGGTAATAATAATCTGGAAAAGTAACAATTTGTATATTAAAATAAATAGTAATGCCCAAGTGAACAAGTATGAAGAGTACATCCCATCCATACATTTTTAACATTTCTTAATGCAGGGTTGTAGCAAACAGTCGCTATCACAATTTGGTGTTGCCAGTCATCATTAGCAGTATGTTTCTGAATTGCAACAAGAAACTGGAGTCGCTAGAGGAGACAATGGGTAACAGAGCCGACTTAAGTAACAGCAGTAACATAATAACACAAAAAGATCGAACTGGGAAAAGATGAATATACAGTATGTTTGCCATGATAACCAGATTATGACCCCTCCGTCGGAAGCGACCCATTTCAGTGTGTTTAAAAGGTGCTGACTCCTCAAAACGTTACGCGATTTTATTCACGATTGGCGTGCATGTGTAGAGAAAGTTCGCACCAGCAGATGGCGCTGTCGCCTAATTTTGCTTATATAGATAGACGCGATACGCAAAAGATTTCGACAGCCGCAGTCGGTGAGGGACAATCACAGGAAAAGGCGTTTGATAATGACCACTGCTTTTAAGGTACCGTAAAAGTAGCACGAAAATAATTAAGGGCCAGTGTGTGCTTTCAAATGTCATTTGCTTTGTTCGTTGTATGCAGAACGTGCCTTTTATCCCATATTAAGGTACATTTGGGTATGGAAAGCTGACACCCAAAGGGATTTGTGGTATCAAAAAAAAAAAAAAAAAATCAAGAAAATGGAGGACATCACAAAAAACATTTGAAAAGCTTTAAGTTCAAAACTAAATTATTTTGATCCAATTTCCTAAAACCTAGTTCACAGGTGGGGAGGCTGAAATTACAGAATTAAGAAATGAGGCATGGAAGAAGCACTAAATAGGATCAGCCCTGGCACCAGTCCAAAATGGTAAGGGGGTCTTCTGAAATACTAGCTGCTATCATAATGTCCCAAACTGTACATAATATTTAGGGGGGCTTAGCCTGTCCTTTCTAGACCCATAAATGACCCCCGGGGCTGGGATTGAACGAGACACCAATCCATTGCAGGGTACATCAACACCCGCCCACTTATACATGGATGGCACTGGTGTTGCCAATCAATCTAACACAAAGGCCTTTGGAATTTGGGATAAACAAAAAAATGAAGAACTAGTGAAGACACAGGGAGAACATTCACATTCAACACAGATGATGTTGCCTGTGCTGGGATCAGTTTAACTCACCATAAATTCATCTCCACCATTCTTCTTCCAAATCTCCTCCATTCCACCCCAATAAAGATGATTATTGAACTTGACCAGGTCAACGGAAGAAATGAAGCATGAAACGTTTCAAGAGAGTAGCCACCATAGCATTATATTTACCCCCTGGAAAAAGAACCCAAAAATATTTAATATTTAATATGTTATTACAAATAACAGAAACATGTGAATACCACTGCTGTAGTGATGCAGATTTAGTGCACGTTCTTCGTGTGATGTGTTTTGAGACAGTCACCAATGCATGGCCTGACGTTGTAATCAGGACAGTAGAAGTGCGTTTCTTTCTGCACTTTTCTTATTTTTTTTCTGTTGCTTGAGCATGAGAGGGTAGAACATCAGAGACTGCCCTGCTTGATCTACTTGTCCCTTGTGTTATTGTAGGCAAGCTCATCACTAGCCTTAGTGACGTCTACATTTCTCTTGATATGAACATTAACAGTTGCCACATGGTGAACAGTACTTAGGAGGCTAACATTTTACTTGTCCTTACACTCGATCTCAATTATTTTGCCTCTATTCTCACACTATGGTGAAGCTTCACACAACCAGATTTACTAGGCATATAATGGCAGTTTGGTCATACCGTGTGATATCATGCATCACTTTAACTTTCCGTTTCAATGTCTGAGGACAAATTCACATCGCTATCACTATCTCTCAATCTGAGCAATGGTTCAGTTTCAGTTTGTTCTGAAACTGCCTTTATGGCTTTGTTTGCCATTTTGATTTTTGTTGGATCCTCTGCCCCACTTATGAATATCGATGATCTACCTTAGAGTTACTATGAAGGGTCAGAATGCACAGAAATATTCATGATTTTTTACAGCATGATGTTACATCATCCACTAGAGAGAGGCTGAGAGCATGCACTGATAGAACATTCCTGCACCCACCACACTACGAATCACCTGGATTGGGACCCAAATGCAGCGGGTGACACCTCAGTACCACACTGCAACAGTGTGAGGCTTTTTTTTACATTGGCTGGAGTGCCAGTCCTGCCACCAACCCCCAAGTTTTCCCTGTAAGTTGGAGGACCTGCTTGCAGATTAACGTCATACTCAGAACAAAGCAAATGCAGGTTAAGGGCCCAACGGAGTAGAGTTATGGGATTCAAGCCAGCAATCTTCAGATTGCCGGCACAGATCCACAGCCTCAGAGCAACCACTAGATGACAGCAGAATACTGCTCCAGAGACTGACTCGGGTGTAACCGTAATTACATAGTACAGTGATCCCTCGCTATATCATGCTTCGACTTTCACGGCTTCACTCTATCGCGATTTTTTCTCATACACGCTTACATCACTACGCATTTGCTTTCTGAGAACTTTTATCTAAGTCCCATGATGGCTCCTAAATGTGTTGCTTTTTCTAAGCCTTCTGACAATGAAACTAAGCGCCGGAGGAAGATGCTTACCATCCAGGAGATGGTGAAACTCTTGGATATGATCAAAGATGGCAATACCCTACAAAAGCCTCCTCACGCATATGAAAAGACAGCACCAGCAACTGCCTATCAAGATGTTCTTCAGCCGCGCACCCAGACACCCACTGCCTACTCCTAGTACTCCTTCAGCGGAAGAAGACAACGACGCACCTGCTGAAGATACTGCACCACTTGAAGACTCTCCTACTGAGCTCGTGCCTTCATAGGTTAGTGGTTGTATGTAAGAACTGTGTGTGTGTAATTAAATGTACAGTACAATAATAATATGATATTTGTAACGTCTAATATGTCTTATTTTCTCTTATTTTGTCTAATATATTGGATAATATGAGTGTAATGGTAACTAAAGGGTGTTATTTCATGTCTAGAGGGCTCTAACAATGTTAAAAAACGTATTTAGAAGGTCATAAACAGGTTTTCTATACTTTAACTTCGGAAATATTCGATTTATAAATAAAGAATCCTACTTCGTGAAAATTCATTTAACGCGGTAGAGTCTGGAACGGATTAACCGTGATAAACGAGGGTTCACTGTATTCCAAGCTCAAATCACACACAAGGTTAACGTCAAGAAGGTAACAGAAACAAAGTGCAGTATTCCAGAAATCTGCTTTTATTAATGGAGGGAGATGATAATTGTTGCAAAAGAAGCCAACCAGACATCTACAGGCTGAGGGTCACTCACTGGAGTCACTTTGTAGTTTCAGGGTGGTGGGCTGCACAACCCTCAGTAAATGTGTGCAGGAATATCACTGTAATATTCTGCTACAGTGAATTTGCTTTGAATTAATTATTTGCAATTTCGTTTAATTTTTAAATAATAATAAAGGATAATAATACAGTAAAGGATTTTTTAATACTTTATTATCTAAGGGTAGCTGGATGTATTTTGGCTTGAATATGGATGGATGGATGGATGGATGGATGGATAGATGGATGGATGGATGGATGGATGGATGGATGGATGGATGGATGGATGGATGGATGGCCTAAACGTGGTGGTCTGTAAAGCACAATGCTGATCCTTCAGCTGTCTAAACACTCAACACCATGAAATAAAGCTTTGAGTTTAGTTGGCCATCCTATCCAAAGTGACTTACAAGCCACTAGTGTACAGTGCAGTTACTTATAAATGTCTTCATTACAGCTCTAGCAGGCCCAGAGTTATAGAAGAAAGAGAACGATGCAGGCAAACCGGGCACAAGAAAACAAGTGGGCACCCACCTTACCCTGTGGCATCATTACAGCTGTTTTCATCACCTCACTTCTCCTGGGTCTTGGGTGCGACTGCTGACCCGATGACCCCCCTCATTCACATGGGCTTTCCTCCACTTTCCTCTCACAGCACAAAGGCATACTGTTTAGGTTAACTGGCAGCTATAACCTGGCCCTGTGGTATTGCAGGTGGGTGTATCTGCGAGGGTCCTTTGATGTGGAATGGTCTCCTGCGTGCACAAAGATGACTATTTCTGTTCCTTGAATTAACCTATTTAGCTGGGCAATACTTTTATATTTTTTAATTTTGTTGGCATCAAGTTCCTGTCAAATGCCCTTTAAGAGGTGTTCTTGGCACAGCTATTTACAGTACTAAGTGCTGACGTCCGTATGGCCACATGTGCTCGTGATCACAGCTTTTAACAGGCGATATTGTAAAACCGTCCAAAGCGATTGCTGCCACCAATCATGTGGAAATGAATTCCACTCTGGCTGTCCAACTTGGAAGGAAGTTTACCACAGCTATTTTTCAAAATTGCATGTCGTTTATGCTCACAGCTGCCAGTAGATGGCTCTGTTTGGATGCGGCATAAGAAGGTTGGATCTTGGAGCTTACATGGCCACTGCAGCATGCCAAGAAAAGCCTTTCTATTTGTTAAACCTGCTGATAATTCAATATGTTTAACAGAGGCACTTTATGTGGTATTTCATGTGACCAGGTATCATAGCACATGTTTGCTGTATGGATGTGACAGTGACACTGAGGTGAGGCTAGTGCTGCAGGGAGGCTCTTGTGCCAGGCTAGAAAAATGTAAGAGCAACAACACAGGGAGAACCAGAGGTTCAGGCTTTCCACCATCTTCGCACACATGATGTCCTCCACTGATCACTGGCTGTCATCTCAGGCTGTGTCCGACCCCAGTGCAGCGAGGGGCAGCAAGGGAGAGACTGCTATGTAATATGGGACCCTCACAGATTTGCAGTTAGAATTCCGAAGTCCATCTGCTCACTTAAGCCCAGGAGTTCCCCTTAGCTCAACAGAATCCAAAGCCCACCTCTCCATGCAAGTGTGCAAAATGGAGAAGGGGAGGCCCTCAGCAAATTCTCTCCAGTCACAGACTGACATTAACGGGACTTTATTTATGCCACAATGTCCTCTATAATGTTTCCGAGCAGCTGGATCTGGAGTGGGGCTGGGCCTTGACATTGGGTAATTTCTTGGAATAATTCAGGCTTTCTGTTATGGCTGATGAGCACCTGATTCACAGGTAAAGTCAACTCAGGCAATGGTGTGATCCAGACAGCACCGTCAAACCAGGCACTACCACTCCAGCTTGATGATGTGTGGTTTCATCAGCCATGAACATCACTTACCTCAGAGGCTTCGGGCTCATCCTGCCATCATCACACAGACTTCTGGGATAGACCAACCGGCCACTATTTTTCCAACAGGGAAATGCTTGTGTGCAAATAATTGTAGTCTCCTATACAATATCTAAGTCTTTCTCTGGCTATCCATAGGTGCTTCCCCACCGCAGGAACTAAGTTTTCAGTCCATCCATTATGGCCTCCTGACCAGACAAGGAAACATCCTCAAACCTGGCCAGGATTCCAGTCCTTTCCTCCTAGACATTTACACTAGACATGAAACATGTTCCATATTCTTGCAAGCATACACACACTGGTCACTTCATCTAAGCTTAAACATATACATTCTAATTAACACTGATACTCTTTAACAATTTATTCTTAATTTTCCATAGAATTCCTGTCTAAGTCTATTTTGCGTACACCCCATAATTTTATCTAGTCCCAAATTCGACACTTCCTCATGAATATTAACAATCTAATGAGCTCATTTGTACCTTCCTGTTATTTCACCTTCAGATAATTTCCTATAAGAGCTCTGAGCCCACAAGTTAAGAGCCATCATCTAAATATTTCTAACATAAACAGAAATAAAACCCACAAATGAAATATTACAAGTCACGTCTGCATAGTATCAAAGCACAATTTTTAACAGCAATACAAAGTCAAAAATGGGCTCAAGGCAGGAGCCATCGCCGGAAGGGGCACCAGTCTATTACTTGGCACACATTCTCACACGGGACCAGTTTAGAGTTGCCAATACCCTCACTCATGCTAAGTTACCCATCCTGCATCTCTTCAGGATCTGGGAGGACACCTGAGTCTCCTTAAAACATCCTGGAAGACATGAGGAGAGTCTCCTCCTGGCTCTGTGCACGCGTCTAATAAACTGGGTCACATTTGCCCTGTGATGCCTCTTCATTAAGCTGGCAGCACAGACTGAGGGGTTGGAGATGCTCTTTAGCATCTAATTGCCTGTGAATGCTCCTTCTCTGAGTGCCCACTTGCCATCCCCAGCGACTTCTTTCTTTATCTCTTAGGTTTTCTATTAACGAAAACTGAGTAAATGATCAAAGTTCACTGAGCAAACATGCTGGGTATTTTTGGAAGGCCTGCAAGCTACAATTCTTCACATTCCAGTGCCTTCTGCATCACTGTGGTATCCCATCAAGCCATGCGATCACCACGCTGTAAGCATCTCCTTCTGCTTCTGTCTGGCAGACCAGCTGGCACTGAGTAATGTTGTCCTTCAATGGCTGCATGGTGATCACCACTCTTGGTTTTCTCTGTTTCCCTTGTTCTTGGTCCCTAGCCATCATCACATTGAAGGGCAGATTTGTAAAATTTGGTTCAATCCTCTGTCCTGGTGAGGTAAAGCTGTTGGGTGCATGCCAGAGGTTATGAAGAAGTTACAGGTGGGTAGGCAAAGCTCGGAACTCAGACGTATCTGGAAACGAGTGGTAGGCTGATTCAGGGTGGACGAGTGCATACAGACATGTGTCTGAGTCCAAGGCCTCTCTTGCTGCCTGTCGAACAGTCATAGTTAGATGGCGTTAGAATGGGAGTCACACACGATGCTTTAAAATTTCCTCAGGCTCGTCCCCAGACAGCATTCTGCTTACTGAGTTTTACACTGAATTCTGTCAGCTGTCCTGCAGTGCAATATTGTTCACCAAAATAAAAATATTCTGCTCTCTTGAAGACATCTTTTATTTTTTCAAAGCTGGCATGTAAAAATCATTCAGTTTACTGTCTACATGGCCTACTTAAACTGGAAACAAAACAGTGGGACTATCTCTTACATAAACTTCAAACATGAAAAGGCCATCAGGCTGTTGATTGCTCGCTTAAAACTGCCGTCATGTATGGAGTGGCAGAGCCGGGGGCTCCCACGGCCTATCTCCCTCCTTCACGGTACTGTAGTTTTCACTCATTCCTTAACTGCTGGTTGTGATTCATCCAAATGTTCGTGTTTCTTTTATAAACATCAGGGCCGCCGTATAATTGTCATGGGCATGAGCTGCACGCCTGAAACGCTGCTTGGTTCTTGTGCACGTGGATGACGGGTTAGCTGCTCATGGTAAGAGAATGAAGGATTACTGAATGGTGGGGCACAGCTTTGAATAGTTTATTCTTTTAATGGAATTTTTAACCTTCCTCCAGCTATTCGTGATGAAATTCATTTTACCCAATTCAGGGTTGAGGTGCTGGGCAGGAATCAACTCTGGATGAAAAGAGGACACACACTGTTGGCCAGTTTGGAGTCACCAGTGAATCTATAGCACAGAGTTAATGTCAGTGCCACCCAGTGCCCAGTTATAAACCAGCTGGAGAGATTTTTGATTTCCCTACCTCCAGTATCTTGACCATTCCGCATGTCCAGTTTTTAGGGCATGTCTTGTTGGATTGTTACTGGCGTACAGTCCTCAATTTCCAGACTGTTTCACCACTTAGACTTGAGCTGTCCCAGAACACTTGATCACCATTTCAACAAAAAGTGCAGAAAAGAAAAATGCACACTGGCCAATCAGCTTTCTAGAATATGAAAACTGTGCTAGACAGGAGCGGCACCTTCTACCATCCGAAAAATGTGTGACAGGAATAAGGCAAACAGTGGAGAGCTCATGCAGGACCTATGAATAATATGTAAGCCCGCGATTCGCTAGCGAATCAGAAATCCAAGAATGGCAATCAGTTTCTGTTCCGTCCGATATCTGGATGGATGACATATCATGGAGGGTGGGTGCGTCTGGGGAAATGTCATTTAATTACATAAGCATATCTGTACTAAAGCGGTTTCGTTTTGTGGAGACGTGATTCTGTTGCCTTTGCTGACACCGACTGCTGGCAGAGTGGAGCACAGCAAGTTTAGTTTACAGGTTGTGGTGTTCATGTGCCAGCCACTGAGTCTGGGAAGCCGCTGGGTTAGAGTCTGTGACTGTTATGTGATCTATATTACTGGCACAGTGGATTACAGCAAGTGTAGCTCATAGGTTGTGTTGTTTGGGCGCCACGTACTGACTCTGGGAAGCCGCTGCGTTTTGGGAAGTCGTTGCGTTTGACTCTGGGGCGGGCGCCACCGCGTTTTGGGACGCCGCTGCGTTTGACTCTGGACTCTGGGGCGGGCGCCAAACTGAATGACCGTTATGTGATCTACATTACTGGCACAGTGGATTAGAGCAAGTCTAGTTTACAGGTGGTGTTGTTTGGGCGCTTACAGGTTGTGTTGTCTGGGCGCCACCTACTGACTCTGGGAAGCCGCCGCGTTTTGGGAAGCCGCTGCGTTTGACTCTGGGGCGGGCGCCACGGCGCAGCACATTGTGTTATTTGGGCGCCACCTACTGACTCTGGGAAGCCGCTGCGTTTGACTCTGGGGCGGGCGCCGCCGCGTTTTGGGAAGCTGCTGCGTTTGACTCTGGACTCTGGGGCGGGCGCCAAGGCCAAAGTGCGCATGCGTGCGTTTGACTGTGGACTCTGGGGCGGGCCCCAAGGCTGCAGTGCGCATGCGCCTTGGTGCGTCCGCCATGCATATATTAACTGTGGTTTAGTAAGATAGATAGCCACTACAGAGGAAAAGGGATGCCATAAAGAAAGGCCATGTCATACAACCTAAGAAGGTGATGATGATGATGATGATGATGTTGATTACTACCATTTTTAGTAATACTGGTTGTTCAGATAATGCGCTAAGCAGGCTGTGGAGGAGATGAGGAAGTACAGATAATGGGGTGGGGGAAGGCAGTTCATGCTGCATGTTAACTGCATGTGCCTAGCATGACAGACTGCTTTAGCATAATGATAACGTGATAATAACAAAGTAAAGATGAAACTGTGGTCCTGAAAAAATTAAATCACTAAATAAGACACTCCTTGCCTAATCTAACATTTTTATTATTATTATTATTATTATTATTATTATTATTATTATTATTATTATTATTATTATTATTATTATTACTCAGTGTAGAAACGCTTCATTACTGCACTTGAGTATGTTTTGAAAATATGTCTACCTGAGTATAACATTTTTGGTGTACTTTAAATTTTGCTTCACTACATTTGCAGACGCAAAAGGCTACTTTCTGTTCAGATATTTTTTGTTGGACACATTTGTCACTGCATAATTAAATTAGAAAACAAAGTTGCTATAAAGATATGCACTTTGCTTTATTCAGTTAGTTACCTAAAATTTAGGTTTTTCCCGCTTTAGGAACAACATCTGTGTCATTAATGCTAATGCCCAATCACCTGCACTTGCAGTCTTTCCAAGCACACCTGACTGCAGCCGGCATAATGGGCGGGGCTGGATGCTTGGTGTAGGGCTGGATGTTGGTGCTGCACAGTCCCAGTTATTTGTGTTCAGACATCTGCCTGACAAACGGGGAATGGCTTGGTTTGCGGGCTGCAGCGAGGTAGGCCTGCATGTTCGTGTGAGGTGGTTCACTCTCCTTGTCAAGTCTGATGCTCACATGTCCTCCTGAATTATCATGGGTATCACAGGTCACCGGGGCCCCACTCTGGAGCCAGGCCTGGAGGTGGGGCTCGATGACGAGCGCCTGGTGGCCGGGCCTGCACCCATGGGGCTCGGCCGGGCACAGCCCGAAGAGGCAACGTGGGTCCCCCTTCCCATGGGCTCACCACCTATGGGAGGGGCCAAGGAGGTCGGGTGCAGTGTGAGTTGGGTGGTGGCCGAAGGCGGGGACCTTGGAGAAGCTCAGTCATCTGGGAGGGGCTCAGAGTTGAGCCGCTGCTCCTCCGCATCGAGAGGAGTCAGATGAGGTGGCTCGGGCATCTGATCAGGATGCCTCCTGGATGCCTCCCTGGTGAGGTGTTCCGGGCACGTCTAACCGGGAGGAGGCCCCGGGGAAGACCCAGGACACGCTGGAGGGACTATGTCTCCCGGCTGGCCTGGGAACGCCTCGGGATTCTCCCGGAAGAGCTAGAAGAAGTGGCCGGGGAGAGGGAAGTCTGGGCATCTCTGCTCAAGCTGTTGCCCCCGCGACCCAACCTCGGATAAGCGGGAGACAATGGATGGATGGATGGATCACAGGTCCAAATCAGTTTTTGAACTAGTAAGAAAGGGTCAAGGACAAACTAAAAGGTCATTCCTTTGAATGTGCAACTACAAGTCAAAAATTCCATTTAATGTGTGTCACGCATGCACGTCTGAGGGCCATCTTCCAGGCTCGTCAAAGGTAAGCACTGCTCTGCATTTTTCTATTTTTGTTAATAAATACAATTTTTTTTATAAAGATCATTATGAGGTCCTATTATTTAAAGATGAGGCTTATGATGACCCTCCTACTTGATATATTTTTCTGACTGTTAAATTTCTTTAAAAAGCTTCATGTCTGCATGGCCTGAGGCAGGCCAGTAGAGTTGACATTAAGCCCCAATCCCCATTGAAACCTTTCCAGGCAGGCAAAGAGGCTTGGCCTGGCCCAAAAAGCCATTTAGAGAAGCTGTTTGGAGGCCTTACACCCCTGATTTACCATGTTTTGGACTGCAGTTCATAACAACTTGCAGTTCCTCTTTCAATCACATCACCAAAGCCAAACTGACCAAATCAAGATGCTCAAATGAACTGGACACACACACAGACCTTAGAACTTTATTATACAGTAGATTTGTACTTTGTACTCTCCATGTTTCCATCACTCTCTAAAGTGTATTTTTTCATTGAAGGCTTGTAGCCATCTGGGAGGTCTGAGTGTGGAAGGCTACCACAAGGTTCCATCCTAGTACACCATTTAATCAAATGATAGACTTGTGGGAGGCTGCTGAGGTCCATCACTCTCTCCATATATTTTGCACCCACGTGCACAGCTAACCAAACCTTGGCCTTGTTTTGCTGCTTATCAGTGATTGAATGTCTCCTCCTACTTGTGGGTATCCTCGATCCTCCAGTGTATTTGTTTTCTTGTATGTACTGTAAGTGAGCTCCTACTACTTTATGGATGTCTTCTCTTGATCGTGACTCTGTGAATGTGCTCTCTTGCTCTTGATCTAACTGCCTGCCATCATTTTCTCCATCTTCCATTGCTCTGGCCTGATGCCTGTCGCTCCTGGCATGTGCTTTCTTACTCTCATCTGGATGTGTGAGTGTGGGTCTTGAGCTCTGGAGTTCCCCTGTGATGGAGTGATGAGCCGTCCAGAGACCTGGTACCCTCTCTTGTCAGAATAGGCCCCATGCAACCCTGAACTGGATTAAGCAACTTCGAGAAAGTACTTTTATCATTGTTATTTTTGTTTCTTTAAACCACCGTTGTCTTAATAAGTTCATTCAAAGCAGTAAGTTCGTGTTACAAACATTTTGAAATCAGAAAGAACTGAGCTAGGAGTGGAAGAGCTGACAAAATTTGGCCTCTGCTCTGCATTCTACTCTTTGACGAGGTTTAGACAGCATGGCTGCAGGTAGAAGGACTACGTGGAAAATGGCTGGAGCTGAAAAAGGGACTGCAGTAAAGGTACAGTGATTAATAGAGGTGGGCAGCTCCTTGGAAATTCTATTATTAGTAGTATTATAAGGGATTTTAGGGTATTGAGATATTTTGCAAATGATCAACACAAACAATTCATTAATACTAAAGTAAAAACATGCATGCAAAACCCCAGAGTCGATATTGGGCTATTTTCTATAAAAACCTTGGGCTAAAGGTGAAGAAATGCATACTTAGATTAATGTTTTGTCTAAATTATAAAATTTGCATAGAAATATGCCTCATTTGGCAACAGAAAAACACACCTTCTCATACTTAAACAATGGTAGGTGACCTGTACACTGTTTTAAGCCCTTGTTTAAGATGTTGTCTCAGTATTGTTCAATCCACCATTCATTAGGGTTAGGGTTAGGGTTAGTTATTTATAGACCTCTCATCTTGTCTTTACGGGGTGTTATTTCCAATTTAATCACATCGCTGATTATGCATTAAGTGCTTGCAGTTTGCTTCAGTCTGTTACACTTGGGACTGGAGAGCTTTGGCACAATTGGTACACACTTGAGTTACTGGGCCATCATGAGAGGACAGTGTCTGTTCAATCAAAAGGAAGGATTGTGGTGTTTTTACAACTCCATCTTGCCAGCATAGTGCATATGTCTTGAAGTTTATTACTGGGAGGCAGTTTTGTGCCACTGACATCAGTTTTGCTACTGTTGCGTTTTTGTCAGTGGGAGACGTCAGTTGTTGAACTATTTCAATGTGAGTCGTAAACGTTTGCTTAACATCTTCAAGCTGAGCAGAGGTGAAGAGATACCAGATTAGGACCCGAGTGCAGCCACCTCAGCACCACACTAGGTCAGATGAAATGAAACCAGTGTGAGATTTTTTTATGGTGGCTGGAGTGCCAGTTCTGCCACCAACCCCCAGGTGTTTCCCTGCAGGTTGGAGGGCCTACTTGCAGGGCTGGATGCAGATTAACGTCACACCCGGGACGGAGCAATTGCAGGTTAAGGGCCCAACGAAGTAGAGTTACTTTTGGCGTTTACGGGATTCGAACCGGCAACCTTCCGATTGCCAATGCAAATCCCTACCTCAGAGCCACCACTCTGCCCTCTCAAATTTTACTCTCTGACTTATTTGTATTTTCCTGCATTTTGTTATCAATTTTTTTTCTAGAATTTCTGTAAAGGTTGTAGTAAACGTAGTACTTAAACATTTCTCCAAGTCTTTTACATCCTGAAGCTATTTCTTACCGGGCAGGGTGCCACCCCACCGCAGCCCTTACATCCTTCTTTATACCATTTATGTGCCCCCCACCCCCGAGTTCACAAATCATTACCTTGGGTTCGGATAGTGCGTTAGAGTCTTCTCCGTGCTCCATAGGCTGAGTTGTGAGTCTGGTTGAGGTTGAATCTTCTGACTCAGTGGGGGGTATTAGCCATAGTTGACAGCGGGGATAAAAGGCCATGCTCATTTTCAATAATGCTCCTGGAATCGATGAATTCTTTTTGCCCACCTCGCTCGCAGTTTCACTCCTACTGTCACTCTTGGCTGGGGTTGATGCTGTTGCGTCAGGTCCTGGGGCCATCTGTTAGTCTCTGGTAGGCACCATGACCTTGAGGCTGGTTTAGACTTTGATGGAACTTTAGCTGCCTTATCTTTTTCCTTTTCCTGTTCTTTCTGAGCCCTTTGTTTGTTGCCCATGCTTATTTATACTTGCATATAATGTACATACATACCTGATACCTTGGGATGATAGAAAAAAAAAAAGGGTAAAATGACACTGCCGCTAGCAGAGCTCAGCTCTAGAGGAATTGACATCAGTTTTAAGCCTCAATTTCAACACCCAGGCCATTTTTTGAGCCTGGCATCTAATGTACTTTTAGTTGCAACTGTTTAGCGATCAACAAAGCTTTCTTTGCCACGACTCTACTGTTTTTATGCAAAGAATCAAGGAACACCTTCATAAACATTTGAAATTAAAGTGATATTTAATATATACTTAAGCATTTAAAACTAGCTAATATGGTAAATGTAACCCATGTTTGAGAGATTGCTTCTCATGTCATAGTGCTTGCTCAGATACCAGTTAAAGTAGCAGTGATTTAGTCAAAGCAATGAATTTAAGCACATTTCAAACTGCATAACATAACATTCTCAAGCCCACTTAATCAAACTTAGGGTCAGTTTGGCAGCATTGGGCCCAAGACAGGAAGCAACCCAGGATGGGGCACCAGCCCAATGAAGGGCTCATCCATTCACACACACAATAAGCTGTTCATGTTTTGTATGTGCTGGGAATTTGCCTAAAATTTAAATTTGACAGCATATGTACATTTATATGTACATATGTGAATTTCCCACTGGGATTAATAAAGTATCTATCTATCTATCTATCTATCTATCTATCTATCTATCTATCTATCTATCTATCTATCTATCTATCTATCTATCTATCTATCTATCTATCTATCTATCATCCAGCCTGATTGTGAATTCACCTCTCCTGGATCTATAAAAGGCTCCTTCATGTTTACGAGGTATCCACCACCCCACGTTCATCTAATTTCCAAAAATCTGATGCTTTGCTGGTGGTCAGATCATCAACATGGCTGAATCACCCCACCCCTCAGGCCCTCCTCAGGTTCATTAGAGTGAATTAGCCTCACTCCTGGGGTTTCTCATTATGGCTCTAATAATTAACTGCTTTTCTTGGCTGCCTTCTTGTCTTTTTTTGTTTTTTATTTATTTTTTTGTTGTTGTTTTTAAAGAGAAAAGCGGATTGGAAGTTAAAAATCCCCAGCGTGCGACTCTCCCACACAACAGCCTTTCATCATTTGACAATTAGTGAATGGAGTCTCAGTGGAGAGAGATGGATTTCACACTAGAGTGCGCCCCGATATTCAGAGCTATTTTCAGACGCTGCCTCTCTGAGGGCCCACTGCCATCTGGAAATGCCGCTTGATCCACTACCACTCTCATGCTTTGAGAGGTATCACATATAAGAGGGAGAACCCCATGACAGATTAAAAACAAAAAAATACCACCTGCCTTGGTAATTGTTTCAAGATTGTTCTGGATGGAGATTCCTTGATATACGTATCATTACATAAAATATCATTCTCAAATTTTTTATTCCATCATGTGGTAGGTAGGAACCAAACCGGGATGGGCCTCCAGTCCATTGCTGGCCTTAACATGTGATATTCTCCTTCATTGTCAACAGTCATTGTGTTTAGCCATGATGGGTGGCAGGATAGGCCTGACTTGTCAGCTGACATCCTACTAAATGTGGTGGCCAGTCAAAGGATGAGCTCCGAACCCTTTGTAGCATCGAGGACATCAAAAAGTAAGAGTCTGTGTCTTTGAGGAGAGCACTTAGGAGGAGAGTTTGTTCAGATCAGCTTCAGGAGTTCTACCTGTATGTAATGTGGGGACTAAGGACAGTCAGGATTCAGATGTTGGTAGGTTGGTGTCCATTGTGAAGGAACTCTTGGATGGACTGGTGACCTGCCAGGATGGCTGATGGTACCTTTCTCAGAAGAGACACCAATACAATGGACAGGCAGTGGAATGTGTTCCCTCAGAACGTTAGGTGGCCACATGCCTCTAGTGCTGCTCCAGTCTGGATTCTTTCAGGCCTGCATGGAAATTGTAGTTGGAGCATGCAGGCCCTCCGGAGAAACTTTGGGGCCACTAGAGGGAACATTTGGGAGCCAGCTTCCCTGTCCTCATCTGAATTACCTGGAAATGCAGGTAACATACTTCTGGGATTCCTCGGCCGGGTGAGTCAGAATCAGGACTGGAGTGAAACAAAGTTCACTTGGAGTGGAGGTGAAAGAAGGTAAACAAGAGAGAAAAATAAAAGGTGGTGTATTGTTTTTGATTCAAGTATATTACTGTACATTGTGGCAAAGAAGCCTGTGGCTTATTTGAACCTGAGACTGCGTCTGGTGTATTTGTGTGTAGGATTTGGTGGTCTGAGGTGCCCTTAAGGCCACTCCACATGCAGAAAAGTCTTTCTGACTTACTGAACCCTCCTGCCAGTAACCTATTATGATATGGCTTTGCTTTTCATTTCTCTTAGCTCTCACTGAAGTTCAAAATAACAAAATTCTATCTAATTAGGGGTTTTTGAACAACGAGATTCCAAATACTTGAGTGATATTTGGGGCAAAAAATGTATTGAAGGTGTGGCAAATACTTTTGTCTTCATTTTGTTTTGCATACAAGCTGTGCCATTATGTAAGCCTGTTGCCATGATGTGGGTTCCGGTTGATGGGGCTGTTCCATTAGGGTGGTGATGCCTGATATCACTAACACAACGGCTTAAAAGGTCACCGCTATCATTTACATCTTATCCAAGTTTGTGGACATTTCATTAAAAACTTTATGCGTGATTTTTTTTTTTTCATTTCTCTCCAGTTTCTTGACATTCTTGCTAAGACTTTTGTGTTACACTTTGGAGAACATACAAACTGACTTTTTGGGTACAAACTTTGCATGATATTTGATCAAATCTGTATCTTGCTGCTTGTCACTAAAGACACTGCCTCCTTCATGAGTTACTACATAACCCTTATGGAATATGGGGGGGGGGGGGGGGGCACACAGGCAGGCAGATGGCAGCAGACATCTTACGGCTGGAACTCTGCTGCCCAGAAGAGAGAGGGTGGCTCTCAATAGAGTCACTGAGGCAAGGAACTCTAGCCGGGTATAAAATAAGGCCATCTTGACCCCAGAAGTGATTCCAAAGCTTGGCCAAAATTGACCCCATTATGGTGTATGAACATGTTTTCAACTAGAGCTACTATAAGACTAGAGATAAGACTAGAGCTGGAGCAAAGGATCGATGGTAGGAGGAAAGGAAGACAAAGTTGAAAGAGATGTGCTCTCTTTCAATGGCTTTAGGGTCACCTCTCCTTAAGACATAAAGCCCTTTTCTGGAATACGAAGCTGTGGACTCACACTATACTCTGATTTCTTGTGTCTACAGTTCACACTTTTATTCTATATTGTGCTGCTATATCACTCTACTGGAGTGTCACCCTCACCCAGTGACCTTACATTAAGTCAGTGGTGTCAGAATATTAAGACATGAGAGCTAGAAAAGCAGAAAATAGATTCAATGTAATAGATTCAGAATAATCTTATGGGCCAAAAAGCAAGCAAATCAAGAGGTAACAACACACACCATACCACCCCGAAGTACTTATTGGACATTCTTCTAGTCGACTCAAGTTTAGGTATCTTCGCTCTTGTATGCAAGGCTCAGTCATGATGGTACTAGAAGATAATGCCCTGATAAGCTCAACATCTGCTCTAATAAAGATCTATTGTGTTGGTCTGTTACCTTATAACAGATATCTCCTATAGCTTTCTTACCCTAAACTTATACTTCCTGCTCCTTCAGGCACTTACTTCAAATCTTGTTAGGGGCTTATAAAAACTAAAAACTCATCTCTGATGTCAGAGTGGGCATGGATGGTGGGTTGATGCTTGTGTAACCCAACATGCACTATGTACTCTAGCATACATGCTTGTGTATCTCGCTTTTCTCTAAAAGTAACCATAAGGCAATAAATACAAGTATTTAGCACAATGCTACAAAGGTTCAAAGAACAATTCGGAGTAATAACAGAGATAGCAGCCAAAGCAAAACATGGCCAAGTCCATTCTGTCAGTCCACTTCATTCATATTCATTCCCTACACACGATAGATAAGGTGGAGGATCAAGACAAAGCAGGGGATTTGACTTGTAGGGCAAGAGGACAAGCCACCCCTCAAACAGGACACAGGACACCAGGACACAGGAACCAGAGGGCAGGCAAACACATCTACATGGCAGCAAAGTGAAAGAGCTCCTTCAGATCTCCCATAATGTAATGCAGCTCAAAGGAAGCACTCCATAATCGCTTCTCATTTCTCATCTCTGCAATTTCAGTGCATTCTCTTAATCTCCTTCAAAAGAAAACTCATGGCTTCACAGCCCAGCAGACAAACTGCACCAAGAAGATGAGCACTAAGTTATCATGGACGCCGTACACTAATGGGAGTTTAGTTGGGAACAACAAACAAACACGAGGATTGGCTTGACTTGGCCTATCCCCGACTCTGATTAATCAGCAGGACCAACTGCCTTGACAAAGTAAATTTTAAAGAAAGTGGGGACATTAATGAGAAAACAAAAATCTTAAAACTGTCACAGAAGAAATAGGATCCCCATAAAACATAAAAAAAACACCAAGGGGCATGCAGGTTTGATCAGGCCGAATATTTGTGCTTGGATCAAACTACTGTATACCAATCCAGAAGCTTCAGTTTGTATTAATAACATTTGCTCAGACTACTTTAAACTAGAACGTGGTACCAGACAAGGATGTCCCTTGTCGCCACCGTTGTTTGCAATCGCTATTGAACCACTGGCGGTTCACTGTCGAAATTCTTATCAGATAAAGGGGATTGTCAGAGAAGGACTGGAACAGAAAATTTCTCTATATGCAGATGATATGGTCTTATATATATCAGACCCAGAAAACACTGTCCCCGCTGTTTTAACAGCACTAACAGAATTTCAAAAGATATCCGGTCTTAGAATTAATCTGAATAAAAGTATACTCTTTCCAGTGAATTCACAAGCATATAATATTAGATTAGACACCCTACCTTTTACCATAGCAGATCAGTTTAAATACCTAGAGGTAAATATCACAAGTAAACATAAAGCTCTTTATCAACAAAATTTTGGCATCTGTATGGAAAAAAATTAAGCAAGACTTGCATAGATGGTCAACCCTTCATCTCACTCTAGCCGGAAGAATTAACATTGTTAAGATGAATATCCTTCCTAAACTTCTCTTTTTCTGCGGTGGGTTGGCACCCTGCCCAGGATTGGTTCCCTGCCTTGTGCCCTGTGTTGGCTGGGATTGGCTCCGGCAGACCCCCGTGACCCTGTGTTCGGATTCAGCGGGTTGGAAAATGGATGGATGGAACTTCTCTTTTTATTTCAAAACATTTCAATATATATCAATAAATCGTTTTTTAAACAGGTTTGATCAGGTCAATGACACATGACAGAAATGACTATGGCAGGTGGGGCCAGGGGTCCAGATGAGGGTGACGTAACGTTAAGAAGTAAATGGTGAATAAACCTTCAGCTGCTTATTTTTTCCTCACTTTATGCTGGGCTCGTGTTGCTGCTTGACTCTGAGTGAACTGTAATGTATGGCAAATGACCAGCAGTTTCAGTTACCCAATTATGATTGGGCCATAACTGACCAATGACAGAATCAGGTAAGGCCACCTGCACTAAATAGGGAAGCAGTTATATTAACCTCCCACTGGGGTCTACGTGTGAGCAGCCTGGCTCAACCTCCATGAGGCTTCTCTAGTAGATTTAAGGCCCCATCATGGGATTTGTTGTAAGGAACTAAGCTGTGTGGACAACATATGGCCTTTGCCTTGCTGGATTGCACTTTATAATCCCCCAGCCTCACCCAAGCTCTCCTTCAGTGCCTACTTTTATACTTCTTTTCCTGAAATCCATTTTTGGAAACATTGCACTGTGTTGCTATGGACACCAACCATATCGGCTTCAGAAAGCCGTGTCCATGACAACACCCCATAGTTGTGTCGGAGTAGCAATGGAGTTGCACAGTTTTGGATGCAGGAATGACAAATGTTTCACATTTAGAGCCCCTTCCTTGTGTTCACTGGGGGGGCCGCCTGCCTGATCCTGTCTGATGCACGCTAAAGACCATCCAGTAGCAGATGTGCAGAAAGGGAGAGGAGGAGGTGAGACGTCCAACTAAAAAGAATTTCAGCCGACAGTTGAGCTGAAGGGCATACTTCGAGTTGTGAGCCAGGAGGACCGCCAGACTTGGGTGTGGATTAGCCGAGGTGGCCATGTATACTGACACTGAGGGCTTACAACGAGGCAACCTCAAAATATGAAAAAAGAGAAAGCCTTCAATTGAAAAATCAAAAAAGAGGAAAAAAAAACAGGCACCCATAGTGACTGCACAGCCCTAGTGGCTCAACTAACCTGCACACGTGCAGCTGGACTGGGAATGCAAAGACATAGCGAGTACAATCGGTACGGGCGTTACTGAACTTTCACTTTTTTTCTTTTACCTGGCCTTCCTCTTGACTGAACAAGAAAGTTCTTAGCTGACACTGAATTGACAGCTCTTTGTAGGGCACTCCTGGAGCCAGAGCCTCGCCTCAGATAATCTGCTTCATCCAAAATGCCTTTTGACTGTTTAACATTTAAAGTCGCATTAGAGATGAACACACCAAGGTGGAACTTAGGATGACAAAATTTACTAAAAAAAAAAAGACATCTTGGCAGGTGTGAAAAAAGTCAGTTGTGGTGCCAAATCCCCAGTGCTGCTGCATGAGGTAGGAGCAACAAATATAAAAGATAAGAAGTAACAGGGACAAAGAAAACTCTGATCTGGCCTAGGGGTAGCCATGAATTGAGAGTTGTTAGGATTGGGTGTCATAAGCAGCCAAACCCACCACACGGTGCCATCTTCTAGCAGACATGAGAATACAAAGCATATCAGGCTAGAAGTAATAATAAGGATTGACAGAAAAGGCACTATGTAATAGATAGATAGATAGATAGATAGATAGATAGATAGATAGATAGATAGATAGATAGATAGATAGATAGATAGATAGATAGATAGATAGATTTTAATTTTAGTATAGTAGGCAGGATAAGATAGATAGATAGATAGATAGATAGATAGATAGATAGATAGATAGATAGATAGATAGATAGATAGATAGATAGATAGATAAGGCACTATATCATAGATAGATAGATAGATAGATAGATAGATAGATAGATAGATAGATAGATAGATAGATAGATAGATAGATAATACATTTTATTTATATAGCGCCTTTCCCATGCTCAAGGCACTTAGATAGATAGATAGATAGATAGATAGATAGATAGATAGATAGATAGATAGATAGATAGATAGATAGATAGATAGATAATACATTTTATTTATATAGCACCTTTCCCATGCTCAAGGCACTTAGATAGATAGATAGATAGATAGATAGATAGATAGATAGATAGATAGATAGATAGATAGATAATAATAATACATTTTATTTATATAGCGCCTTTCCCATGCTCAAGGCACTTAGATAGATAGATAGATAGTTAGATAGATAGATAGATAGATAGATAATACATTTTATTTATATAGCGCCTTTCCCATGCTCAAGGCATTTAGATAGATAGATAGATAGATAGATAGATAGATAGATAGATAGATAGATAGATAGATAATAAAATAATAATAATACATTTTATTTATATAGCGCCTTTCCCATGCTCAAGGCACTTAGATAGATAGATAGATAGATAGATAGATAGATAGATAGATAGATAGATAGATAGATAGATAGATAGATAGATAGATAGATAATAATACATTTTATTTCTATAGCGCCTTTCCCATGCTCAAGGCACTTAGATAGATAGATAGATAGATAGATAGATAGATAGATAGATAGATAGATAGATAGATAGATAGATAGATAGATAGATAGATAGATAGATAGATAGATAGATAGATAGATAGATAGCATTGTCCCACTTCACTGCCTAGTAGCTCCGCACTCTTATTTTATGCTCTGCCCTAAAGCATCTGATCCAACCCTCAGTGCAAATGATGGCATACTTAAGGTAGCTGACAAGGAGGAGGGGGTCGATAAGAGAACAGTGGATGAGCATCAAGTATCATGGCATTACGGAAAAGAGAATCTGACATCGCGCACCCTGATAGCCCAATGTCAGTGAGTGATGAGGTAACCAGCGCAGACCCAGTGCCGTAGTCTTCACTTCGATTTTACAT
This sequence comes from Erpetoichthys calabaricus, assembly GCF_900747795.2. NCBI lineage: Eukaryota > Metazoa > Chordata > Cladistia > Polypteriformes > Polypteridae > Erpetoichthys > Erpetoichthys calabaricus. Next base: position 81,008,230 of record NC_041410.2, on the reverse strand, counting down.
GAGGGTGATTAAACTGACCCCTAAGGAGACTGGGGTCGTCTGCCTTACGCTGCGGTGTGCTGACTCGTTTCTATTACGTAATCACGTGGGTCATCTGGCGGTATTTCCGATCGCACCCTCAGCCTCCGTGCTTGTCCAGTAGTGGCCAAGATCGCCGCTCAAAGTTTAAATATTTTTCGCTGCTCCCATTTAACTACCTGCGGCTTTTTTGGCCGGCTTTCTGACTTTAAATCTTTTATTTTGTTCACTTGTCAATGTTAATGACGGCTCTCACATGCTGTCCTGGACTAACCTGCACCTGAGTTAAGCAGCGCACAATTGGACGTGCGATGCGAGATTTAAAAAGTGAGGAAAATTCCGAAACGTCCCTGCCTCTTTAAAGCATCCAGCCGATGCTTGTTGAACCACACAGCGCTGCACCCAATAGACCCAGTGAAGGATAAAATGTGAATGCCGAGAGCTGCCAGCAGAAGTTAGCCTGCCAACGCTGACAGAGCAAGTCGCTGAAGCGCAAAATGGCCTGAGTGTCTGCACGGCAACATGCGATATTCAGGACCGGGGGACGCGCGCCATACAAATTGAGATTACGACGTTCGTGTGGGCCGAAAAGAGAGAGAGAGAGAGAGTGTGTGTGTGTGTGCGTGTGTGTTGAATTGGATGTAGCTAGGGTGTAAATGGTACTTGAACGTTGTAGGTCTGTTAGAAGGAGTGTATAATGGAGAATGGGGGGGGGGGGTAATTTCTGAGGGTGGAGTCCCTGTGGTTTTGGGGGTCTTAACCATGCACTACCACCTGTACTTCGGACCAGGCGATTCACTTGAAGTTAAGCATGTTTTGAACTGGCTAGTACCAGGAAAACCTTGGGTTACTGATGGAAGAGGTGTTGGTGGGGCATCAGAGGGCACTTACCCTGTGGTCTGTGTGTGGATCTCAATGTCACTGTGCAGTGATGGGGACACTGTGCTGTAAAAATTGGTGTCGTCCTTTGAATGGGATGTAAAACCGAGGTACTGGCTCTCTGTGGCCATTAAGGATCACTGGGCTTGTTTCAAAAAAAGTAGGATGTACCCCAATGTCCTGGTTAAATTGCCCACCATAGCCTGGCCATTCTGCTCCCCTAATCATCCCCTGACCCTTATTGGCTAACAGTCTCTCTCACCCCTTCAACACCTAATAGTCAGTGTGTGGCAAGTGTACTGGTGCTAAAATGGCTGCCTTCACATCATACTGGTGGGATGCTGCACATTAGTGCTGGTTCAAGTGTTTCCATATTGTCTACATAAAGTGCTCTATGAATGTAATTCATTAATTATTATCTCAGGCAGGGGTGCTGTATTCCAGTCTGATTAGAAACTGAGTCTGGTTCTTCATAAGTGGCATCTACACTGGCATAGCAGTGAATGAGGATTGTGCGACCTATAGAAGGCAGTCATAGCAAAGGCCCTGCACTGCAGCCTGCCATGGCTCATTGGCACATTTCAAGAAATAAATGGCTTCCCTTTACTTTAGACCAGGGGATCCCAAACTCAGTCTTGAGGACCCCCTGGAGCTTCAGGTTTTTTGTTTTAACCAAATTCAGTTTTTAATTGTACTCCTAGCCTAATTCAATGAGCTGTAATTTCCTAGTTTCTGTGTTTTGGGGTCAGTGAAGAATTTACAAGACCAAGTGTGTTAATACATTTTAATAAAAATGAAGCAGTTATATGTGGATAAAGTATTGTTTTTTTACTTTTTATTTTTGTTCATCCTGATTTCCATTCTGCCTTTCCATTATGGACTTATTAGTGGGTCTGACGCTGAAGCAGTTGAAGCCGTTAATAACGAGCGTGGGTCATAAATCAGTTCTCATTGCTTTACAAAATGCTCCCTGAAGAAGCAGCACGTGAACTGAAGAGCACAAGATGAGCAGGTCTATGTCCAACTGTCTGTAAAATGAACTTTCACAAGATACAGTGCATCCAGAAAGTATTCACAGCGCATCACTTTTTCCACATTTTGTTATGTTACAGCCTTATTCCACAATGGATTAAATTCATTTTTTTTCCTCAGAATTCTGCACACAACACCCCATAATGACAACGTGAAAAAAGTTTACTTGAGGTTTTTGCAAATTTATTAAAAATAAAAAAAACTGAGAAATCCCATGTGCTCAATACTTTGTCGATGCACCTTTGGCAGCAATTACAGCCTCAAGTCTTGTTGAATATGATGCCACAAGCTTGGCACACCTGTCCTTGGCCAGTTTCGCCCATTCCTCTTTGCAGCACCTTCCAAGCTCCATCAGGTTGGATGGGAAGCGTCGGTGCACAGCCATTTTAAGATCTCTCCAGAGATGTTCAATCGGATTCAAGTCTGGGCTCTGGCTGGGCCACTCAAGGACATTCACAGAGTTGTCCCGAAGCCACTCCTTTGATATCTTGGCTGTGTGCTTAGGGTCGTTGTCCTGCTGAAAGATGAACCGTCGCCCCAGTCTGAGGTCAAGAGCGCTCTGGAGCAGGTTTTCATCCAGGATGTCTCTGTACATTGCTGCAGTCATCTTTCCCTTTATCCTGACTAGTCTCCCAGTTCCTGCCGCTGAAAAACATCCCCACAGCATGATGCTGCCACCACCATGCTTCACTGTAGGGATGGTGCCAGGTTTCCTCCAAACGTGACGCCTGGCATTCACACCAAAGAGCTCAATCTTTGTCTCATCAGACCAGAGAATTTTCTTTCTCATGGTCTGAGAGTCCTTCAGGTGCCTTTTGGCAAACTCCAGGCGGGCTGCCATGTGCCTTTTACTAAGGAGTGGCTTCCGTCTGGCCACTCTACCATACAGACCTGATTGGTGGATTGCTGCAGAGATGGTTGTCCTTCTGGAAGGTTCTCCTCTCTCCACAGAGGACCTCTTGAGCTCTGACAGAGTGACCATCGGGTTCTTGGTCACCTCCCTGACTAAGGCCCTTCTCCCTTGATCGCTCAGTTTAGATGGCCGGCCTGCTCTAGGAAGAGTCCTGGTGGTTTCGAACTTCTTCCACTTACGGATGATGGAGGCCACTGTGCTCATTGGGACCTTCAAAGCAGCAGACATTTTTCTGTAACCTTCCTCAGATTTGTGCCTCAAGACAATCCTGTCTCGGAGGTCTACAGACAATTCCTTTGACTTCATGTTTGGTTTGTGCTCTGACATGAACTGTCAACTGTGGGACCTTATATAGACAGGTGTGTGCCTTTCCAAATCATGTCCAGTCAACTGAATTTACCACAGGTGGACTCCAATGAAGCTGCAGAAACATCTCAAGGATGATCAGGGGAAACAGGATGCACCTGAGCTCAATTTCGAGCTTCATGGCAAAGGCTGTGAATACTTATGTACATGTGCTTTCTCAGTTTTTTTATTTTTAATAAATTTGCAAAAACCTCAAGTAAACTTTTTTCACGTTGTCATTATGGGGTGTTGTGTGTAGAATTCTGAGGAAAAAAATTAATTTAATCCATTGTGGAATAAGGCTGTAACATAACAAAATGTGGAAAAAGTGATGTGCAGTGAATACTTTCCGGATGCACTGTAAGTACACTGTGTGAAATGAATGACCCTGACACCACAAAAAGGTTTTGGGGCAGCCTCCCCGTATACTTGAAGTTTGGCTGAAAAAATGGCAAAAGTAATAGACAGTCTTTACAGACAAGAGTCCAACACAGAACTGACAAGCAGGAGGATTATGGCGGTTTTTAAGGTCAGTCAGGGGAAGTGACATCATCGGCCCAAATCCGGAAGTGATGTCATCTGTCGTCGGTTCCAGGAAGAATTTCGCATTTTTGGTCTGCAGAGATAAAAGAGAAAGGATTAGTGTACTCTGCCACCCGCTGGCCAGCGTGGAAATACCTTCTTTTCTTTAGCTGCCTCCCATGCGCACGTGTGTGACAACTGCTAAAATAAAGGTGACAGACTGGCTCAGAACAATGCCATAGGGGAAACATTTTTGGTTCCCAACCTCACAATGACATTACACAATAAATCACACAGCATCAAAATTCTCGGCTAAAGTCATACATCTTGGGGATGGTCGATTTCTGATGACATCTTGGGGCTCGTGAGCAGTCTGGGCCCAGGGAAAGAACACACACTGTCAGGCCCCTCTTGTAGCCAGGTACTTGTAAACCATCCACATGAAGGTTCCAGAAAGATCCATTTATTAATTTAGATCTGTATCGGACCCCATACAGTGAATAACCATGACTAGATGGTAACAGACTTGTTATGTGGTTCAGGATTTTAAAAAGACTCTTGTTGCATACGCCCAGTAATACAGGCTAAGTGCAGATTTTTTACATCTGTTAGTGTCCTGCAGCCCCCTCATACATTAAAGATTTCAGTTTTTTTCTACATATTAGGAAGTTTTTTCCCAAGCCCAAAGAACCAACTTCAAATGCAAACAACCAATCCCAGAATGAAGGTTCTTGGTCAAGCAATGAAACTAAGAAGGACCACACGACCTGGTAAAGAGCCATACAGTACCATTAAAGAGCCATTATTTTTATAATTCCATTATTTTATTTTCCACTATGTAGGCCGCAGGGTATATTCTGATTAGTGATGACAAACATAACGTATGTGCGCTCTACAGGCTGAGGTAGTGGTGCAGGTGTAGGCAGCAGGAGTAATGGATGACATTGACCTGCCTCTCAGACTTCAGAGAAAGTGCCAACAAGAGGAGGAACTCAACTGACCAGTACAGGACATCATTTGACAGTCTATGAAATGCAGTGGCCGAAGTGCAGGACAGAAACGGCAGATATCAAACAGACCAGTCTGACCAGTATCTCCCAGCGAGCCAATCTTCATGGCTGTCATGACGCATCAACTAGTCTGTGTCGTGATACACACAGAACTGAACTTTACTGAAACAAAGTAGTTGGTGGTGGACTTCCAATGTGAAAGGCAGTCCCTGAGATCAGTCACCATAATGTGGAGAAGATGAAGGAGGTGTAAATACCTAAGAGTCCATCTGAATATTATAGGATGGGATAAAGTGTACTGGAGCAAAGTCAGAAAAATGAAAGTCAATGTTAAAGAAAGGCCGCACAATTAAGTTCAGGAACAATTTGTTAGGAGGAATACGTTGAGAGTATGTGGGAGAGGACTTCATGGACTGACTTGCCTGTCTTCACTAGGAAGTACATGTCTTATATCCCAGGAGAACATGTGAAAACAAACGGAAAAAAAAGTACAGGACAACATTGGAGACTCAAAATTCAGCAGGAGAGCGCCCCCAAAAGATAAGACAATTAGTAATCCTGTCATACCTTAAAACAAAAAATCAAAATTCATAAATTATTCACTTGTGGTGTCCAACTGAAACTGAACAATCTGTAGGTGAATAAAAACAAAACGTGCAAAGCTGGGATAGAATTCGACCAAGAAATAATTCCTGCCTCGTGCACCTTAAGCAGTATTTTCAGGAGCTGAGACTGCTTATGGGGTCTTTTATGTATGCATTTGTAAGCCGAGACCCCTTAGCGAGTTGGGTGCGGTTGCGGTGCTACGTGTGAAAGTGCATCAGCGAAAGCGAAGGCGATTGTGCGCGGTGCTTTTCTTTCTGCTCAGCAGATGGCGCTCACGACCTGGTCTTCCCGGTTTACCGCTCGGGGGTTCTCAAGGGTTCATCGTGCATTCAATTGAAGACGAGCAAGGAAGAGACATTATTAGAGCGAGGAAGCGCATTGTGCTTTCGTGCACGTTGGCCCAATGCGCGGCACTGCTCTGCTCTCCTGTCCTCTGTGCTTAGCTGCACCCTGCGCAGGATTTTCACGCTCTGATTGCATGGCGGGGCACACGCGCTCCATGTCACGATCCATCACTGAAGTTAAAAAGAGTTGCGCGTGGGGACCGTGTGGCGGGGCGGCTGTGCAGTCGCACTGAGCGATTCGAGCTGTTTAGACGCGGACGGCTCAGCGGCGGCTCAGCGGCGCCTCATCGGGTTGAAAGTTCGACACGAGTGTGGTTACGCAATCCTCGTCCTCCGCGCATTCTTGGGAGACGCTTATGTCCGTCAAGTCATCGCATTTGTTTGGGGGCAGAATTATCTTGTATACAAAAAAAAAAAAGGTCACGGCGCGAGGATCGTCAGCCGAATGAGGAGATGCCAGAAGGGGCTGGTGCTGGGGGCCGCTAATCAAATGTAAAACAATCATGGTCATATTAGTGGAAGATACTCATTTAAAGGATATGCCTGGTGCTAGTAAAATCGTTACAGATGGCCAGAACTGAGAGGGAAATATGCGGCAATTGATGGTTCATAGAAAGAAACAGTGTTGTGAACAAATGTTGATGGCTGTAGGCCAGAAAGTTCACTTTCTGAGAGCTGTTACTGGAGTGAACACAATCGCCAGGAGATACTGCCATAGCACAAATTAAAGTACTGTATACAATAAACGTACAAGGCTTCATCTGTGTGCATCATTGGTGCCCATTTCATAGGAAGGCATAACTGTACCAGAGTCCATCTAGATTAGGAAAGAGGGACCTTAGGAAAGACTTCTTTCGGCTGCTCCAGTTAGCGGTTGCTACAGTGGATCATCTTGTTCCATATCTTTCTGTCCTCTGCATCTTGCTCTGTCCCACCCATCACCTGCATGTCCTCTCTCACCACATCCATAAACCTTCTCTTAGGCCTTCCTCTAGCCTGGCAGCTCCATCCTTAACATCCTCTTCCCAATATACTCAGCATCTCTCCTCTGCACATGTCCAAACCAACGCAATCTCGCCTCTCTGACTTTGTCTCCCAACCATCCAACTTGAGATGACCCTCTAATGTCCTCATTTCTAATCCTGTCCATCCTCGTCACACCCAATGCAAATCTTAGCATTTTTAACTCTGCCACCTCCAGCTCTTGTCTCCTGCTTTCTGGTCAGTGCCACCATCTCCAACCCATATAACATAGCTGGTCTCACTATCGTCCAGTAGACCTTCCCTTTCACTCTTGCTGATACCAGTTTGTCACAAATTACTCCTGACACTCTTCTCCACCCATTCCACCCTGCCTGAACTCTCTTTTTCACCCTCTTCCACAATCCCCATTACTCTGTACTGTTCATCCCAAGTATTTAAACTCACCCACCTTCGCCAACTCTACTCCCTGCATCCTCACCATTCCACTGACCTCCCTCTCATTTACACACATGTATTCTGTCATGGTGTTCCTACTGACCTTCATTCCTCTCCTCTCTAGAGTATATCTCCACCTCTTCAGGGTCTCCTCAACCTGCTCCCTACTATCACTACAGATCACAATGTCATCAGCAAACATCATAGTCCATGGGGACTCCTGTCTAATCTCATCTGTCAACCTGTCCATCACCATTGCAAATAAGAAAGGGCTCAGAGCTGATCCCTGATGTAATCCCTCCTCCATGTTGAATGCATCTGTCACTTCTACCGCAGACCTCACCACTGTCACACTTCCCTCGTACATATTATGTAAAACTCTTATTTCTCTGCCATTCCTGACTTCTTCATACAATACCACAGCTCCTCTCGAGGCACCCTGTCATATGCTTTCTCCAGGTCCACAAAGACGCAATGCAACTCCTTCTGACCTTCTCTATACTTCTCCATCAACACCCTCAGAGCAAACATTGCATCTCTGGTGCTCTTTTTCGGCATGAAACCATACTGCTGCTCACTAATCATCACCTCCCTTCGTAACTGAGCTTCCACTACTCTTTCCCATAACTTCATGCTGTGACTCATCAATTTTATCCTCCTGTAGTTAGTACAGCTCTGCACATCCCCCTTATTCTTAAATATCAGCACCAGTACACTTCTCCACTCCTCAGGCGTCCTTTCACTTTCCAAGATTAGATTAAACAATCTGGTTAAAAACTCCACTGCCATCTCTCCTAAACACCTCCATGCTTCCATAGGTATGTCATCTGGACCAACGGCCTTTCCATTCTTTATCCTCTTCATAGCTGTCTTTACTTCCTCCTTGCTAATCCATTGCACTTCCTGATTCACTATCTCCACATCATCCAACCTTTTCTCTCTTATTCTCTTTATTCATCAGCCAGTAAAAGTGCTCTTTCCATCTTCTCAACACACTTGTCCTTGCTCGTGAGTATGTTTCTATATTGATCCTTTATTACCCTAACCTGCTGCACATCTTTCCCGGCTCGGTTCCTCTTTAAAGACCACCGGTCCTTTTCTTCCTCCTTAGTGTCCAACCTCTCATACAACTCATCATATGCCTTCTCTTTATCCTTCACCGCCTCTCTCTTCACCTTGTACCTTATCTCCTTGTACTCTTGTCTACTTTCTGCATCTCTCCGACTATCCCACTTCTTCTTCTCCATCCTCTTCCTCTGTATACTCTCCTGTAATTTCCCATTCCTGCACCATATTTCCTTTACCTCCTTCCTCTGTCCAGATGTCACGCCAAGCACCCTTCTAGCTGTCACCCTTACTAATTCTGCTGTAGTTGCCCAACTGTCTGGTAACTCTTCACTGCCACCCAGTGCCTGTCTCACCTCCTCTGTAAACTCAACCTTGCAGTCTTCCATTTTCAACTTCCAGCATTTGTTCTTTGCCCACGCTCTCCTCCTCTTCTTGATCTCCAAGCTGCAAGTTACTCAGTGGAGTTTTTGAAGTTGTCACTTTCATGTCTTGACAATATATTTAAAAAATTTGGTGAACAGGAATTGACATGGCACCTGGGGTGAAACAGACTCTTGTGGTATCTTCTGGCTATCTGTTTAATTGCACATTTTATTATGTTAATCCCATAGCTTGTCATCTGAGCTCACTGCACTACATTGTTTGGTATAACAAAGCTCAATTTTTAAGTGCCCACAGGACAAGTAGATAGACAGATAGAACTGAAGGGCACTAGATAGATAGATAGATAGATAGATAGATAGATAGATAGATAGATAGATAGATAGATAGATAGATAGATAGATAGATAGATAGATAGATAGATAGATAGATAGATAGATAGATAGATAGATAGATAGTGTGACCAGTAGGAGGTGTAGCAGCACCCAAAGTCCCAAGCACTTCCAGGTTGAACACAAATCCCAGAAAGTCAGGATCACAGATCCTCACAACACTCAGTACAGTTTCCAACATGTCTTGTGGGCGTCCATACAGGAAGAATGCTGGCACCTAACTTACTGGGGGAGAGTGTAGCCGTAACCAGTTGTCTCCCCTGTTCCACTATTAAAGTGGCCTCCTGGTCAGATATTGTTCCTTGATCTGCCCATGCTGGGATGCCAGTATACCCAGCTCTAAACTGGAATCTTTTGGCTAAGGCAGGTAACAGCCTGTCTTCCTTCATGAAGTTCCAATGGGTTGTCCTTTCATTCAGGTAAGGAACCTTGCCCTATCCCGGCTAGGATGCCCACCCTGGGTGTCGTCCTTTGCAACAGATAGATAAGAAAGGCTATGTAATAGACAGTGTCATGCATATGCGAGGAGGAGACATCCTAAGGGCTCTGAACAGGTAAGCAATACCACCAGTGAGACGAGAGGGGGCGCTCTTGCTAATGGAACATCTCTTTTTTCCATAGTTCAGAAGGGTATCTTCTGGATTTCAGCAATGAAGTTTTTATTTGTTTTCATATTTGACTTTTTACAGAAGCTCTTTAATAAATAATACCACCATGGTCACTCAATAATTTTACACAATTTATTTTTGTTTGCCAAAGTTTATTGTAAGAGACAGGCATATCTTATATTTTTTATATAAAATCCTGCCTGGCTTTTCTTCATTCTGAAACATGCAGAATTTTTTTAAAATTTTATTTAAAAAACAATGCCTGATCCAATAAATGAAAAAGGAGATATATTAACATATTCCAGAAAAAACTCAAATAACCTCAGTACTCCCAATTGGCCTTACGCTACGTCCACACTACTACATTTTCATTTTAAAACAGCATTTTTAAATGAAAACCATTTCCGCACATACTAGCATTTTCACATCAGTTTTGTCAAAGTATCTCAATCCACACTGAAATGACCAAAAACGCATATCATGAAGGTGTTTGCCTACATTGGGTATGGCCATGAAGGAGCAGTAACAGCACCAGCCACAGGATTTATCAGCAAACTGTAGCAACTGGTAAATTATTTGCCTTTTGCACATGTGCAAAACACAATATAGATGCATAGAAGAAAGCAAGTCCTCTACGTCTGCCATGCTGGAATGTGGTTTTCATCCATGAAGGATGACCAGTCAGGTAGTGAGAAGTTGTAATTGGCAGGATCCAATCACAGAAGGTATGCGTAATAAGCATGAACCAATCAATGATAGATAGATAGATAGATAGATAGATAGATAGATAGATAGATAGATAGATAGATAGATAGATAGATAGATAGATAGATAGATAGATAGATAGATAGATAGATAGATAGATAGATAGATAGATAGATAGATAGATAGATAGATAGATAGATACTTTATTAATCCCAAGGGGAAATTCACATGAGCAATTAGATTCTGCATTTTCAAATAACTGCATTTTTGCCCGTCCACACTACACTGATGAAGCTGAGTTTTCAGAAGTTTACGGCTCTAGAGAGACTAATGTTACACTAATGTCTGCATCTTTAAATGGAAACTTACCGTAGATATTCGTGTATTAGTCGATCTCGCAGATAAGTCGAGTGTATTTTTAAGTCGAAAATGACGAAATTTGTTATGACCCGCATATAAGTTGAGGGTAAAACTTGACAGCTATCAGAGATAGAGGGCGACAATCAGCTGTTAATGACGACAAAACTCACTGTCATGTCACAGGCATTCCCTCTGTGCTTGGAGAAATGCTAGACTCGTTGACTTGGCAAGTAATACTTGCGTGTGCGTGAGTTGTGAAATGTAAACAAATGTAAACAAAGGCAAGATGGCGTCGATATGTCACAAGGGAGCAAAGCGAGTGCAGAAAAGAAAACACTCGGCAGACGATGTTTTGCACATTATCGCTGAGTCGGACTCTGATTTTTCAGAATCGGATTTTATTGACAGTGATCAGGAATCGAGCAAGAGAGTGAGAAACCGGCATCAGCTGATCGGACACCAGCCAATGCCGTCCCAGCTGATCGGCTGCCAGCTGAACACATTCGCGCAGCCAATGCACCTACGGCAAGGTTCACGTGGGAGGAATACCCAGATATTGATCCGTGGGAGCCGAACTGGCTACCAGACTTCACAAGACAGCATGGCTTGCTGTTGGACACGACAGATCACCCGCTGCTGGACTACTTCAGGCTGCTCTCTCCTGATGCTGCTTTTCAGCTACTGTCAGACGAGACAAACAGGTAGGCAGAGAAATTTTTTGAATCGCGGGCTGCGCTTGCATCGCATTGATAGCGTGCGTTGCCTTGGTTCTTTTGATTCCAAATCTGGTTGCACGTGGCAGCTAATGGTATGTTTGTTATCCAAAACCTGCAAAAGCTAATGCTCAAATTCAAGTATTTCACAGTTTAAAGAATTATTTAATGAAATTAGAAAAAAAACTAGCTAATTAGCAATAGTATTGCTGGCTTATAATTATTTCAAAAACCATGGGAAACGACAGATGACCGGTGACTTAACACCGTGAAGCGTTGAGTGTACAATGTCATTACCCAAATTCTATGGACAATTGTGTTGCCCCGCAGATAAGTCAACCTTGTTTTTTTGAATGAATTTTAAGGCATAAATTTTTCAACTTATACGCGAGTATCTACGGTAATAGTGGTGACAGTGCCTCACAGAGCCATATAATAACAAAGCACAATGTAAAGTGGTTTTTTATAATAAAAAATAAATCAAATAAAACCAAAAGAAAGTTCAGCACATCCCTTGTTTTAAAGATGGGACTCTTATCAGATTCTGACTCATTGGCACACACAAGTGGCAGTCAGAAGGGTATGTGTAGTCATTTCTCTGTTTATGATGGGAAAACACAAAATAACATTAATACATCTGTTGATTTCAGTCCAGGGTCACCGGGAGTCTTGTCTGTCCTGACAGCACCTGGTGCAAGATGCTATAATCTCCTGCTGCAACAAAACACAAACATGAGTGCAGTTCTCAAAATTCCATTCACCTGACTGACGCTTCACTTACTGTAAGTGTGGCTCAACAAGGTAGGCCTCACCGCAGCCTAAAGTTCAAGAGGCGGGCTCTGGCCTTAGTAGGTCAAATATGGGGCACAAGCTTTTACAGTTCAGAAATACTGAAAAGGAATATTAAGAGAGACAGGAGGAATACCAGCAAACCTTTCGGCCCATGATAACAAAACAAAGTTCCTATATAAATAATAATCCATCCATCCTGCTGAATCCGAACACAGGGTTCTGCTGGAGCCAATCCCAGCTAACAAGGCAGGAACCAATCCTGGACAGGGTGCCAACCCACTGCAGGACACACACACACACTAGGGACAATTTAGGATCGCCAGTCCACCTAACCTGCATGTCTTTGGACTTTGAGAAGAAACCGGAGCGCCTGGAGGAAACCCACGCAGACACGGGGAGAACATGCAAACTCCACGCAGGGAGGACCCGGGAAGCGAACCTGGGTCTCCTAACTGCGAGGCAGCAGCGCCACCGTGTCGCCCTTATAAATAATAATGATAATAATAATTAAAGAAAAACAAAGCCAAGCAGGAGAAAAAGAGCAAAACAGAAAACCAAGAACACCAATCCAATTAACAGCACCATGAAAGGCAGACAGCAGAGTTCAAAATACAGAAAATCCACAAAAAAGATTAAAATTCAGAAAATCCAGCGTATAAATCAGAATCACAGTGCTGAATTTAAATATAAACTGAAGTGCCTCCCTTTATACAGCTGGGGCCTGAATCGCCTGGTGGCCCCACCTCCTTGGCAATCACTGTAAGTAAGCAGGGCAAACAATTATAATAATAATAATAATAATAATAATACATTTTATTTATATAGTGCCTTTCTCATGCTCAAGGCAGATAATTAAAACTAAAACATTCATATTAACATAATCCAGAATAGCAAGATAAATAAAACAATGACATAAATTCAAAGAAAAGACAAAAACTAATAATAAAATATTCAAAAGACAACAAAAATATTACCTTAAAGAAAACCGTACTTGAGTCGGGGCATGGCACTAGCTAAACGACATTTGGCAGACCACTTAGTCAGACACTCCTTTATCTCCATCTCAAGGTGCTTTAACTCTTTGAGGGATGAATATTTTTTCCAAAAGACACAGTTTTCTGGAAAGTAATGGTTTCACACAGAAATCAACATAAACCATCTGTTCCTACATGCTGTGGCCGCCAGTTCAGCAGGAATGTGTGGCATGCTGGCTGCCAGGTCGTCTTCACGTGGCAGGTGACAGGGGTGGCAGCGGTGGTCGTGGTCACAGTGCATCACAATCTGGTTTGTACCTCTTGTCATTGTAAGTGGCGGTCCTCCCAAGTGAACGCTGCTCTAACCTGTTCTGCACCACAGTCAGCTGGGGACTGATCAGCTGATGCTCGCACCTCACATTCGTTTTCAATCATTTGTATCAAAATCGGAGTCTGACATCTAAGAGTCCAATTCAGCAATAACATCCAAAATGTTGCCCATGGAGTATTTTGCTTTACGCATTCGCTTCGATCTCTCGCCAGCTGTCAATGACATTTTTGCCATTGTTTGCTCCTCGCTACTCACGCAAATGTAGGGAATTTTGGTCAAACCAAAGAAGCTAACTTTCCTTCTATATAATGTAGTCAAACTAAATAATAACGGCAGGTTTTGCCACCATTTACATTTGATTACCACTGTTAACCCCTCCTGTTGACAAAAGTCGACATCCGCCCTGAAAGACTTAAAAAAATGATAAATAATTGTTCACATTTACCAATTACAGAACGGGGAGCAGGATCATACAGTGAGACAGCAGTGGGGTTGAAACAACAGCCTTGTTGTGGTGTGAAATTTTTCATATAAGTTGATAAATACTTTGTATTTCTTTATTTGTAATTTAGACAGAGCAATGTAATATTAATGTTACATTATTGATAAGAACAGCAATGGTTTGACGGTTAATAACATTTTTAAGATTGAGTCTTTGTAACTTTACGACAGGGTTGGTGGAAATGCCTCAAACAAGTATGGCAAGTGATTCTCTGCAGGACTCTCTCAATCAACCTCCCCATGGAGGCCTAACTACCTAGCTGGCAAGCTTCACCTTAACAAATGGTATTGGGGGCAGGTGTGAAGGTATACTGTAGCCCATTGGTCTGAAGTATGGCTGTTTGGAATTGGCTTGTATCAGAAGCCTTTAAGTACTATGATGTCCTATTGGTTGTAAGGGTTGGACAGAAAATCAATAAATTTGCTTGCTTTACCCTTCTCTCACTCTCTTACAAACATCTGATGAAAGAGCATTTCACACACCATGAACTGAAAAGGGAAACCCAATGAAGAGCACAGCTTGGCAGCCATATTGAGACAGGCATGCGGCCTGTTCTGAAGAAAGCTGACCACAAATGATGCCTTAACAAGAGACATTTTAAGTAACTAACAAGTCTGTGCGCCGCCTGAAACTACACATCAGCATTTATCAGGTTGTATGGTTGCCAATATTCAAATCTACTTTGCTTATTGTTATTATTTATGAATATTATCAATAATACATTATTTAAAGCGTAACTTAACTCCTGCTTGTCTTTTACTACACCTAATTGCCAGAGGTTATAAATGTAGAAGGGAAGGTGAGGGGAAGTTATATTGTACAATCTATACTAATAAAAGGCAAAGCCCTCACTGACTGACTGACTGACTGACTGACTGACTGACTGACTGACTGACTGACTCACTCACTCACTCACTCACTCACTCACTCACTCACTCACTCACTCACTCACTCACTCACTCACTCACTCATCACTAATTCTCCAACTTCCCGTGTAGGTGGAAGGCTGAAATTTGGCAGGCTCATTCCTTACAGCTTACTTACAAAAGTTAGGCAGGTTTCATTTCGAAATTCAAAGCGTAACGGTCATAACTGGAACCTCTTTTTTGTCCATATACTGTAATGGATGGGGGCGGAGTCGCGTATCGCGTCATCACGCCTCCTACGTAATCACGTGAAATGCCTTGGGGCCGATCTGGAAGAAGGTAGCGCAGCGCCTTGATTTAAACCATTCCATGTCTTGGTGGGTTTAATACTGTGTAAGCATACATATTAACACATGTGCAATTAAACGTGTGCATTTACGGGGTGATTTCTCAGGCTTAAAAGCTCGCCTTTTATTAAAAAAGTAAATGCAAACTGTTTTCATTCTGAAGGGCACAAACCACGTTGGATTTTGTAATGATAGTTGACTAGTAAGGTCTATTAAGGGATACTTACAGAATGATTAGTAATGCCTGTGAATGCCGATGCAAGTAGGAGAATGGGCGTGAACTAAAGAACGAGTAGTAACTTGTACAGTAAATGTCTCTAAAGTCTGTCTATTAAAAAGTTATTATATCTTTCAATCCTGTGTATTGATTAAACTACGAACCTAACAAGATCACTACATGGTGTCAGAAGTGGCGGATTGGAAGAGGAATGTGAAGAAGAGGTTCAGCTTTTGAACGAGTCTCGTGTCTGTGAGTAACCGAAAACGTGGTCAGAAAGCGCTAAGACGTTCTAGCAAAAGAGAAAAAAAAATATGGAAGGATTACAGCCCCCAACAAATCTCCAGTTAAAGGGAAATGTAGCTGAAAATTGGAAAAGATTTAAACAGAGATTCGAGTTGTATCTTGCTGCGATTGAAGCAGATAGGAAAAGTGAAAAAATGAAAGCATCTATGCTTCTACATGTAATTGGCGAAGAGGCGCTAGAGGTGTATAACAATTTTCATTTTGAAGAAGATGGAGACAATATGAAATTGAACAAAATAGTTGAAAAATTCGAAACGTATTGCACAAGTTTTTTACATGTTTCCAGAAAAGCGGAGAAACAATAGACCAGTATGTGACGGAATTGCGTAATAGGAGCTGTTCTAAGAAGAAACCGTCGAGACATCAAAGGACCAATAACCTCTAATCAGAACACTAACACCAGCGAAACAAATATTAACGAGAAAACAAGTATAAATCAGGAAAGAACATCTCAACTGCAAACACAATTAACCAGAAGATCAAAATGTCAAGTAAAACCACCAGAACGACTCATTGAGACATGTTGAGGATTAAAGGAACATTTTCAATTAAGAAATGCTGAATTCCTTTAACAGTTGTGCTTTTTATACATAGTTTGAATGCTGGATGTATGCCTGAAATGTTCTGGATAGTTCAGTTGTTTGAAGTGATAAAGAATTAAACGTGTGCATTTACGGGGTGATTTCTCAGGCTTAAAAGCTCGCTTTTTATTAAAAAGGTAAATGCAAACTGTTTTCATTCTGAAGGGCACAAACCACGTTAGATTTCAGCAATTAAACGCGCAAAAATGTCGGTACACCAGATAAATAAGCGCAACATATTATCAGTTGTATTGTATGCTTACAATACATATAGAAATGTGTTAATCGTTAACTAATATTATGGGATGGTGTTTTTCGACTCGCGCCTTGATTTAAACGATTGCATGTCTTGGTGTGTTTGTGTAGCGTATTATCAATATCTTTACACCTCTTTTTAAGACTTATTGACTGAAACGGGCTTTCACAAAAAAAGTTAGGGCTTTGCTACAGGATACACCCTCCACAAGTTAAGGAAGTAAAAATAAAATATATATTTCTGTTTTATTTAAACCTTTTAAGTTCGTATGCATAGCCCCATTTGGCATTTTTAGTTTTTTTTTTTTTCTTCAGTAATATTTAATCTCCTTAAAGAAAAACAACATTTGCATTTTACTTTTTTTGTATCTCTTTAGTAATATTTAGTAATATTTTAGTGTAAAAGGATAACCAGTATTTAAACCTTTTATGTTACTTTATAAAGTTATTTTACACAATGTTGAAAAATTAATAAGAAAGCTACATATTTTGGCAGCTGCTGCTTTAATTTTCAATGAAATGAAAAAAGCTCTCCAAGACAAAACGTCAATGAAGAAGAAACAGTTTGCACTATCTAAAAAGGAGAAACCTTCATTTATAAAGGTTTGCTGCAGATGACTTAACTGAAAATAAATGAATAGTTCCTATGTGTATAATACATATTTATCTATTTGACTTATGCCTTTATTCCAGCAACTTGCAACATGTGAGGTACAATTTGTTACATTACTTTTGTTTTTTGCAGCACAGGCAGGTGAAGTGACTTCCTCAGGGTCACACAGTGGTGTCAGTACCAGGATTTGAACTGACAAGCTCCGGGTTTACTGAAATATTACTGAAGAAAGAAAAAAAATGAAAATGGGCAAATGGGGCTATGCATACAAATGTCCATCTATCCATTATCCAACCCGCTATATCCTAAATACAGGAGCCAATCCCTGCCAACACAGGGCACAAGGCAGGAAACAAACCCCGGGCAAGGTGCCAGCCCACCGCAGGGCGCACACACCCACACACACCCACACACCAGGGACAATTTAGAATCGCCAATGCACCTAACCTGCATGTCTTTGGACTGTGGGAGGAAACCGGAGTACCCGGAGGAAACGCAGACAGACACAGGGAGAACATTCAAACTCCACGCAGGGAAGCGAACCCGGGTCTCCTAACTGGCACCTTTCACTGCGCCACCATGCCGCCCGCATACAAACTTAAAAAGTTTAAATAAAACAGAAATATATACCTTTATTTTTACTTCCTTAACTTGTGGAGGGTGTATCCTGTAGCAAAGTCCTAAGTTTTTTCATGAAAGCCCCTTTCAGTCAATAAGCCTTAAAAACAGGTGTAAAGCTAAACTTGCAGCACCGCTATTCAATTACACTCGCCTAACGCCTCTCCTAAGGGGACATACTGTGGGATCTGGGCATCCGTCAAAGCACCAATCACAGGCCCGATTAGAAAGCGGGAAGCTGTGATTTGTCGTCTCCCTCCCATGTAACAATCACAGCCCGTGTTACAACGCACTATGTATGTATGTGTATATGTATATATGTGTATGTGTGTGTGTATGTATGTGTGTATATGTATGTGTATATATATGTTGATATGTGCATATATATGTGGATGTGTATATGTATATATATATATATATATATATATGTATATATGTATATATATGTACTGTATATGTAGATATGTGTATATGTAGATATGTATATATATATGTATATGTATATATATGTTTACATAACCTCTTTAACACACTACTTCGCTGCGAAGCGCGGGTATTTTGCTAGTACCTTATAAACAGTGGTAAGTCTGTGAGATTTGAGGCATTCTGAGAAAGGCTACATATTAATAATACAAAAGGGGAAAGTAGAGTAAAATATTACACTACCACGACAAAACAGCCTTGAGGTTTAAAGCCCCACTACCTGCCAGGAAATTCACAACCAAGGGAACCAGCATGAAACAAAGTTTAATAAAGACCCCAGTTCCCCATGACCCCAAAGAAGGGTTCAGCGAATTGATGGACAAATAGCTGCTTAACTACTGTTTTTTATCTGGCATTATCTTCTTTTCATAAAGCTGCAGAGCCGAGTCATGACATTCAGTTGTCAGTGGTCTCTGTTCTCCCAATTTCTTAATCAGAGACAAATCAAAGTGTACCTGCTTGCACTCTCAGTCTGTAATGCTATGCAACACGCCATGGTATCGTGACTTTGGTTTCTCAGAAATTTACCTCAATTATGCAGCTTATGTATAACTTAGAAGATCAGCTCTGTGTAAATTATTCATTAAGATTGCGTTTCCTCATTACTCTCCAAATGTATTTTTTCACGAGGAGCACACACAGGTGTTAATGATGGCGAGTTAACAGCTGCTCTGCATTGTTGCTTGCACCTGTGTCTGCTCACTGTTAATTGATTTAAACAATGAAGTTAACCAGCACGTCAATTATGAGCAACACAGTCAAACAAGTGCAGTGAGTGCAGCAGACCCTCTTAGCTAATGACATTTCCTACACCGCACAGAGAAACAACAGCAAGGTATCATCTAAGTTAAGGTGGTTCAGCTCCTCTGATTCAGCACTCACTGGAATGAAAGTTAAACACCACAACCAGGAGTGGGTAGAAGAGCCATTGGGAGGTGGTCGGGGGTCTTTGCTCTTCTCATACCAGCTTCCATTCTAACTTTGCAGTTTTTAAACCATTGCAGGCTCATCACTCCAGGGGACTGAGCTCACATTTCGGGATGTTCTCCCAGTGTTGGCGTGTTTTTTTTTTTGCTGTGCTCCATTTTCTCTTTCCTATACTGTATCTGTGTGTGTTAGGCGAGTTGGAAACTTCACATCAGCCTACTGTAAGTGAGTGAGTGAGTGAGTGAGTGAGTGAGTGAGTGAGTGAGTGAGTGAGTGAGTGAGTGAGTGAGTGAGTGAGTGAGTGAGTGAGTGAGTGAGTGAGTGAGTGAGTGAGTGAGTGAATGTTTGTGCCCAGTAATGGACTGTTATTACGTCCATCATGCCACTACCTTTAGACTGGACTAAGCAGCTTTGGTTTGTTTAAACTTTAAAATTAATGCACTTGTGAGGTCCAATTAGCTATTCTGTTCCAAGGAAAGACATCCTAGCCATGGAGGTGATGCAGCTAAGACCAAAGGAGTTGAATCTTTGTTGCCTTAGAAAAAGGATGCTAACAGGACACATGACTGATTATAAAGGGAATACATGGTTAGCACTGCTTCCTACCAGCTCCAGTGGCTCTCTGTATGGACAATGTATGTTAAATCTGGAATCTTGACAAAGTTTTGGTTTTCACAGGGTGCTGCAAAACATTCTTGTTGTTTACCAAAATACAACTTTGACTTTTAACTGAAAAACTTTGGATAGAAGGCGCCTGTCTGCTTTGTTGCATTCCGTGTGCAACACATTTTGAAAACCACATGCCAGCAACACACAGGAGCAACCCACCTGACCTGACGTACCCTACCCTAAGCTAACCTAACCATAGACTAGCATAACGGATGCATCACATAAATTAATACTTATTATTGAAATCCAGTAATAATAATCCATTAACAACAATGTTAATACTCTTCTACGGCCGCTTACTATGGCGTTTCAATGCTATTTGATTTCATTTATTGTACTTCTACAGAGTTCCATTGGTAAAGTGCGACATCCTTAGTTGGGACTTTGTTAAAGGAGTCATGTCTGTACCCCAAGAAGGAGTTAAAGTCAAAATAAGAAAAAAACAAAGCAAAAAGGTGAGTATCAATATCTCAATAATGAACTTTAGCAAGAGAAAATTCTATCAGTAACTTCTGTGGAAGAAAGTCAGACAGACAAAAAACCAGGCAGGAGGAAGCTTGTCTGCACGCATTTATTTTCTTTTCATGAGAAGGGAGCATCTCTGTGGCCAACTGTGTAGCGAGGGGGTTGGTCCTCAAACTAAGGCACAAAATTTTAATTATAACCATTCTGTTGTCAGAATAGGGTTACACAACACATGATATAAAGTTTTTCATTTTACTGATTGATCCTTTCAAAAGCACAATTTAATCACACTGCACAATACTTAATTGATTTGCTGATTATGTGCTGTCCACTTTATGTTCTTTATTCTAAAGGGTTCAAGTCCAGGTTGTCTATGTGCAGTTTAACATGTTTAGCATTCTTATTATGCACAATACAATTTACAAAGGCATTATATTATAAGGCGGCACGGTGGCGCAGTGGGTAGTGCTGCTGCCTCGCAGTTGGGAGATCTGGGGACCTGGGTTCGCTTCCCGGGTCCTCCCTGCGTGGAGTTTGCATGTTCTCCCCGTGTCTGCGTGGGTTTCCTCCGGGCGCTCCGGTTTCCTCTGGTTTCCAGGTTAGGTGGTTTGGCGATTCTAAATTGGCCCTAGTGTGTGTTTGTGTGTGTCCTGCGGTGGGTTGGCACCCTGCCCAGGATTGTTTCCTGCCTTGTGCCCTGGGATTGGCTCCAGCAGACCCCCGTGACCCTGTGTTCGGATTCAGCGGGTTGGAAAATGGATGGATGGATTATATTATAACCTTACAATTTGCAGAGACATTACATTTTAACCTTACAATTTCTTTGTAGGCTACTCCACTGTGCTAAAGGATGCTATCATTCTCATTAAGGCAAAAGCATTACAAATTTTCTTCCACACTTCCCATAAACCTGAACTCTTATGTTACAATGCATCATGGGGTAACTAATGAAGCCCTGACCCTAGCAACCATCTGTCATATCCAGACAATGACACAGCAAAATCGTGGCACCTAACAAAAAACTAAATGACATATCATTCATACCAAAAAAATGTAAATAAAAATAACTATTGATTTTTAAACACATGAAAATCATAAATCTTAATTTTCAAATTCCCCTAAAACTATCTTTGATACATTTTTAATGTCTCACAAATCATAACACTAGTGTGCTACCATCTAAAGTACCGTGATGTGACGCACTGCATGCCTAGCCTCCAAGAGACAGCAATGGGTGCTGCAGTGATATTTGCTAAAACAATAATATAATATTATAACAAGTGTAACATTAGGAAATCACCAGAAGACCTTAACATCATTCACTGGTTTGATATGGCTCCAGTTTGCTCTCCTGGTTTGTGACCCCTGCCCGTCCCTTGACTTCCTCCTGCCACATCCTTGCTGTTAGTTTCCTGGTTGCAGTTGCCTGTTTTGCCTTGTAATGATCTTGTTGGTTTCCTTACAGTCTTCTTAATTTCTTACAAAAGAGCAAATATGATGCTTTCTGTTTGTACAGCCTTCAAACCAGCAGTGGTTTTGCTCCTTCACTGTTTTCAGTCCATTGAACCACTGTTATGAGTGTCCATTATGGAGCAGTAAGTAGCCGGGCCCTAATCCAGCTAGTAGGTTTATTATCAAAGATTTACTGAGTGATAGTACTGCCCATGGTTGCTGGCATCAAGAGCTTTGATGGCACCTCTCTCCGGGAATGAATATCCTTTTTTAAAGGTCAGTAATTAATGTTTCATTTTAATAGCTGTGAGGTATGAGTTGTGTTCTTACACGGCTGGGATGTCCTTGAGGTGGAAGGATAGGAGCAGGCAGCTTACACAGGGCTTTGTCTCCCCCAGAAGGCTGGATGGCAGCGAGCCCAGGCTCAGATCCTCACATGGGTGCCTTGTTGGGGCTGCCAAAGGGAGCTGCAGGATTTGGGATTCCTTTCTCCAAAGAGCTTAAACTGCACCCAGAAGTGAGCTGCAGTATCATGTCACTGGAAGCACTCCCGAGGATTAGATAAAAGGAGTTACCTGCCTCACATGAACAAGCCAGAGTTGGGTGGAAGGTGAACTAAGTTTGAAAGGAAGAGTGAAAGAGGCTGTGACCAGTGAAACAAGGAATCATGCTTACAATTGTGCTTTATTGAGTGTACTTGTCGCTGTAGTGGTGGAAAACACTTAAAAAGAAGAGTTTCCCACAATAAAAGACTCTTTGCCTTTGCCTTTGCCTTTGCCTGTGCCTGTTTGTGTTGGGTGTTTGGGGAGCTGGCGTGTCCCCTGGTGTTTACATAGTACATCACATGACATACTCAAATAACTTACATGTCCATACTTGGTTTAACATGTAAACGTGTATTGCTGCATGTCATTTTTAAAATTCCTCAATAGTCTCAAGAATTTTAGTGTGATTATAATTCTGCTTTTCCTTTCTCCAAATAATGAACCTCCTCAACCTATTGATTTGCTTAGCAGGCACCAACTGGGCAATTTGTATGGGATTGTCCCAGGATGTTGATGCTAATTTTGTTGATAACAAGCAGATTTTGCAGATACCTTAAAGAATTGTACAGTACAGAAGGATGAAACATAACCATCCACACATTCTTCTGTTTTATGAAACTATTTTTTCCATCACTGGGTTGCAGGGCACCACTGCCTAGGCCAGGAGTTTTGGGTGTGGGTCAAGAGCTAAGAATGTGTGGGACACCTGCCAGCAAATTCAGCAAATTCGGTGTAAATGAATGACTTAACGCGCACATCTTTGGGATGTGAGAAGAAATAAGGAGAGAAACATTAAGGGAACCAGCAGAGCTGTGTCGCCAAAAAGAGCACAGTGGGCTGCCTCCAGTTTCAGACTTGCTTTCTTCTTTACAAAAGTCAGACAACTGTAAACATTTCTCTTGTATTCATTTATTTTCTGTGCTCTGTCAGGATAAGGTAGTGGGGACTTGGAGGCATTTCGAGAATCATTGGGATCAAGGCAGAACCAGCCGTGGACACCCCACTTATCCAGATTGGGCCCATTTATCTAATACTAACCGTCCCCCGTGGCTTTGCCTGTGAAACAGGACAGCGAGGAGGGCCCTGTCTGGCTCCCCATTCCTGACGTCACACTTCTTCCTACCCTAGGCCCACAGCCTCTGTCTTGGATTAGCACGAATACATCGCTCCTGCAAGTGAACTATGATTCTTAGCGTGATGAGAGAAATCAACCAGAATGTTTGAGCAAATTCTAGAAAAAAGCCCAATCTAAATCCGTTAAGTAGTTCTATCGTTCGCTAGCTAAGCGGATGAAAGATACTCCCCGAGGCTGGTGCATGAGCCCCCTGCTCCCTCCACTCAGCTCACTACATCTGTCTCGGATTCACGCAAATAAATCGGTACCGCAAGCGAACTATGATACTTAGCTCAATGAGAGAGATCACAAAATCAGTCAGAATGTTCAAGCAAATTATAGAAAAAAAGCTGATCTAGATCTGTAGTTCGCTTGTGAAAAACGGACAGACAGATGTACGTACATTGGATTTTATATATATAGAGATGAAAGTGTATGAGATAGGTAAAAACCAGGGTAAAAATGTAGAAGGACATGGGGAGAACCTCCCAAACTCACATAGAAATGAATGCCATTTGACTCCACACCTCTGGAGTAGAGAGACTGCAGTCTTCACCGCTTTGTTCATGTGTCACATTCTTTCATTCTTTTATTAAATATGGTGCTTTATTTAGGATTAGAGTAGGGTTAAATGATGATGTTTTAATCTTTAGTTATGTTACATTGTGATGTATAAAAGTGCCCATCCAATAGTTTAACTTCAGATTTAGGAAGAGCAATTAAGATTAAATCCTGGCCATGGAGCAGTTGTCCAACACTTGGACTTTGCACAGATATTTGAGGAGTCATGAGAGTTCTGTCTACATGAACTATCTGGGCTTGGTATCACGTGAAAGGTGCTGTAAGCTGTTACACACAAGCGATTATGGAGGAGCTATAGAACCCAACGAGCAGCGCAAAAGCACAAGGCAGGGGACGGTGACAGTGTACTAACCGATCTCTATTTCAACAGGAAAGACAAGAAAACACCGCCATGAATTCGTCTCCAATACCCTAACCAGAAGTCCGAGCCGCTTCCGGGTTCCTTTATCCCCTCCAGTCCTGCTTTGATGACGTCAGAACATCCCAAGATCCTCAGCGCCTCCTTTCTCAGCTTTCCCATTTCTGTTCCCACCTCATAAAATGTTTGTGCTTCATGTTAATCATTGTCTGTTACACACTATATGTTGACTGAACTGACCGTTGTTTTGGAATTTTGACCTACAGTATACAGGGACGGAATCCCCAACCCTTAACGTTGTTTACTGTGTTTTCTTCACAAAGCATATGGTATTTGAAGGCCAATCAGTTCATGCAATTATAGAGCAAGGGTTGTGTTTGCATACATGATAATAAACTGAATATTCAAGGTGGAAATGGAATCCCACCTAAAGTGTATCTTTGCTCCTGTCCTGCTCACGGCTTTCATGGACTTGATTTCAAGGTACAACCATGGTTTTGGAGGATATCCAGTATGGCAACTTGCTGTTTGCAGATAGTAATATCCTCTTGGCTTTATTGGGCAGTCATCTCCATCATGCAATGGAATGGTTCAGGGCTGAATGTAATGCAGTTGGGATGATTAGCAGCTCCAGATCTGAGATCATGTTTCACTTTCAGAAGAGAATGGCTAGTTCCCTTCAGAAAATGACTAAGCATCTGCCCCAAGGATGGAACTTAAAGCACAGCAAGGACTTTTTCACAAGTGAGAGTAGAGGTGATTGAGTTTGGCCAACAAAATGGTACAGTGGCTTCAGACCTACAAACGCTGTACCAGAGAGTGGTGGTGAAGTTAGAGCTAAACCTACAGATGAAGCACTTGAGTCTACATTCCCAAACTCGTCTGTGTTCACAAATGCTGGATAGCAAAAGGTGATCATGAGTATAAGCAGACAAAATGAGATTCTTGCACAGGGTTGTTGGGATTATTCCATAATGGCAATGTGGGAGGACCTCAGCAGAGAACTGGTATGAGAAAAGCTAGTTGCGGTGATTGAGGAATGTAAAATGAATCTCTCTTTGTGCCACCTACAGGTGGTATACAAGGCACGGCCTATTGCAAGAAGACTAAGAGGCAGACCAAGGATACACTAATGAGATGACATCTCCTGGGAGCGTCTGGGTGTTTGTTCCACCACAAGGCCTGGAGAAAGTTGCTGAGGGCAGGGAGGTCTGATAAGAGCATTATGAAAATCCTGATGATGATAACA
The DNA here is from genome assembly GCF_900747795.2 of Erpetoichthys calabaricus. Taxonomy (NCBI): domain Eukaryota; kingdom Metazoa; phylum Chordata; class Cladistia; order Polypteriformes; family Polypteridae; genus Erpetoichthys; species Erpetoichthys calabaricus. Next base: position 80,982,669 of record NC_041410.2, on the reverse strand, counting down.
TTGGAACTAATGTTCTATAAATTTGTTATATGGTGGAGGATGAAACACTGCCAAACTGGAAGGGATCACGGTGTCTTCATCTTCAAGTCAGCAAGATACACTGGCATAATAGGAAGACTTCTCCTGTGCCTTGGCCACCGAGACTGCTCGTGTGTCTCTTTGAATTATCCTTTTACACGAGAGTGATCCCAGAGGATGCATTCTTTTGTCTTAATAATTACAGTAGCTCGATTCCCAAATGTAAACCACCAGGCATGGCTACAGGCTGTAAAATACATCTGTGTGTCCCATTTTATTAGCCATAACTAGTACAGATTGTAGCACTGAAAAACTGAATGTGATCTATACCAAAGTACAGCTGAATCATCTCCTGGGGCAAAACAGACAAACCACCCCTGCTAGAGACTGACAAGCTCAGCTAGAAGGAGGAAGAGGCAAAGAAACGGCTCCTAGTTACACTTCAGCCAGCGTTTCTATTTATATAAAAAAAGGAAAGCCCCTGTGGACAATTTCTCTTTGTTACAAAAGCTGCGCTTAGATGCATGTCTCTAAAAATAAAGCTGCATTGCATGGGGAAAGGAGAGGCCCCCATGGAGCAGCAAAGAGAGGTTGGATTGCACTGTACAAATATTGGTCTCCAATGAAGAGAGCTTTCATTTTCATTGCAATCATTTGCTCATGGGCCAATTCTGTGTGGACCTGTAATAGGAATCAGTTTAAAAGCCGAGTCTGGTTAAGGTTTAACTTTGGCTCACTAGTTGGGCCGCATAGCCAACTCGCAGAACCAGAGGTCTGTTTTCAATTTCCCAGGCTCATTACTGTTCAGTTCACTTCAGTTTTTTTCCATATAGCGGCCTTCACTGAACACAGGCTCAAAGAGTGCTTGCAGGACTTCACAGCTATAATGCAATGACAGATATGTTAAAATTTAGCCTTTAAAGCACCGATTAAAAGAATAAGACTTCTTACTGCCAAAATGAAAAAAAATCTCTACAAATTGGTCTAAATTAATTACAAATGTAAAGGTATCATAAGTATTCACCCCTTTAATATGAGACACCTAAATCATCACTGGTGTAGCCAACTGGCTTAAGAAGTCCTACAATTAGTTCAATGGAGATCATCTATCTGGGGTTTCAGCTGACAATGTAGTTTAAAGACACCTCATCAGTAAGGTGCAGCTTGTCGTGAGTCAGTATGGTGGCCTAACTGGCACGGTGACGACAAAAAACAATCCAAGCAAAACCATGAAAGGTAATACGAAAGCACAAGTCAGAAGATGGAGACAACAAATCATCCAAGTCACTGAATATTCATTGAAGTCCAACTAAATCAGTCAATAAGAAATGGAAAGAGTATGGCGCAGCTGGAAATCTGCTAAGAGCAGGCCATCCACAAAAACTGAGTGATCATGCAAGAATAACGTTTTTGAGGGAAGTCAAGAGACTTATGGGAACCCTGAAGGAGTTACAAGTTACAGCTGATGAAGCTGAAGTGACTATGCAGACAACAGCTGTTATCCGGCTGCTTCATTAGTCAAAACTTTGTGGGAAGTTGTCAAAGAGAAAACCACCGTCAAAAAATACACAGAAGGCACATACAGGCCCGGCCAGTACTTGAATGGGAGACCATCTAGGAAAAGCCTGGGTTGCTGATGGAAGAGGTGTTGGTGAGGCCAGCAGGGGGGTGCTTACCTTTCTGGTCTGGATGTGGATCATAAGGCCCCAGAGCAGTGGCGGGGACACTCTGCTGTAAAAATGGCACTGTCCTTCGAATGAGACGTAAAACCGAAGATCACTTTCTGTGGCCAGAAAAAATCCTCGGGCATCCTTCGTAAAGAGTTGGGTATGTCCCAATGTCCAGGCTAAATTGCCCACAGCAGCCTAGTCATTCAGGCCCCCTTATCATCCACTGTGTGTAAGCTCCTGGACATGAACCAAGTTACTGAGATCAGAGGGCAGACTAACTCATCTAGGCCACCCTGCCCAACCCAGTGTCCAGCCACCCTGCTGACTGCGAGAGCATCCACATTTCAGCCTCAATTCCAAACGTGAATACAACTATCAGGTAAAACACACAGTAAAACAAAGCAACTTCAATTCAATTCATGTAAAATGATTATAACATTATAACGGAGACATGGACAGATCATAATAGAAGAAAGGCAAGCAAAAACTCCAGTCAGCACCATAATCTGGAGAAAAAAAACTTCTGGATGGACCACATCTAGTTATAACAGACAAAGTCAGACACAGTCGCAGACCTGAAGACCTTGGCCAAGTGTCCACCCACCCTCTCCTGGGCATTCAACAATATTAGGGGCATGTGCTGGTCAGTGTGATAAGATTAAGTCCTTTATGCTTGGATTATAAGATTCCCAATACACCTAGAGTCACTTCTTATGAGCAAGAGTTGCTGCTTCGCTGTTTAACACGGTCCACAAGTATTCATCATTTACATTTGGACTGTTTATCGCTTTTGCTATCCTCAACTTGTCTGAAACTCTGCAGATACAGTGGTATTTATTACCTGATTGTTTTGGGGGGTGCTGCAAATATTTTTAAAATGTGTGTAATTGTGATAATGTAATCTGGATTTAATACGTTTTCTTCTGTGTTATCCGGTGGTTGGAGGAAGTATATTTACAGTATTGTGCTAATCGTGGTCTTTGGATGACATCCTCTTCGATTAAGTGTAGTCTTTTATATTTACACAAATCTGAGGTGGCCTCAGCACTACTAGGATTCTCCAGGTCTGTTACAGGGTTATTAACAGTTCCTTGTGATTGTCTCACTTGTATCTGTGAACAAATGACTAACAAACACAGCCACAGTATGCACTGCCAAACAGCAGCTCTAGTCAGGGTATGCTAGACTGATGTAGTGAATTTTCAGCCAGGGTTAAAGGCTGAGACTGAAATGCCGTCTCATACAAGAGTAGCCAAATCATTCCACAGCTTTATTATTTTATTAATCCTTGCAATATTTCGTAGGCCTGCTTCCTGAGACCATCTTTTGTGCTCCTGTATGTTCAAATTGGTAAGTTCAGATACTGTAGGTAAGTCTCTTTTCTGTTTCCACTCTGTAGTATTTCAAGTTAAAGTTTATAGTCATGTGTGTATATACAGCAGTACAATTAAATTCTTATGTGGATGTCTCTTTAGAATGACAACAGTAATTCCAACAAAAACATACACAAATAAAAGCAAAAAACACAGCATATACAGTTATATACAGTATTGTCACAAGCGAGGGTATAGGGGACAGCGTAAAGGCTGGGGTTGGTGCTGTGTCCTAATGCCTTTTCTCATCCTCCCTCTGTAGACCAGAAGATTAACAGCTATAACACCACTGACATCACTTCCGGGGTCCAGCCACCTGGCTCCGCCTCTTCCTGTCGGGAGGACTTAAGACCGGAAGATCCGGGATCTTCAGGCAGCTCATTTTGGAATTCACATCTGGAAAGACATTTCCGCAATTTTTGCCTGTTTTCCTTTTTTTGATTATTATGTTGCCCCAACTCCTCCCTGGACAGGAACGATTTTATTTGGTTTGAGGCATTCTAAATCCCTTCCCTTCACCAAATGATGATTGCTTGTTGTTTTCTTGACAGCTGGTAGCCTCTGTTTTGAATTTTGCAGCTTTTTATATAAAGGAGCATGACAATTTTAAAAACATGCAAGCAGCTGAAGCTTTAGGGCAGACTGCAGAATATCAAGGGCTTGTCTGGTATGCAGACATAATGGTAAATGGCCTCTTGTGTTTTCACTTGTGCGGCTAACCCACCCCTCTGTTAGTTAATCAATAATGTTCATCTGCAGACTGGGTAATTATAAGCAGAACAGCAAAGTATTATCACAGGAAGACTGTAGTGGGCTTAACAACTAAGGTTCAGGGGGTTGTCTGCAGCCCACATCCTCTTAATACAGTGCATGCCTGAAATGTGGTTGCTATGTCCGGTTCCTATGGAGACTCCATCCTCTAACAGGTGATCACAGACCTTGATTTTCCATCAGTACACCTCTGTCAGCAGAACAGACGCAGCCTGAAATGCCAATTTTGTTGCTGGGAAGATAATTGTCATCAATTGCAAGGATTTTAATTGGGCAAAAAGGCAGCCGTGGAAAGTTGAATGACTACAAACAACATTCTCTTCTTTGTTGCTTGACACCAGGGCTTTGCGTACTTTCTGTTTAACAGTAGGATCACTCCAACATGGCGACCCAGTAAATATTATGTCCTTGAGCTTTTATTTTCATTTATTCTCTGATTATTCCATTATGAAGGTGGCTTTCTTACCTCTACGTGAACAGGCTCTGGCATAAGGGGACAGAAGAAGGGCATGCAGTCGATCACCAGGGGCCTGTTAAGAGAAAACAGAGATTGCGTGACATCTGACATGCACCAGCCCCACTCCACACATGTTGTTCACATGTTTCTGAAACTTGCTGTAGTTTGCTATGAAAGCTTTTTTAAAGCTGGTATCTCACTTTGGTGTTTTGCTTTTCTGCTGGGCAGCTTTATAAGTTCTTGACGTGTGCCTCTAGTTTCTTGTTTACTTCTATATTCACTTCAGTGTAGCAGCTACAACATTTTGTGTAAGTTCTTTCTCAGACGTTTAAGTTGCTTTATTGACTGCATCTTCATGTGGTCCTTTTAGCTCATTTCTAATATATTTATTGTGCCTACAGTGTCCTTGGATCCTTCAGTTAGGACATTGACAAGACCAAGCCATTCAGTCCATCAAGCTTGACAATCATGTTCACCTAATTCCTCCAAAATAATACCAAGTCAAGATGTAAAGATCCCAAAGTCCTACTCTCTACTACACTACTTGAGAATTTAATCCTTAAGTATATGTTCCTCTGTCTGATGAAAAACCTTTCAGTGTTTGCGCTAAATTTGCCCTACACAAGTTTCCCACTGTGTTCTCATGTTTTTCTGGAAGACTTCATTGTAAAGTAATGGCTGGCACTGTACTAATTCCCTAGGTGACATTTCGGTCCTGTCACATCTTAAACTCCATTTGCTTTAACTGAGGAGGTTCAGCTCCTACACTCTTTCCTCATAGCTCATACCTCTTAGTCCTGACTAGATTCTCTTCTCTGGACTCTGTGGACACCAGAAGTCTACACAGTACTCAGGTGAGGCTGCAGTAGTACATTTTATACTTTGACTTGAACTCCACACATCGTGATTTAGAACCTAACATCCTATTGTCTTATTGTAGATAGCCAACCCACGGCGTACCATATGCCGCATAATCAGGCCGCTTTTTTAATGATTTTTAAGCACAGGGAAAAAATTAACATTTGAAAAATCCATAATTTAATAAACCACCAAGAAAAGTAACATTGTAACAATGCACGGTATGAACCAACATACAATTATCTGTGACTGACAACTGGAGGACCGCCTTGGAAGTAAATGGTGATAGTAGCTGGAAGGATTTGGGACATTGCCACAATTTCTGCCTTGCCACCATAGACTTCGGACGTATTCATGTAGTCAGCGTATTGTTGAGCAGACTGTATAACAATGCCTCTGTGACTAACAACAACAGACACCACGTCGCCGAAGTTATCTCAATGTTGGCAAACAAAGCCAACAGCCATGTTGCGAAGTTTGAGAGCAACAGTTTCGTCAATGACATTTTTTCCAGAAAAACCCGACTGATAGAAACAAACAGTTACCTGATGCAGGAATTTCTATAACATTGAAAGAAGTGTTGTTTCCATGAAATACATTTGAAGCGGTAGCCATGGCAGGCAAATGAACAGTCAACGTGGCTCACAGCTGGATCTGGACCGCAGCACAGACCAAAGCGAGTGAGTATGTGTTTGATGAGCTGTTCGAGTTGGCGGGCAGTGCTCTGAGGTGCGTTCCCTATCACGTGGGAGGAGGAGTAGAGTTTCTGGGCTGGGCTTTGTTGTTCCTTTCCCATGGTTTTCGATGGTGGACGCGGTTGGGTGTCGTAACCGAAAAGAATAATGAAAAGTCAACGTGGCTCAGAGATGTATGTGGACTCCTAGCACAGATGAAAGTGACTTACGGGGTGGTCGGTGAGTTGTTGTGTCTGGGCACATGAGCAGGCAGTGTGAATGCCTGGAGAGCGAGGGTGGATGCGGGCTGGGGAATAAGGAGTGTTGGTGGGCAGGGAAACGTTTTCCGTGTTCCTGTAGGACCATCTAAGAAGACGCATGTTTGTCGCGGATGCGGTGGACGCCGGTCGGGGAATAAGGAGTGTTGGTGGGCGGGGAAACGTTTTCCGTGTCCCTGCAGGACCATCTAAGAAGACACATGTTTGTCGCAGATGCGAATTGCTGTATGCAGCATATAAAACAGCTTGCAATGGTGCACGCGGTCGTGCATCGTAACCAAAAAGTCAACGTGGCTCAGAGGTGCATGTGGACTGTAGCACAGACGAACAGAAATGACGGCGTGTTTTCCGAGACGTCGCATCCGAGTTGGTGGGCGTGGCTCTGCGAGTTGTCGTCGTATCCAATGGTCTTAGAGTTGGTGGGCGTGGCTGTCTTGCGTGCTTTCCATGTCTACTTGTCGGCAGCTTAGTGAATTATATATATAGATAGCGACAAGTCCACTGCAGCTGATGGGTCCTTCTCATAAGAGGTACTTTCAAGTTTCAGATCTCCCATTGTGCATTCAAATCTATCATTATTATTTCCTACATGTAATACTTCACATTTAATTACATTCAATTTTATATGTGATAAGGCATTTTGTTAAATACAAGTAAGGATTTTAAACCCTGGATTGAGGCTTGAGGCTGTAAAATGCCTAACAAGATCCAAAATGCTTTAATTTTACTACAAGTATGTATTAAATAATAAAAAAAAAAAAAAAAGAAGAACAAAGCAGGCAAGTCTTACAAAAGGATTTGGATAAAAACAAATCCAGCCAGTAATCTATGATCAGAATATAAATAGAGTAAAATATCAACGAAAACCAGAACATTCAAACAATACTTACACAAATGATCCTTAACCAACAACATTCAATGACACTGCAAAGGCCTCTCAGCCAGAATGAATACACTGAGGGCGGCCCTTCAGGAAGGACATTGACATCTCCCCGCCATTTGGAGCCCAGAAAAGAGACATATAAAAACATAAAACATGTAAGCAATAAAACAAAACTACAATACACTACAATAATTGCAACAAAATTAAAAAAACTGCAAAAGGGTGAAAATAACAAACTTGAGCCAGGGCCTGTATCATAACCTAGCCCTGACCTATTATGTCTGTGCACAGACTGAGTTTGAGAGTGAACCAGGAGACAGGCAAGTAAACAGAAAGAGGTTCAGAACTGGAAGATCAGAAACACAAGCGTGAAAGCCAAAAGACCCAGAGACAAAAACTGTGGTCAGATAGTCAGAGCAAAAAGTCTGTTAATGCACCCATCCATCCATCTGTCTTCTAAACCCTCTTTATCCAGTCAGAACCAATAAACAATAGGACTAAAAATCTTTTAGAAAGAATGATTTGAAAAGGGTTTTGAATCAGCAATCAGATAGGGAAGTACATTACTGAATGAAATTTGATCCTGTTGTGTCAGTAACCGAAGGTCTAGCAACATGTGAAGCAGTCCTAATAACAGGAACCAAATATGGCAGCGATCATGAAAAATACAAAACTCTTTACACGATAGGAGGGTCCAAAAACAAACATCAAAATCATATTCAGGGGCCTGAAAACATTTAGAACAAGTGTTCAATCTCAGAAAACCATGGAAAAAATGTAAAAAATAAGAAATAGAAACAGAAACTAAAACAAGAACAACACCCTAACAACACCAGAACAGTCAAAGTCAGGAGCCAAATGATAATCCCTAAATAACCAAACTCTATGAAACTCTATGAAATGTGTTTGATTGTAAATGGCAAATGCTGCATGCTGCCATTTTAAAAAGATTTGGTACGATGATGATATTGGTGATTCATATGACTGGCAGTAGATCACAAACAATATGGTTGCATCCATAATAAAATCATAAAAAAAATGGCAATTGGCCAAAGACCAAAAAATACTCAAAATGGTGGCATGATAGTGTTATAATATATATATATACCTGTATATACTAGCAAAATACCCGCGCTTCGCAGTGGCGAAGTACTGCTTTAAAATTTTTATTAAGAAGAAAAGTAAACTTTTTTAAATTGAGGGAAAATATACCAATAATTATTTGTTAAGGATCTCTTTGTATACCACGTTGTCAGTTCGGCCCTCCAGTTGTAATATGACCAAGCTGTGCGCTGAGCTTACTCTTATGCATGCAACGTATAGTTGGCCATGTGAAAAGCAATCTTGCCTCAAATCAATGCCAACCTTTTGTAGGGTCTGTCCCTGAGACTTATTAATTGTCATTGTGAAGCAGAGCCTTACTGGAAATTGGAGGCGTTTGAATTGAAATGGGTTTCATCGATAACTTTGCATCCAGCTTTTGAGAGTTTAAACAGTCACAAACATCAAAGTGTCCACTACTCAAATCGTCACCTGTGAATCTAAGATGTTTAAGAGGCATTGGCGGTTGTCCAAAGGTGTAAAATATTTGGCCATTTCGGTACACTTGAAAGCGACCACTGAACAATTCAGCGGCAGCCATCAACTCACATGTAGAACCATAGGTGAAGGGCTTAAGCATTTCACTCTTCTAGTGCTCCTGTGTAGTATAATTATCTCCTGTACCATCATCAGTCCACTCCTTGAACCTGTCCCAGTCATTCAATACATAAGACACAATGTTCCTCCGGATATCAAGAGTGAGCCTGATATGGCCGTGCAATATGTAACACAGAGAATGGAAAAGGCAGGCACCATCTCCGGGCATGGAAACCACTCGGTAAGTAAGTGACAGTTCTTTGATCGATGGTGATCACCTCGATAGACATGTTAATGGGGGTACGGTTGGAACGATAAAGGAAATGGGTACCTGAACAATGTAAACTAAGTCTAAAATACCTACACAATAACTATAACCGTAATAAACAAACAATAAAACAGTGGAGAAGCCGTGGATTAAATAAAAAGGCTGCAGTTATCAGCAGGGAGACATGAATACCGTGGCGAAGCAAGGAAGGGAATGAAGAGACCAGAGCGACAGACGGCCTTATATAGGCAGGCAGGCAACTACGTGGGAGGCGTGGGGATGGGGGACCTAACGCCACCCCACACGGCGACCGAGCTGCAGGCTATGGACGTATATATGTACGTAAGTAGGATTCAGTTAGCGTTGGGAACCCGTGTACCAAATTTCTTGAAGACAGGCCCATAACTAACAAAGACCGTTGGAAAGTTCAATATGGCGGCCGACAGTGGTATCATACCACTGAAATAAGTACGTACATCGGTTTCGGTTAGCGCAGGGAAGCCACCTACCAAATTTCGTGAAGATGGGGCCCTTAAATAAGAAAATTTAACATGGCGGACTTTGTCGACCATTATGACCGTTACGCGTAGAATTTTGAAATGAAACCTGCTTAACTTTTGTAAGTAAGCTGTAAGGAATGAGCCTGCTAAATTTCAGCCTTCTACCAACACGGGAAGTTAGAGAATTAGTGATGAGTGAATCAGTGAGGGCTTTGCCTTTTATTAGTATAGATTAACAATAAAAAAATAATAACATAAATATGCTGCAGACTCAGTTGTGAGGGAGTGAGTTGTGACACGCACACCTCTCAAAGGCAGAAAGAGTACGCTAGGGAGGTTAGACATGAAGATAGTGAGGAGGAGATGAAGAAGAGAGACCTTAGTGCAGCACTTTGGGGGGACGGTACAGTCAGGGCCTATTTAGGTAGGACAGCAGGGCCCACGGGGTTTTGTTTTGCTTGTTTATTTGGACTTTTTCTGTGTGCCTTTGCTTTCTAATTAAAGACACTATTTTTGTAAAGTCCAGTCTCTGTTATTATTCTGGGTTGGATGAATACTATAATACAAAACATATTAAGAAACTGAGTACTGTATTTCAAGGGAGCAAGGAAAAAGCTCACAGAAACTGAATAGTAACATGTAGTGAGCAAACAGAAAGAATACTGAATGTTATACATTAAATGAGTATACAACAGGGGTCTCCAACACTACCCCTAGAGGGCCGCAGTCACTGCAGGTTTTCATTCTAATCATTTTCTTAATCAGTGACCTGTTTTTGCTCCTAATTAAGTTCTTTTGAATTCATTTTAATTGGCTTGCTCTTAAAGACTCAGACCCTTTAATTGTTACTTTTTCCTTAATTAACAACCAAACAATAATGAGATACAAAATGAGTCAAAACATGACCAGCAAACTGTGTCCATCATACAATAACTGAAAATAAGGAAAGATGAAGGTCTCAGGAATGTTGATCTGCTCAGGTCCACAAAACATTTTAAAAAGAGAAAATCAAGAATTTCGGAAATGTATGCTATCGCACAATGAGAGCAGCCATAAGCCATGGAATTAAAGAACGGGTTTAATTAACAACAAGACTCACAGCCTAATTAAGCAACTGGTTGGAGTGAAATTAGTTGGAGTTTGAGGACCTGAGTGAGTTGGTCTTCTGTTGGCTCACTCGCTTCACATTTAATTTCTGTTTGGGTGCCATTTAAGGAAAGAAATGAAGCAATTCAGAGGAAGGAGGAAGAAATTCAGGGGAACAAATCTTAAAAAAAAACAAGTCAATTAAAATGAAAGGAAAAGGAGTTAATTAGCAACAAAAACTAATTAAGAAAAGGGTTAGAATGAAAACCTGCAGACACTATTGCCCTCCAGGACCAGAGTTGGGGACCCCTGGTATCAGTGGCAGACCGTGCATTTCACACCTAGGCCTTCAGTAGTGCTCCGTCTGAATCAACCCACCCCTCAAAAACTAATTTATGGTTATAAAAACCATCTGAATATGCAGAAATACAGTATAAAGAGCCGTTGCATCGCAGATAGATAACTCCTATAGCCACAATAAATGCCTTTATTGAATAGACAAACCAGGGGTGAACAAGTTCCTTTCTACTGCAGCTACAGCCGTGACACACATAAAAAACATCAATAATAACTCATAAACTTGCAATATTATTTAGGAAAATCGCAACATTTTACTTATTTGTAAACAAAATCCATCCTCCTCTCTTTCCTCAAAAACAGTTCAATTACTCTGTCGTACAGATTATCTGTGCGCTTCAGTTCCATCACGAAGTCCCTTTCTATTGCCATCGAAGCTAATGCTGAAAGTCGAACCTGCTCTGTCGTATTTCTGGCATAAGTTTTAATTCGCTTTAGGGCTGAAAATGTCCGCTCGACAGAAGCAGTGGACATGGGAATGCTCACCACCAAACATACCAATGTGTACAGCTGCCCCATGCTCTCATTCAGATTTTTCTGATGAAGGAAGTCAAGGAGATCAGTGGGAGATTTTCCTGCAAAATTATCCATGGCATACATTACAGTCAGTTCTGTTTTTAGCCGAGACAGATCAAAAAGTGCTCTGTGGCTCTGTGTTAAACTGGAGAAGGCTGCATGCAGGAAATTTTTCTTGTTTTCCCAAAACTTCTGGGGGTCGAGGAGCGTGACAAACATCAGTTTTTCGTGGTCTTGAAATCTGGTCTGTGTCTGGAAAATAATATTGTCCAGAATCCTGCCATGGAGTTGGTGGTAGTGCGTGCGAGGATCTTGCGCTTGACCTCTTTGTGTGCTCAGAGCGCCTGCGGTGCGTTCAGTGGCCTCGTAGAGTTCCTCATATCGGCTTCTATCTCGCTCAACGGTGTCACAGAACTCCTTTACCCTAGCCAGACAAAACTGCACATCCAGTTTTTTGTCCTGTAGTATTGAAAAGAGCATGTCTGAATACTCAAAAATGCCATTGAATGTGTGAAGCAAAAAACAAAACTCAAAATCATCCAGACGTGCTTTAAATCCATCAGCACAGCGCACTGTGTCCTCATCATACTCGTCATGATGCTCCAGAATGTGATGAAACAGTTCCTTTAGAGCATCTCTCTTCTCTATCGGATTGAGATAATATTCTCTCTAGGGCCTTCTAGCAAGCGTACGGCAACGTCACCATATTCAGACCCATTGATTGGACAGAGTCTATCCAATCAATGGGTCTGAATACGGTGACATTGCCGTATGCCTGCTAGAGGGCCCTAGTGAAACCAACTCAAAATATGATTGGTTGAAGCAACAGTTTAATCGACATCTATTTTGTGTTAGAGGGCCTGCAGAACGGATTGTGAAGGCCTCCTGGCAGACTTCTTTGACTTTGACCCTGCCTGGCAACAAATGATGGCTGAAATGTGATTGGTTAAATGCTTTAATACGAAAATACATGTCTGGAAGCAGCACAGCCATCGGAAAAGCTATGAAAGGAAGCGGACAGACTATTTGGAATTATTTAATAAGTATTCATGGACAAAATATAATTAACATCAGTTTGTGATTCAGATATTTTTTTAGGCCAGCAGAGAAGGCCTTGAAGGCCCTGACGGCCCATCACTGCCTGGTATACAGTCTATGAGTAGAAAAGGACTGGACAGAGAAGCTTTAGTGAGAACACATAAAACAAGCACCGATTGCTGAAGAGAGCTCCAGTGTGCTTGACGGAGGTGTTGCACTATAACCAGGGTACTCAATAGGCGGACTCCGGTCCGCATCCGGACCCAAATACGGTTAAATCTGGACCGACGCCAAAACAAACATGCAAATTTAATCATAATCCAAATGAGTTCTCAATGAAGTGCGCAATTGTGATTCCGCGCGATATATCTTTGAGGTTTCTACTCGGTTTGGTTGCTTCATCTATGTCCAATCACAGCAGCTGTAACAGTATCGTCATAGCAACGTTCCCACTACTCCCCGCCTCCCCCCCAATACTCGCTCGCTCGCTCATTCACGGCAGCCAGATTTATGTACCAGTCACGTGCTCTGGGTCAGGCCGGTGAACAGGTAGTCTCATCACTCGCAGGCAGTGCAAATTTCGATAACTGAATTTTTTTTTTGCTGACTGAAAGTGAAGATGGCTGGCTCAAGACAGTACATTGATAAGAAAAGAAAAGTTGATTTTGAAAACCGCGAATTTAAGAGTGAGTGGACAGAAAAATATGCGTTCGTGCTCCCTGTGGGAAGCAGAAAACCAATGTGTTTAATCTGCAACGAGACGGTAGCAATAATCAAAAGTGGTAATGTGAAACGCCATTATGAAACCAAGCATGTACATTTCGAACAAAATTACCCTCAGAACTCAGAGGTAAGGACCATAAAAATAAACCAGTTGAAATCATCATATGAAGCTACAAGCAGTGTAATAGTTAGATCAGCCACACAACAGGAGCGGGCAACAGAAGCCTCACTAAGAGTAGCATGGGTCCTGGGAAAAAACAAGAAACCCTTCTCTGATGCTGAAGTAGTCAAAGAGTGTATGAGTGAAGTGGTGACTGCTCTGTTTGAAGGGACTCAAAAGGATGAAATAATCCAGAAAATAAACCAAATACCCTGTTCTGATTCCACTGCTGCAAGACGAGCTGAAATACTCGCTGATGATTTGCTTGAACAACTTAGTTCTGCTATAAAAAAAGCCAAATTCATTTCATTGGCTGTGGATGAATCCACAGATATCACGGACAATGCACAACTCATGGTCTTTGTCAGATTTTTTGATGAAGACAAGGGAGAATTTCATGAAGATGTTTTGGGTCTCACAAACCTCCATGGACACACAAGCGGGGATGATATCTATGAAGCAGTGACACAGATGCTTAGAGACAGAGCGATAGACCTGAAGCATGTTGTTTCCATTGGTACTGATGGCGCACCATGTATGATTGGGAAAGAGAGGGGATTAGTGTCACGCTTGAGAACTCACCACCCTGACCTCATGGCATACCACTGCATAACTTCACCAGATGGTTTTGTGTGCCAGCCTTGGAGAAAGGTACTCAGAAGTCATGACAACAGTCATGAAACTAGTCAATTATCTGAGAGCATCCTCTACTTTGCAACATCGTTTATTGCGCTCATTTCTAATAGAGGTGAATGCAACATTTGATGATTTGCTCCTTCACAACAATGTCCGGTGGCTTAGTAAAGGCAAGGTACTGGAGCATTTTTGGGCACTGCGGAAAGAGCTGGAGACATTTCTGTTGGATCAGAAGAGAGCAAAAGCCAAACCGTTTGTGGATTTCATGAAGAATGACGAGAAAATGGAAATTGTTGCTTTTCTAACGGACATTACTTCCCATCTTAATGACCTTAATATGAAGCTCCAAGGCAAAAACAGCACAGTGTGTGACCTCATGTTAGCTGTCCATGCTTTCCAGAGGAAGCTGGAGGTGTTCAAATGTGACTTACAGTAGAACCTGCTTCACTTCCCAAGACTTTTGGATCAGACTGCAGGAAAACATCACCATCACAATTATGCTGAATTCCTGGACAAGCTGATTAAAAATTTCCAAACTCACTTTGAAGATTTCCCTTTGGGAAAACAAGTCTTGCTGTGCATCGAAAATCCATTTCTTGTCAAAAATATTGCAGAATTCTCAAATGAAGCCACAAAAGTCTTCCAATGGGCCAGTGCTGCTTCTCTGCAAACAGAGTTAATTGAGCTACAAGAAAACCTAGCACTGCAGGAATCTCACTGTGACCTTGTCACCTTCTGGACAAAGATGGTTACTGCGGCAGGTGTTCCTCTCCTGCAGAAGATGGCCCTTCAAATTCTTACAATGTTTCCCTCAACGTACTGCTGTGAATCTGCCTTTTCCACTATGAACATGGTGAAAAACACATACCGCAACACCCTCACCAATGAACATTTACATCAGTGCCTCCGCCTTGCCCTCACACCTTTTATGCCCAAGTTCAAACAACTGGTGGCACAAAGAAGGTGTCACCTTTCACACTAAAAGGCCTACCATGTCATTTTTTTGTATATAGTTCTAAAGTTTGGGGATTGCCTTTTTTTGAGTTCTCTATTTGGAATTTGACCGGCACTTTTCCGGACCTCAGACTGAATGGAAATTTAGTAAGTGGACCTTTCAAATTTATATTTGAGTAGCCCTGCACTATAAGGTGCAAAGGAAATTCACGCTGCACACAGCACACTCAAACACTGTAAGCATGAAACACAGAAGCCAGCGTACATACAGTGAGCATGCAAGAGGCTGGAGTGAGTTTGTAGCGTGACGCATAAAGCACGTCAATGGACAACATGCAAAACATCCAAAAAAAATGGACAGATCTGAGCATGAGCATTAGGGAAATATGCAAACCCTGGACAATCCTTAGGAAAGCAGAGGTTGTTTAAAGTGTGGACATGCAGGAAACTCATCAGCTATTACGTGGCTGCTGTCTGGTTTTGTCAGTGGGTTTACAATCTCTGATTGGGGTTTCCTCACACAGGACCCTTCCGTCATGTAGTAGGTACTGTAAATGCAGTGGTTGCTGACATGCAGTCTCGTTATACTGAAAGCAGACATTACATGCGCTTTTAAACACACATGGCTGAGTGCATTTCAATCTTATTAACCCAAAAGAAATTGCACAGTGAGCTTGAAGGGCATACGTAGAATAAACACTCACTGGCACATAAAAAGTGAGCCTACAGACAAGACGATGACATTACATATGGGCATGTAGTGAATATGTGAGAGTGAGCTGACTTGTACCCACCGCACATCAGAGGGCACTGTCAGGGAGGACAATGTAACAGATGGACAAGCAGACAACTCACTCAGACTCGAAGAGATTTTGGTGCAATTGTATTAAGTGTGCAGGAAAAGAGTGGACATGAAGTGACCATATAAATCAGGAGAAGACTGTATAGTAAAGCTGGACTGTGAACCATAGGGGACACTCAAAGGAATCTCCAAACCCAGAAAGAAGGCCAGTGAAGCCAAAGTATAGTATATAAACATTTGTTTTTTCATGATGAAAATATCAGGGAACAACACAAGGAAGAAACAAAGTAGCAGAAAAAGCAGACAGACCTTTAAAATAAATCCTAGCAGCCTCACAGAAATCAACGAACCCAAAGGTTAGCCCCATCTGCCTGGCACTCAACTAACAAATACTACTACAAAACTCACATTTATTCACTTTCTGCATGCTGCCCACCAAACTCTGGAATCGACAACTCCATCCAGTCAAGCCTTTGTCCTTCCACTACCCACATCCAAGTCAAATTAGGTTGTGGCTAAGAAGGTACTTTAAAGCCTGGCCAGGGACGTCCAGGAATTTGTTGCCAGTGCAGTTAGCCCGGGCACTTTACTGGGCGACTGCTGTTCAAAATCACCGTAAAGGAGCAGCAGCAGTAGTATGGAATATCGTGAAATTCTTACTTGCCTGTCCAACTGACATGCAACACAATCCAGAATCATATTAAAAAGAATATTGAAAATATATTTTAATTGAAAGTACCCACACTCTTGGTCCTGATTGAGGCTACCTCCACAAGATGAAACAAAATATGTATCGTTCACTTACAAAGAACACTAAATTCCAGTAAGCAAGCAGTGAACACTTTAACCAGCGGACATGGAGTGAGCATATCGATCACAGACACAGACCACATAGAGAGTGAGCAGAAGGAAAACAAGCAGACTTGTGGACCTGCACTGAAGGCCCAGGCAGCAGACAGACATTGTCTAACAAGATTGGTAGTATCCAGGAGACACGTTAACCACTCAGCATTTAGTCTGAGTAAAGAGAACAGACATAAACTGCGTAGTGAGCATTCAGTGAGGTTCTAATGACTAATATCTTAGACTAAGCATACGGACAGCAGAGGTGGATTACATTTTTAAAACTTGCAGTGGGAATTCTTTAAACATTCTATATAAAGTGAGAACAGGGAATAAAGAAAAATCCTGAACAGGGAGCTTCTAGTCAGTGTGTGCTACAGTATAAAATCCATAAAACACAAAGACTGCATACTGATCCTGTATGGAATATGCAGGTTATACACTTATCTATGGACGTTCAGTGAGCATGGAAGTCCAGAAAAAGTGAGTTTTGATTGACCATTACATAAATGTACAAGCCGCTGTACATGAAGTAAGCATATGGCACACAAATAGTGTCCAGTGTGTAATGCATGAAGTTGGCATGGAGGCCATTTATAGTAAGCTAACAGTCAGGACCCAATAAAGACACCGATGGGTGCACCAGATATGTATAGTGGTTGCTCTGAGGCTAAGGATCTGCATTAATATCTGGAAGGCTGCAGGTTGAAATCCCATTAGTGGCAGAAGGGATCCTACTCCATTGGGCCCTTGACCAAGGCCCTTAACCAGGGGTGCTGTACAATGGCTGACCCTGCACTCTGACCTCCAAAAAAAAATACAGAACTTGAGCACCACGTAAGGCAAACACACACATGCATAGATAACGTATAGAGAGTTTGTGGCACGCATCGATTACTCTCTATGTACAGTACCTTGAATAAACAGAAGTGAGCTTCTGGTGAGAATATACAGTGCATCCGGAAAGTATTCACAGCACATCACTTTTTCCACATTTTGTTATGTTACAGCCTTATTCCAAAATGGATTAAATTAATTTCATTCCTCAGAATTCTACACACAAAACCCCATAAAGACAACATGAAAAAAGTTTACTTGAGGTTTTTACAAATTTATTAAAAATAAAAAAACTGACAAATCCCATGTACATAAGTATTCACAGCCTTTGCTCAATACTTTGTCGATGCACCTTTGGCAGCAATTACAGCCTCAAGTCTTTTTGAATATGATGCCACAAGCTTGGCACACCTATCCTTGGCCAGTTTCACCCATTCCTCTTTGCAGCACCTCTCAAGCTCCATCAGGTTGGATGGGAATCGTCGGTGCACAGCCATTTTAAGATCTCTCCAGAGATGTTCAATCGGATTCAAGTCTGGGCTCTGGCTGGGCCACTCAAGGACATTCACAGAGTTGTCCTGAAGCCACTCCTTTGATATTTTGGCTGTATGCTTAGTGTCTTTGTCCTGCTGAAAGATGAACTGTCGCCCCAGTCTGAGGTCAAGAGCGCTCTGGAGCAGGTTTTCATCCAGGATGTCTCTGTACATTGCTGCCGTCATCTTTCCCTTTATCCTGACTAGTCTCCCAGTCCCTGCCGCTGAAAAACATCCCCACAGCATGATGCTGCCACCACCATGCTTCACTGTAGAGATGGTATTGGCCTGGTGATGAGCGGTGCCTGGTTTCCTCCAAACGTGACACCTGGCATTCACACCGAAGAGTTCAATCTTTGTCTCATCAGACCAGAGAATTTTCTTTCTCATGGTCTGAGAGTCCTTCCGGTGCCTTTTGGCAAACTCCAGGCTGGCTGCCATGTGCCTTTTACTAAGGAGTGGCTTCCGTCTGGCCACTGTACCAAACAGGCCTGATTGGTGGATTGCTGCAGAGATGGTTGTCCTTCTGGAAGTTTCCCTCTCTCCACAGAGGACCTCTGGAGCTCTGACAGAGTGACCATCGGGTTCTTGGTCACCTCCCTGACTAAGGCCCTTCTCCCCCCGATCGCTCAGTTTAGATGGCCGGCCAGCTCTAGGAAGAGTCCTGTTGGTTTCGAACTTCTTCCACTTACGGACGATGGAGGCCACTGTGCTCTTTGGGACCTTCAAAGCAGCAAAAATTTTTCTGTAACCTTCCCCAGATTTGTGCCTCGAGACAATCCTGTCTCGGAGGTCTACAGACAATTCCTTTGACTTCATGCTTGGTTTGTGCTCTGACATGAACTGTCAACAGTGGGACCTTATATAGACAGGTGTGTGCCTTTCCAAATCATGTCCAATTAACTGAATTTACCACAGGTGGACTCCAATGAAGCTGCAGAAACATCTCAAGGATGATCAGGGGAAACAGGATGCACCTGAGCTCAATTTTGAGCTTCATGGCAAAGGCTGTGAATACTTATGTACATGTGCTTTCTCAATTTTTTTATTTTTAATAAATTTGCAAAAACCTCAAGTAAACTTTTTTCACGTTGTCTTTATGGGGTGTTGTGTGTAGAATTCTGAAGAAAGAAATGAATTTAATCCATTTTAGAATAAGGCTGTAACATAACAAAATGTGGAAAAAGTGATGCGCTGTGAATACCTTCCGGATGCACTGTAGCAGCAGACATTCCATAGCTGAACATCAGGTAAGCAGATTTGTGTTTTGTTTTCAATAAACCGAGTATTTTATCATGGCAGTAGAGAGTTGTGACATGGTGCATGTTGCCCAGACTTGGAGAATTTCACTATTCTCTGTTCTTGTGACAATATTACAACTAGTGTTGATTGGTGAAATTCATCTAAGCTTTTTTTTTTGGAGTGAATTTGCTGGGTTTGCCTGTGACCTTGTTCATTGAATTGTTCCCAGACAATCTGATTCAGACAAACTTTACAAAAAAAATTTTCCCAGCACATCACGATGCTTTGCAAGAGCAGTGTGACACTGTAAAGCTGTAGCAGGGTGTGTGTGAATGCAGGGTGGGGATGTCACTATCCGATCTGTGCTACCTGCCTGATTTGTGTCATGCAAGCATAGAACTGTACTGTAAATGTACTCGACCTCACACACTTTACAGCACTGCCTGATCTGATTTACACATGCGGGAATAGTTTAAACAGTGGCCACACATGCATGAGGCCATTAACCTGGTCAATACTCGAGTTGGATTTTCACCCTGCCAGCATAAAAAGTTAATTAATTAATTAGTCTGAACTACACATGCAGATACAGTACACAGTATTTGTGAATGTTACTGAGTCGTAGTTAGACGAGCTTGTGGAGATGCAGAGAGAGATAAAAGACTCTGTATTGTGGACACAGAGTATAAATTATCTCAGGGAGGCACGGTGACACAGGGGTTGGCTTCGCATTTCAGGTCACATTTCTGGCACTGCAGTTGACAGATCCTGTTACACACGTGTGCTTAGGAGGCAGCCAAAAAGCCCTAAGGTGAGTGATATTACAAGAGATGAAGGGTTGATTGTATGTACTAATGCCTCTCTCTCCATCAACAGAATCAAAGAAGAAAAACCATAACTCGCCCACAATACTTCTGGTTCCCCAAAATGATGACGTCACTTCCGTCTGTCCACTTTTGATGTCACTTCCTGTCTTGATTATTTCCTGCCACCATTTTCCTATATAAACTCGATGTAACCAGCAAATGTGAAATGATCTTGTTTTTGATCCATTTTTCGCTGTATTTTTCATTGTGTCTGATGGACATTATACGGGGTCATTCCCCAACCATTCTTGGAGCTTTCCCGGAGTTTATTTATTACAATGTGTACCTTAGCCCTCTGGGATGCTTGAAAGACCATTGCACCCTTATAATCCACTCAAAACTAGTTCAGTCTCTCCTTTTCCATTGACTTCAATGCATTTCACAGAGTTTGCTGACATTCCAGAACATTTCCACTGTCAGCACATGTGCACAGGGTTCGGTTTGAGGGCTCTGGTGATGGTAATACTCAACTGCCTTCTCTTTCTTTCCCTCTGCAGACCGGAAGACAGTTGGCTTTTTGACGTCACTTCTGGTGTCTGTCTACCTCACAGGTGTCAAACTCCAGGCCTGGAAGGCCGCAGTAGCTGCAGGTTTTCATTCTAACCTTTTTCATAACAAGTTACCGGTTTTCACTGCTAATTAACTTCTTTTCTTTAGCCCTGTTTTAAGGATTCAGTCCCCTGAATTGATTCTTTTCTTCATTAACTGACAGCCAAACAGAAATTAGACGTGAAACGAGCCAACAGATGACCAATTAAACTGGGGATTCAAACTCCAACCAATTTCTTAATGAGATGCTGATCCTTGTTGTTAACTGAACCCGTCATTTAATTCCATGGCTTGTTGCTGCTCTCGTTCTGCCACAGCAGACATTTCCAAAACGGTTGATTGTCTGTTGTACTGAGATTTTCACCCTTCTTTATTTTCAACTATTGTGTGATGGGCACAGGGGAGCTTATTTTGTGTCTCATTATTGTTTGGCTGCTAATTAAGGACAAAGAAACAACTAAGGGGTTTGAGTCACATCAATTAATAAAACAAAGGCAAAAGAAGTTAATTAGCAGCAAAAACTGATCACTAACTAACTAACTAATGGTTAGAATGAAAACCTGCACCTACTGCGGCCCTCCAGGAGAGGAGTTCAACACCCCTGGTCTACCTGAACCTGCCTATT
The DNA here is from genome assembly GCF_900747795.2 of Erpetoichthys calabaricus. Lineage (NCBI taxonomy): Eukaryota > Metazoa > Chordata > Cladistia > Polypteriformes > Polypteridae > Erpetoichthys > Erpetoichthys calabaricus. Next base: position 80,961,514 of record NC_041410.2, on the reverse strand, counting down.
CCTGCCAGAAACAGTCTTAACCAGAAGAACCACCATCTTTAATAGGTGTATCCTGACTCCCATCTGAAAAGACATAATACTTTACCTGTTTTTTATTTCTCCTTTTTTTGGACACATCTGTTATATGAGGTTTGCCTATGAGGGCCGCAAAACTTCTCACTGTGTTTGTTTTGATATTACACCACATTTTCCCCAAACACGAAGCAAAACAAGTTCAGTGGGGTTCACACATCACTAATTACAACTACTACTACTACTAAAACATAGCAAGCTCATAGAGTGCTGGAAGAGAATATGTCTAAAGTTTCAAATAAAGATTCTGGAAACATGCAGGTTAGATAAATTGACAATGTTAAATTAGCTCTTCTGTGTGTTATGTTCACCCTGCGATGGACTGGCACCCCGTCCAGGCACTGTTCATGGCTTGCACTCGGTGAATGCTGGGATAGGCTCCAGCTGCCTCCCGTGCCTGCCCTAGATACGTGAGCTAATAAGGTGAGTGGAAGGATGGATTTTTGAAGCACACTAAGTAGTGTATATGAAATGAGTTTAGAGACCATGACGGCATAGTGAGCTTCCAATTAGCATACAAAAAAACGTGTTAGTCAAAGTGTTAGAGGAGACTATATAGTGGGCATAGATAGTGGGCACTGAATGGGTGGAGAGCACAGACTTTTATTACCAGGTTTATAATGAGCACCTTAATCACTCATGCACTGTAAATGAACTTTTAGAGAGTATACAGTTATTTTTGTCACATAATAAATATATAGCGGCCAGACAGTTTGTATAGAAAAAAATAATCTGAAAGATGGGAATGCATTCACTGAACATGAGGAAAATAGGCCAAAAATTGTATGGCAAATTTGCATACAGTACCTTCAGCAAGTGTACAATAGCCATGAAGTGGACAGACAGAGAGAAGCAGACAGCTAAAGACTGTACAGAGGATCCCTGATGAGTGTACGAGAAATGCTGTAACTTGAGGGCGTTGATTGACCTCACAGAGAGACTGCGTGGAGAATCTGAAGTTATTATGCAAGGAACAAGCTCATCAGTGGAGCTGCCAGGAAAACATGTATTGTAAGCTTTCAGTATCTAAGGAAAAAAAGACACAGATTTTTGTACATTTTGTAGACACAATACGCAGAAAGAACTTGCTGTGATCATGCACAAGGCGTGCTGATCAAATAGACTGAGTAGGTGACTTGTGCATAGGGAGCAGAGAGAATACACATGAAAACACACCAAACTGAACAAGTTCAATGAACTGACACTGAAGAGAGATGCTGTATCGAGCTTCAGTTGGCAAAAAGCAACTGTGACCATACAGCAAGGATGTGGACATTTTATAGGCTGCAGGCTGTTAGTGAGCAGAGGACCATGTAGGTTTACCAAGAGAAGAAACGGTACAGAAAACTTACAGTGAGTAGGCAGAAAGCAGGCAGAAAACAGGGAGGGTAAGTGGTAATCAGAAAGTCAGCGTGTACAGAAGAGAGCCACAGTGCCGAGTTCTGGCTATGAATCGACACACTGAGCAGCAAACACAGTGAGCATTAACTAAGCAGCAAGAGACCGACTTTATGCAGGGAGCTTGTGGGGAGCACACAGCAGATACAGAGATGAAATAAAAAGCCAAATCATCCAAAAATGAGTGAGACTGAACAGCATAAAAACTCTCATCAAATAACAGGCAGGCTGAAAAATCCACTGGTTAGTGAGGATACAGCAACCAGCCTGACCTTACAACAAATGTGAAGAGCACAGAGAGCTTTGGGCACAGACAGCAGGCTTGTAGGGACAACAGAGAGAGCGAGAAAGGGAGACTAGAATGAGTCACGCAGAGGTCACGTATGGGAGTGATCAATCTCTGTCAGCTCTTTAAGAAAAGGTCCAATGAGCCTCAGGAGACAACAGGGAGAGCACAGCAGCCCTTCATACATCCCTGCTAAAATGAGCGTGCAGGGAACATACAAATGTATTACATCAATCCATTATCAATCCTTGTCAGTCAATATCAGGGAGTTGACACTATGCTGCCAAAGCATTGGGTACAAGGCAGGAGAAGGAACCTGGCCTTCGTAGGGAACACTCACTCCTGCAGAGCTCATTTAGAGACAACGATTAACTTAATACACGTCTCTTGGGGATGTAAGAGGAAGACACAGAGAGAACAAGCAAAACCCACACAGACAGTGCCTGAGCTGGAATGTGAACCCAGGATTCTTCACAGCTGAGAAGCAGCAGTCCAAACCACTATTACACCCCTACATATGGGATTACCTCTACCCCCATTGTGTAGACCTCAAATATGACTTTTTCGCTGTATTACCCAGGTAGGCACCAACAGTCTTTCTAGCTGAAGAGGTTCAATTTCTGCCTGCACTTGCTCTTCAGGCCGCAGCTCCAAATCATGGGCCTTTTCTTTCCATTTAGAAAGAAAAAAAATAATGATAAAAATGACACAGTGATTTGTAAACCACAGGTTGCAAGGAAGGACACAATGGGCTGCAGTCGCTCATACATCCTCATTTTAATGAGTGCATTGAAACCCTGTTGATTACAGTTAAAAAGAGGCCCATAGTTAATTATTTTTGCAGCATCTTTGTTCTCAGTTGAATAAATTAACCTCCATAGTAACAGTGTGCTGAGCTTCAGTGATTAGATCACAATTCTAATTAACTGTTTTACAGCAGAAGGAGGGAAGCAGCAATAACCTTCAGCTCCTGGTAAAAGTTGCCTGCAAGTGTCAGTGGGCTGTGCTAGAGAGCCTGGAAAGTCCCCTGGTAGTTCATTTAATCTACAACTTTTTATCAACATCTATTTAGCTTTTAGTCCTTTTTAGGTGCACTCACATGTAATGCAAAAGGCACCTATTGTGGTTGCCATGTCTGTCCATCTATTTGTCCATATGTAATAACTCTACTGTATGTGCACTGATGTTGTTGAAATTTGGCACACTTATTCTTCAAGAAAAGGTGTCAGGAAAATTCACTTTTCTGAGGTATCTCAATAAATAGTCAGTCTTCCTTGAGATGCCTCAAATCAAGGCAGCTGTACAAATTTTTGAATTTGTCAAAATCTCCTTTTGTAAAGAATTGGCAAATTTGCAAACTCTTTTATCATAAAATAATAGAGAAATATTCTGTGTGAATTTGATTACGGCTTAGATTTAGCTTGAGATCGTTCACTTCTACTCGAATATTTTGTCCTTTTACTTGCCCAACACTTGCTTCTGACAGCAAAACAGATCCCCAATACAAGTATGAGAGAGAAGGCCACATGCAGGTCACTTGAACTCTGGCTCGATTCTCCTGCTCCTTGAGGTACGTTAACTTTAAAAGTAACAAATAAAAAAAAAATAAAACAATACTTAAAGTCACACATCTAGAAATTAAGGTAAGAGGAAAGGAATTGTGTAAGAGTCGCTCTATAGGCACACAGTGAACAAATACGTACTGCAAGTACATGATTGGCTGAGGCCTGAGGAAGATTCCTCACCTGACTGAGTCGAAGTAATAGAAGGACCACTGGAGTGGGGACAAAACACAGCTGAGCAGAGCCTTGGTATCAGGGATGAGTAGTGAAAGGACAGAGAAAATGGCTTTTTATGGATAATTCATCCCTCAGCTTGAGAGGTGGCAGTGTTCCTTTGACTGCCTCCCAAGTCGGACACCAGCGGGTTTGCTAAGGAATCCATAAGGGCGAGCCTGTCATGGTTTTTGGGTGCCCCCAGAAGCCACTACAGAAAAGAAACTTGCAGCTTCCATGTGACCCAAAAGTGCTTCCACAGGTTAACGTCTCAACCCACTCCCGGGTTTAAGATAAAAGGGAGCTGCCCCACTGTATTGGGACGGCAGATTTGTGAGTTAGTGAGACAACACTTAAGGACAGGAAGAAGATGGAAGATATTGGTGTGTTATTTAATTAATTGATTTCTAGATTAAAGCCTAAAAGGTACTTTTATTATTAAATAACAGTTTAATTGGACTTGGAATGGTTTGTGGTCGAGTTGAGTCTGGAGTTGGATGCTCCCTGGAGGTCACAGTATACTGCAAACATCTTCACGGCTGTACCATCTGAACATGATAATGATTCAGTGTTTCTCTGACGCTATCATTTATCAGGAAAGCTCCAGACCTGCTCTGCATCATGGAACAAAACAGCCATCAGATATTTCTTTCAAAAATGTTTTGTTTAAGAATCTGAACTACAATTAGTCACAAACCTTCCTTAGCCAACAAGTAACAGTAGAACATCAATCTATGCCATTTCTCCGTCACTGAGTTGGACTCTGCTGTCTACAAAAGCCATTGAGCCACCACAAGCCTATCTGGGCTACATCTGTAACTACATGACATTGGAACGTGCTGTTAGACAGCATTACAGGATTTAATGTTGTCTACTAATGCATGTAAATGCATTCTATTATCACTGTTATTTTTGAATATGACTCACTGTTACAAAAATATTTGATAAACAAAAATGTGATAACTGACTCTTTGAAGAAGTAACTAAAAATGCAAAATGTTCGAACTTTCAAATCAGTTAACTAAGTCTCTGAATGCACTTTAATGTTATGCCATGCCTGCATTTTCTAACTTGTAGATCTGCAAGGCCCAGACTGTGTGGGTGAAACAGCAAAAAGTGAGACCGTCAAAGTGTGGCACTGTCTTCCTACACAATATTGAGATGGGTAAATGGATGGCACAAGCAGACAGCTAATAACATGAAACTCAAAGAGACCTTTTGGAAAGCATTTTAAAGTTGTCTAATCAGCTGCCAGTAATAAAGTTTAGAAGTAATAAAGTGAAAGAGGAGACATCTTCCTCCACTTGAGGCACCGTGTTAGTCATAGAAGTACTGCATGTAATGTTAACCTACCTCTGCACGCCTGTCAAATGCATCCTCCTCTTCCATTCTTCACTGAGAGAACGCACTCTAAAACCTGAAAATTAACACTTAGCATTAACAATATACAGTATTAATTAAAATATTTCAACATACAGTATGTAACACATTGACATGATCACAAATTCCGAGATATCCTGCAAGTCTTCATCTCAGATGTAAGTACATAAGAAACTAGACAAATGAGAGGTGACTGATCAGTCCTCAGGTTTGTTTATTTAGCTAATAGGTAACCTGTCCCAATAGTTAAACACTTTCTACCCTCATCAGGACTTGAACCCAAGTCCAACACTACTGGAGAGTGGGCTTTCAGGTTGTCTCTGAGGTGAGCCGCCCCTCCTGTCAGCACACACCCTGACTCCGAGCATGTCCCAGAGACAGGCCATATCCTCAGTTTCTGACACCGACCTCTAGTGTTCAACAAAGAAGGATCGCCTCTCCTCCAAGGTGTGTGTCACAAAGACTAATTGGATGGATGGAGGACCGCAGGAATCATCGGGTAGAGGGGTCCTTTCATCAGATTGGCTGGCCCAGCACTGACTCAGCTGTGGAATGGCCAATAGGGGGAGCAGCTTGATGGCCGAGGTCTCCAGGACTCTGAACAAAACCAAATCGTGTTATGTAATATCACCTACTATTGAATTCTGCTCTGTACTTGTAAGATTTCTACTGCACTATTATATTGTATTGAGGATTACTTGTGTTCTGTTCTGTATACTGTATTGTATTTACCCCCCTTTTTTTGACACCCACTGCACGCCCAACCTACCTGTAAAGAGGTCTTTCTTTGAACTGTCTTTCCTAAGGTTTCTTCCATTCTTTCCCTAGAAGGGTTTTTTTGGGAGTTTTTCCTTGTCTTCTTAGAGAGTCAAAGCTGGAGGGCTGTCAAAAGGCAAAAGCCCATTGTGGCACTCCTTGTGTGATTTTGGGCTATACAAGAATCAATTGTATTGTATTGTATTGCACTAGTTACCATTATTTCCAACTTAACTCTCGAGATCTGACATAAGGGTCCTGTTTTCTAACTTTGCACACCAACTCGCAGTATGCCCTGCAAATTTCCAATGCCTTGTCCAGGGCTGTTCCCTGCCTTGTGGCCAGAGCTACTCTTATAGGCTCCGGCTGCTCATGACACTTAATCGTATTGAGCAGGTTAGACAATGATCGACTAATTACCTGTGTGTTCCTAAAGGCACTACTCCTCCAAAAGTGTGCTTCTCAGAACTCCAGTGCATCTATGAGACAGATCACCTCTTCTGCTTCTTTGGCTACTGATAGGTCACATCTATTCCGAGTGTGTTCCTAAGATAAATGACCTTTGTACACATCTCCTGACCTCAATTGTTCTGTTGTGTCTCTAACTGACCAGCGGTTCCTCCTTTTAAGCCACTGACTCATTATGTAAACCTGAGACACATCACCTTGGCTCAGTCCCATACTCTCAGTTTATTTCTAAGATCAGCCTTCAACTGATTGACTGGGCTTTGGCTTGTTCCAGTCATAGGTGTTTTACTTCCATGTCAGACCATTCCAGGGTCACACACTAAGTACCTGTGGCTAACTACCTCTTCTCCAATCTAAACTACTGAACCTGAAGTTAGCTTTGGGATGAATCAGTTTCCCAGTCATGATTATCCTTTGATCATAATGAAGAGGAATAATTCCCTGCCACAAGTTCTGACTCTGACTATGAGTAAGTCTTACCACTCACATTTTTCTCTGTGGCAGACTACCCCCTTCCCCAGTATGTCTAGGACTTGTGATCAGTGTCTTGTATTTCCAGTCCGGACACTCATTTCTAGCGGGTTCCACTGCTACTTTCTATTATACTAGAGGCAGTCTATGGCAAGTCAGCTGATGCCCTTCTTTGTAACATATGCATATTGATCCCGTTTGAACTATTCCATGTAAGCATCGGTCATCACCATCTGTGCTTTCATTCATCTCTTAAATATTATGTTCACAAGTTAAATGGACTTATTTACAGAACCACACATTCAAGTCGAGTGCAGCAGCGCTAATGGGCCACTTTAACGATAATAAGCTGGTCTCCGTTCTATCAAGAGACCTACCTTTGTGGGAAGGCTGAGCCCACATCTGGGGCTGGGTCCTTATGGGGAATTCTGGAATCTTGTGATTGTACAGGGTTTCTATGTTTGGAGATGCAGGACCTTCCAGTTAATACTGTAGCCAAGCACATGTCACTTCCAGAGAGGAGCAACAAATGTAGGGCTTCTTAGATTGAGCAGTTCCAAATGGGTACCTATTGAACGGTACATCAGGACATTCAGACAAAAGAGTCCAGAGCTACATATGTGGTCTAGTCCAGAATGGGAAGCCAAAGATGCATCATGATGGTGTGCTGGTAAGCAGCCAGGGAAGGGAGAAGACAAGGACAGACTCTTTAAGAGAACACTCAGTCCAAGTGGAGTACTTCTCACTGTGATCTCACAATCATAAAAAATGCTTAACAAACAAGCCTTGACAATGTGAGGTCATTAAGTAACTTGAGCAGGCTGCTATGGGAATCCATGGTGACACTAGCTCACATGTTTCTGAACGTACTGTTCTTGTACTTTTATATCTCCATCAGTGCAGCACCTGCTTTAAAGGAACCTGCAAGAATCCCATGGCTGAAATGTTAGGTCACTGTTGGCACTGCCTTCTTGGAAGTACGTCATTATCTGCTGGCTTTCCTCTACAGGCTTTCTCCTCTCTCATTTGTTCATGTCCATGAGAAAGTTGTGCGCTCCAGGCTCCCTGTGTTCCTCCTCCTTTTTTTTTTTTGAGTTTGAAGCTAACTGAGACAGACGTGTGGGGCTGAGCTGTCCCAGCTTACAGCCTCCGCTCCCTGGGCAATGAGAGAAGGAGCTGGAGAGTGGCAGAGCCATAAATAGCTCTCCACGCGAGCATTCGCTGAAGTATTAAAAGGCAGAATAAGGATCTAAGCACTGCAGTTTAATGGAGGGAAAAGACACTTCACATGAAGTGCACATGATGTAAAAAATCGCTTGCTCAGAGACATTCAGTGGAGATACTGCCTTCATGGCACAAGCATTGTGGGGAAGCGGGGCATCACCCTCACATGCCTGCAGTGGACTATTAAAGCATATCATGGAATTAACAACAGAACTCAAGCAACAAAATGATGATGTCTAATCGATTGGCAAGCTCTATACCGACCTGTACTGACAAATGACAAAGTTTGACGTTAAAATGGAGGGTGACTTGTGATCTGAGCATAGCTGTGGCACACTGAGGCCTAACAAGGTCAGATTTCAAGAGGGTAAATCTTCAGTTCCTTTAGATCCAAGGGATTCCCATCCTAACACTGTAAGCACCAAAATATGGGAAGCAGCAGGAGTGTAACATCTTACTATAGAAAAACTCAAAGTGCACATGACTAATAAAACTTACATCCAAGTTCCATGGGCACCTATGCAAATTCCCCCCTTCGGTTTTATTTTTCTGGAAATAATTCTGAACTTGTCATACCCCATGCCTACCCTTGTTTATGGTTTGAAAACTATGGAGACTGCTGAATGATACTAGGCTTGCAGGCCCTAAAGCAGACTTTAAGGACCACACTCCAAATAAATGGCTGTCTATGATCACAATGTGATCCATAAATTCACGGGACTTTTTGGTCAATTTAAGGTTTTGTTTCCGCATAGTGTGCAGGATGTTGTCCCTTCAGTATCTGGACCTGTCACTGAAACTATAGAAAAAAAGAATTCAGACTTGGTGAATAGCCGTATATTACAGGACTAATCTCCATGGCAACATCTCCTAAGAAAAACTGCACCTTATCTGTGCCCTGCATTAAGAAATCTACAAAAATCAAAGCAATTGCTCTAATTCAGTCAGACCTGCTTGACAAGTGTGTAAGAAACAAAGCGAAAGTCTCCTTTACTTAGTGAATGTAACAAGACAAGCTGCTCATTTTAAAGGAAGACACACCAGTGGATCCAAAAGATTTGAGCAAAGCAACAGCTGGGACTAGAATGACCAGTAATGGCCCCTGTGATGCCTGAGGAATTCAGTTTAGGATCTGACTCATCTCAAAAGTAGATGTTGGCCAGTTCATAAACCCTCATAAGCTCACCATGATAGTCTACACTTGATAACTAGGAACTCCACTTGGTTACATTACTCACTTTTGGCAAACTGGTCTAACAAGACATTTTATAAAGAAGAGACAATTCTGTCCACCAGGCCCATTTGATTAACTATTAGCTATATTTGCCCATATCTCATATGCCAGATACAGTGGTGTGAAAAACTATTTGCCCCCTTCCTGATTTCTTATTCTTTTGCATGTTTGTCACATAAAATGTTTCTGATCATCAAACACATTTAACCATTAGTCAAATATAACACAAGTAAACACAAAATGCAGTTTGTAAATGGTGGTTTTTATTATTTAGGGAGAAAAAAAAATCCAAACCTACATGGCCCTGTGTGAAAAAGTAATTGCCCCCTGAACCTAATAACTGGTTGGGCCACCCTTAGCAGCAATAACTGCAATCAAGCGTTTGCGATAACTTGCAATGAGTCTTTTACAGCGCTCTGGAGGAATTTTGGCCCACTCATCTTTGCAAAATTGTTGTAATTCAGCTTTATTTGAGGGTTTTCTAGCATGAACCGCCTTTTTAAGGTCATGCCATAGCATCTCAATTGGATTCAGGTCAGGACTTTGACTAGGCCACTCCAAAGTCTTCATTTTGTTTTTCTTCAGCCATTCAGAGGTGGATTTGCTGGTGTGTTTTGGGTCATTGTCCTGTTGCAGCATTCAAGATCGCTTCAGCTTGAGTTGACGAACAGATGGCCGGACATTCTCCTTCAGGATTTTTTGGTAGACAGTAGAATTCATGGTTCTATCTATCACAGCAAGCCTTCCAGGTCCTGAAGCAGCAAAACAACCCCAGACCATCACACTACCACCACCATATTTTACTGTTGGTATGATGTTCTTTTTCTGAAATGCTGTGTTCCTTTTACACCAGATGTAACGGGACATTTGCCTTCCAAAAAGTTCAACTTTTGTCTCATCAGTCCACAAGGTATTTTCCCCAAAAGTCTTGGCAATCATTGAGATGTTTCTTAGCAAAATTGAGACGAGCCCTAATGTTCTTTTTGCTTAACAGTGGTTTGCGTCTTGGAAATCTGCCATGCAGGCCGTTTTTGCCCAGTCTCTTTCTTATGGTGGAGTCGTGAACACTGACCTTAATTGAGGCAAGTGAGGCCTGCAGTTCTTTAGACGTTGTCCTGGGGTCTTTTGTGACCTCTCGGATGAGTCGTCTCTGCGCTCTTGGGGTAATTTTGGTCGGCCGGCCACTCCTGGGAAGGTTCACCACTGTTCCATGTTTTTGCCATTTGTGGATAATGGCTCTCACTGTGGTTCGCTGGAGTCCCAAAGCTTTAGAAATGGCTTTATAACCTTTACCAGACTGATAGATCTCAATTACTTCTGTTCTCATTTGTTCCTGAATTTCTTTGGATCTTGGCATGATGTCTAGCTTTTGAGGTGCTTTTGGTCTACTTCTCTGTGTCAGGCAGCTCCTATTTAAGTGATTTCTTGATTGAAACAGGTGTGGCAGTAATCAGGCCTGGGGGTGGCTACGGAAATTGAACTCAGGTGTGATACACCACAGTTAGGTTATTTTTTAACAAGGGGGCAATTACTTTTTCACACAGGGCCATGTAGGTTTGGATTTTTTTTCTCCCTAAATAATAAAAACCATCATTTAAAAACTGCATTTTGTGTTTACTTGTGTTATATTTGACTAATGGTTAAATGTGTTTGACGATCAGAAACATTTTGTGTGACAAACATGCAAAAGAATAAGAAATCAGGAAGGGGGCAAATAGTTTTTCACACCACTGTATATTCTAAATGCTGTTATGGTCTATGCTCAGCTCAGCCACGTGACCAACTTGAAGAAACCCTTTGCTAACATGCTAACAGAGGCCTCTGGTCACACAGAGTTGCACAACTGTTCATAAACTCCAAGTGGTGGGGGGTTTCGGCCATTGCAGCCCTTGACAGTTTACTTTCACTGCTACCAACTAATGGAACACATGCACCAGGTCGTAAGAAAGTGTTTTTTGGGTTCTGCAAGAACCAACTTGACTAGTTTTTTTTCCAGATTGTATTGTCACCTGCATTTAAAGAGAAAACGTTATAGCAAGACTATAATTTAATTATACCTTAGTTAGATTTAGTTTTTGTTTCATAACAAAATTTAGAAAATGCCCCACTACAAGGGTTCTGGGTAGTAGCTATAGAATAATTGATGGTGAAAGAATAAACAGTTTGAGATTTAAGATCACAAGGCTGTAGCTTGAATGGGGCTCTGCTTAGTAAGCCAGACAATTCTGCTGCCCTATTTTGGGATACAATAAAAGACCCCACTCTAGCTGGAATGAAGAACATCTCTCTCTCTTTAAAATTCTGGGCCTTTCCCAAAAATCATCCCAATTGTGAAGAAATACTAAGGTTACATTTGCACACTAGGGGCCTCATATATAAAACATTGCTTAGATTCCATACAAAAATTTTGCTCATGTTGGAAAGAATAAAATGGTGTATGCACAAGATTGTATTCGTAAGACACATGTATGCCACATGCCATGCTAAAGTCCTTAGTAAATCTCAAATCGTCTTAAAACTCTGTGCATATGCACTCCCTTTCGCCACCCGTCAATAACCATTGTGGTCATCCAAAGGAATAACATGCTGATATGCAGCTAAATCTTTGGGGTGCCAATCCGGCCGTCTCCTTTTATTTAAAGGTTTTAAACAAAAACAACGCACAATGGTGCTCAAAAGAAACAGTAGCTTCTTCAATTATCATTGGGATGTGAAGCTCCTTTGCTCAGGTCACCTAAACAAAAAATTACGTCTCCTATTAGATGGTCACACTTTTATGGAGTCAGTTGTCCTCACTGGAGTTTCTCTGTACTGTGGAGGAAGAGGTGACAGTGCCCCCTTTCAGTTTGGGGTGGTATCACATACCTGGGAGGAACTCTCTGACACAAATGCATGACACTATATATGTTGTGAAAATGCCTGTGGTATAGCAGGTCCGTGGCTTCAAAAAAAAAAGGGCCAGGTTTTAAATCCATAAAGCCGTGGCACGACCGCGGGGAGTTAATGTGGTAGTTGGGGCGAGTTTGATCTCAATTGCTTCATTGGCTTCCTGCGGCGGTTGATTAAGGCTCCTCTCCCATGGAGGTGTGTGTATGTGTATACAGTTAGATCCATAAATATTTGGACAGAGACAACTTTTTTCTAATTTTGTTCTGTACATTACCACAATGAATTTTAAATGAAACAACTCAGATGCAGTTGAAGTGCAGACTTTCAGCTTTAATTCAGTGGGGTGAACAAAACGATTGCATAAAAATGTCAGGCAACTAAAGCATTTTTTGAACACAATCCCTTCATTTCAGGGGCTCAAAAGTAATTGGACAATTGACTCAAAGGCTATTTCATGGGCAGGTGTGGGCAAGTCCGTCGTTATGTCATTATCAATTAAGCAGATAAAAGGCCTGGAGTTGATTTGAGGTGTGGTGCTTGCATGTGGAAGATTTTGCTGTGAACAGACAACATGCGGTCAAAGGAGCTCTCCATGCAGGTGAAAGAAGCCATCCTTAAGCTGCGAAAACAGAAAAAACCCATCTGAGAAATTGCTACAATATTGCGAATGGCAAAATCTTCAGTTTGGTCCATCCTGAGAAAGAAAGCAAGCACTGGTGAACTCAGCAACGCAAACAGACCTGGACGTCCACGGAAGACAACAGTGGTGGATGATCGCAGAATCATTTCCATGGTGAAGAGAAACCCCTTCACAACAGCCAACCAAGTGAACAACACTCTCCTGGGGGTAGGCGTATCGATATCCAAGTCTACCATAAAGAGAAGACTGAATGAAAGTAAATACAGAGGGTGCACTGCAAGGTGCAAGCCACTCATAAGCCTCAAGAATACAAAGGCTAGATTGGACTTTGCTAAAGAACATCTAAAAAAGCCAGCACAGTTCTGGAAAAACATTCTTTGGACAGATGAAACCAAGATCAACCTCTACCAGAATGATGGAAAGAAAAAAGTATGGAGAAGGCGTGAAACAGCTCATTATCCAAAGCATAGCACATCATCTGTAAAACACGGTGGAGGCAGAGTGATGGCTTGGGCGTGCATGACTGCCAGTGGCACTTGGACACTAGTGTTTATTGATGATGTGACACAGGACAGAAGCAGCCGAATGAATTCTGAGGTGTTCAGAGACATACTGTCTGCTCAAATCCAGCTAAATGCAGTCAAATTGATTCATGATACAGATGGACAATGACCCAAAACATACAGCCAAAGCAACCCAGGAGTTTTATTAAAGCAAAGAAGTGGAAAATTCTTGAATGGCCAAGTCAGTCACCTGATCTTAACCCAATTGAGCAGGCATTTCACTTGTTGAAGACTAAACTTCAGACAGAAAGGCCCACAAACAAACAGCAACTGAAAGCCGCTGCAGTAAAGGCCTGGCAGAGCATTAAAAAGGAGGAAACCCAACATCTGGTGATGTCCATGAGTTCAAGACTTCAGGCTGTCATTGCCAGCAAAGGGTTTTCAACCAAGTATTAGAAATGAACATTTTATTTCCAGTTATTTAATTTGTCCAATTACTTTTGAGTCCCTGAAATGAAGGGTTTGTGTTAAAAAAATGCTTTAGTTGCCTCACATTTTTATGCAATCGTTTTGTTCACCCCACTGAATTAAAGCTGAAAGTCTGCACTTCAACTGCATCGGAGTTGTTTCATTTAAAATTCATTGTGGTAATGTACAGAACCAAAATTAGAAAAACGTTGTCTCTGTCCAAATATTTATGGACCTAACTGTATATATGGGCCGACACAAAAGGGGGAGATTAATCAAAGACGAGAGGAAGAAAAAGATGCAAAGGAAAGAGGTTAAAAGACGTTAAAGGCAGTCTTGGATGGACAATCTGGCCACCTGGAAGGAGGAAGCAGAACGAGCTGGGGCCCCGCGAAAGAGCGTTGGCTGTGGCGCTCTAGGGGCTAGGTCGCCCCACTGAATATTCGGGAGGAGTGTGGTGAGCAAGGCAGGTGCCCTCCCTAGGCTTCAGAGGTGCAACCAAGTGAGCGCGAAGGAAGAAGGGAGGAGAGCCGACCTCGGAGAGTCTGACTGCGATGTCCATAGGCAGTCAAGATGGGGGTCAGCATAATGGAGCTCTTGGCTGCAGAGTCTCCGCCAGCTACGCGAGCAATGGGTGAGCCGGGGAGAATGAGAAGGAGGTGGGCTGAGATCGGGAGAAGTTAGCTTGTGTTTTAACCTCTGATTTTTAACAGATTTACTTATTGATTTTTTTATCCCCACTTTTCACCGGATTTTTATGGATTTATATATGTACTGTTTTTACAACACTGCACAATTGACACTTTTGTTGGTTTTACTTTTGTGTTGACTGTTTTTTTAATAAAAGCACTTGGGCACTTTTACCACCATCCTCTGGCATCATCAGAGAATTGTCCTCATTTGTTAGCTCATCTTGGTCATAACTATCGACGGTGTTGGTTCAGCAGACTCTCATGTGGGAAGAGGGAGTCTGTAGGGGACCGGCATCGTCACAAAGCCTTTATTGAATATTCACAATCTAATCTATGTATTACATATATCTATACTAATAAAAGGCAAAGCCCTCACTGACTGACTCACTGACTGACTGACTCACTCATCACTAATTCTCCAACTTCCCGTGTAGGTAGAAGGCTGAAATTTGGCAGGCTCATTCCTTACAGCTTACTTACAAAAGTTAGGCAGGTTTCATTTCGAAATTCTACGCGTAATGGTCATAACTGGAACCTGTTTTTTTGTCCATATACTCTAATGGAGGAGGCGGAGTCACGTATCGCGTCATCACGCCTCCTACGTAATCACGTTAACTAAAAACAAGAGATTTACAGCACGAGTGAAACGCGGGAACGAAGGTAAATGACGTTAATTTTTGAGTGTCTTTTAATACTGTGTAAGCATACATATTAACACATGTGCAATTAAATGTGTGCATTTACGGGGTGATTTCTCAGGCTTAAAAGCTCGCCTTTTATTAAAAAGGTAAATGCAAACTGTTTTCATTCTGAAGGGCACAAACCACGTTAGATTTCAGCCGTTAAACACGCAAAAATGTCGGTACACCAGATAAATAAGCGCAACATATTATCAGTTGTATTGTATGCTTACAATACATACAGAAATGTGTTAATCGTTAACTAATATTATGGGATGGTGTTTTTCGACTCGCACCTTGATTTAAACGATTGCATTTCTTGGTGGGTTTGCGTAGCTTATTGTCAATATCTTTACACCTCTTTTTAAGACTTAATTTAAAAAAGTTTTCTTTTCTTCTTAATTAAAATTTAAAAGCAATACTTCACCGCTGCGAAGCCCCTCTAGCGCTGACGTCCGAGGTTCGATTACCGTAAGCGAGTGCAGTGAGTGTGTACGCCTGATGAGCCAAGAATAAGGGGGAAAGACGTGTCGCGCACTCTTTGCATTATTTGACAGTAAACTATTTTCAACCATTCTATGATCTGCTTCTCATAACTGAAGGCACCGTGGCTGATGTTACCTGACTTGCTGGCCAACCATAAGCGTTACCTGGTAGGTAACCAGCCACTCACTTCACTCCCTTACGGGAATCGAACCTCGGACGTCAGCGCTAGAGACGAAGCCCCTAAAATTGCACCACGGCGTGTGGTTCGTTTATTTGACAACATGTAGATCGGGGTAATTACATTCACGGCATTCGTAGTCTGATTCACAATCTGATTGTATGGGTGGTTACCTACCAGGTAACGCTTATAGTTGGCCAGCAAGTCAGCTCGAAGTGATCACTCAAGTGAAGGCAGCTTCACAAAAAAACACATCCTTAACAAATTGTTATTAGTATATTTTCCCTCAAATTAAAAAGGTTTTCTTTTCTTCTTAATAAAAATTTAAAAGCGGTACTTCGCCGGTGCGAAGCGCGTGGATTTGAGCGACTGACGCATACAGACATATTCATGAGTGCAGGTACTTCGGAAAAAAAGCACCATGTAAACCTAAAGTTTAAATTAAGTTCATAGACCTACAAAAGGTTGCCATTGATTTGAGGCAAGATTGCTTTTCTCCTGTACAACTATACGTTGCATTCTCAAGAGTGTGCTTGCACGGCTTCGGATATAGATATATATATATATATATTTAGAGGTATATAGAAATATAGATATACATATATAGATATAGATATATATATATATGTATGTCTATATATATATATATATATGTAAGCTTATAAGTACTGCCTTACTTCTCTTTAAGAAAGGAAGATGTAATGATACTTGATTTAAACGATTCCATGTCTTGCTGGGTTTGCATAGCTTATTGTCAATATCTTTACACCTGTTTTTAAGACTTATTGACTGAAACGGGCTTTCACGAAAAAAGTTAGGGCTTTGCTACAGGATACACCCTCCACAAGTTAAGCAAGTAAAAATAAAAGTATATATTTCTGTTTTATTTAAACCTTTTAAGTTTGTATGCATAGCCCCATTTGGCTGTTTTAGTTTTTTTTTCTTTCTTCAGTAATATTTAATCTCCTTAAAGAAAAAGAACATATGCATTTTACTTTTTTTGTATCTCTTTAGTAATACAGTATTTTAGTGTAAAAGGATAACCAGTATTTAAACCTTTTATGTTACTTTATAAAGTTATTTTACACAATGTTGAAAAATTAATAAGAAAGCTACATATTTTGGCAGCTGCTGCTTTCATTTTCAATTAAATGAAAAAAGCTCTCCAAGAGAAAACCTCAATGAAGAAGAAACAGTTTGCACTATCTAAAAATGAGAAACCCTCATTTATAAAGGTTTGCTGCAGATGACTTAACTGAAAATAAATGAATAGTTCCTATGTGTATAATACATTTTTATCTATTTTACTTATGCCTTTATTCCAGCAACTTGCAACATGTGAGGTACAATTTGTTACATTACTTTTGTTTTTTGCAGCACAGGCAGGTGAAGTGACTTCCTCAGGGTCACACAGTGGTGTCAGTACCAGGATTTGAACTGACAAGCTCCGGGTTTACTGAAATATTACTGAAGAAAGAAAAAAAACGAAAACGGGCAAATAGGGCTAATCATACAAATGTCCATCTATCCATTATCCAACCCGCTATATCCTAAATACAGGAGCCAATCTCTGCCAATACAGGGCACAAGGCAGGAAACAAACCCCGGGCAAGGTGCCAGCCCACCGCCAGGCGCACACACCCACACACACCCACACACCAGGGACAATTTAGAATCGCCAATGCACCTAACCTGCATGTCTTTGGACTGTGGGAGGAAACCGGAGTACCCGGAGGAAACCCAGACAGACACGGGGAGAACATTCAAACTCCACGCAGGGAAGCGAACCCGGGTCTCCTAACTGGTACCTTTCACTGCCCCACCATACCGCCCGCATACAAACTTAAAAGGTTAAAATAAAACAGAAATATATACCTTTATTTTTACTTCCTTAACTAGTGGAGGGTGTATCCTGTAGCAAAGCCCTAAGTTTTTTCATGAAAGCCCCTTTCAGTCAATAAGCCTTAAAAACAGGTGTAAAGCTAAACTTGCAGCACCGCTATTCAATTACACTCGCCTAACGCCTCTCCTAAGGGGACATACTGTGGGATCTGGGCATCCGTCAAAGCACCAATCACAGGCCCGATTAGAAAGCGGGAAGCTGTGATTTGTCGTCTCCCTCCCATGTAACAATCACAGCCCGTGTTACAACGCACTATGTATGTATGTGTATATGTATATATGTGTGTTTATGTATGTGTGTATATATGTTGATATGTGTATATATATGTATATATATGTTGATATGTGTATATATATATATATATATATGTATATGGTTGCAATAGTTTACTGTCAAATAAATGCAAAGAGTACACGACACGTGTTTCGCCCTCATTCTGGGCTCATCAGGTGTACACACTCCACTGCACTCCCTCTCGGGAATCGAACCTCGGACGTCAGCGTCAGAGGCGATGCCCCTAACGTTGCGCCACGGCGTGTGGTTCGTTTATTTGACAGCATGTAGATCGGGGTAATTACAATCACGGCATTCGAAGTCTGTGTCACAATCTGTTAGTGTGGGTGGTTACCTACCAGGTAACGCTTTGTGGTTGGCCAGCAATCTGCTAACATCCGCCACGGTGCCCTCAGTTTGTGAAGAGCAGATCATAGAATGGTTGCAATAGTTTACTGTCAAATAAATGCAAAGAGTACACGACACGTGTTTCGCCCTCATTCTGGGCTCATCAGGTGTACATGTAGATATGTGTATATATGTATATATGTATATGTATATATATGTTTACATAACCTCTTTAACACACGACTTCTCCGCTGCGAAGCGCGGGTATTTTGCTATATATATATATATATATATAAATATATATGTGAATGTATGTATGTATGTATATATGTATGTCTATATTTATATATATATATATATATATATATGTGCATATGTTTATATATATATGTGTATATATATGTAGATATGTATATATTTATATGTATATATATTTGTATATGTATATATATGTATATGTGGATGTGTATATGTATGTATATATGTATGTATATATATGTATATGTAGATATGTGTATATGTAGATATGTATATATATATGTATATGTATATATATGTTTACATAACCTCTTTAACACACTACTTCTCCGCTGCGAAGCGCGGGTATTTTGCTAGTACAGTATAAAAGGCAAAGCCCTCACTGACTCATCACTAATTCTCCCACTTTCCATATAGGTGGGAAGCTGAAATTTCGCATGCTCATTCCTTGCAGTGTACTTACAAAAGTTAGGTATGTTTCATGTCCTATTGCAACACCCAAGTGGGGGGGCGTGTACCCCCTAAACTGTATATATAGATAGGGGAAACCCCTCCTGACTATTTCTGTGACCTTCAATATACATAGGAAGACCAAACTTACCATGCTTATCCTTTACACTGTACTTACAAACTTTAAGTATGTTTCATTTCGCGCCGTGCCCCATAACAAACTTTCGAAAATAACGTCTTCTCTTTGGTGGTTCTCACAATTATGCCGTAATGAACTTTCGGAACTGACCTCTCCTTTTGGAGGTTTAATTCCTTATTTCTGTTAACAGATGGTTTATTTCAGAGACGCACAAGGGCCGTCCCCGGTTTCCCTTCCTTTTTCCGCACGGCCGCTTTCCGCGCACCTACCACGTGGTTGGCTCCCTGCCTACATACATTAACTACATCCCGTGCTAATGTGCTTCCTCACTCGCTTCCTCACTTTCTTCAGCTGTTCGGCGTGCTCACTGCTCCCTTCTTTACTCCACCACTTCAAGCCTGTTATTGTTCACCTTGCTTCACATCTTCCTGCTGGTGACTCCTTCCCTTTTTTAACTCCATCGCTTCAAGGCTGACATTGTTGGGTTCCCTTACTTGCTCAGGTCTCCCTCCTCGTGACTGTTGCCTTTTCTTTTACTCCACCACTTCATTGCTGGGCTTCCTTACTTGCTCATGTACGTCTTCCTGGTGCTGACTTCTGCTTTTCATTCCCTGCTCCACTGCTTCTCGCCTTCCTTCATACTTTCTTTCTCAACGGGTGCAAGTTTACCCCAAATAACATGTCTATTCTGGTGATCACCGTCGATCACAATTTCACTGACCCGTACTCAGTGGTTTCCATGTCCCAAGATTGCACCTGATTCTTACTGCAAATGACATTTACAAAGAGATCCTTACATCCTAAAAATGTGCATTTCTCATACACAACATTTACAATCATAAATGAAACTCTTTACAATCATCAAATTCACTCTCAATACTAAAATAAGCCTATGACAATTACATTGACAATCATGTTACATTATTTTTAAAATGCTTCCTTTTCTTTTTCATAACTTCTTTAACACACTACTTCTCCTCTGCGAAGTGCGGGTATTTTGCTAGTCACTATATAAGTTTGTTCCTGAATGACGTTTTTACTGCAAACCATGGAAGAACAAAAGTAAAAAAGATATAAAACAAAAATTGCGTGAATGTGAACTTGTGGTATTACTGATTGAAGTAGAGAATTACAAGAACATTCATTTTGTTGGTCTCTCTTTTGGAATCACAAATAAAATTTAAAAAAAAAACAAGAGTGGGAGCAGCTGAGTGGAGAGAGCAATAGCAATGAACTATAATGAGGTGACCAGACCGCCACCAGTGCACACTGTGAATTGACTCTGGCCGCATGCGCAGAACTGCGAGATATTAAAGACATTGTTACTAAACTTGAAAAATGAAATGTCAATGTTTCAATACTAGTCTCTATACTTTACACCCAAACATCTCTGAATTACCATTGTTGTGATATCCTGAGGCCATCCAGTACTACATAAGCCTTCACAATGTGATGCACCTTTGAAGAGTTGTACAGCAGTGTGCCACCTGATGAGTCCAAACATGGCCATCTACCATTTAATGAACCGGCGATCCATTCTGTCACCAATCGCGGGTGGAGTGCCTTTCATTTTATCTCCTCTGTTGTGCTGTACCCACTAGCACCTAAAAGAAAGTTAATACAAGTTGTCTGTAATGTACTAAACTTAATGGCAATCCTATCAATTAGGCTTACTTACCAAGAAGCCAACAATCACACACAGAATGACCCTGAAGTCTGTTTCAGACACTGCTATTTGATAAAATAAAGGAATTGTGAGTTGAGCCGCACAACAACGTTAGTCAGACATCTTTGAGCAACACATTTTACTTTTATACTATATGAATGAAAGTGCTTTCTGTTTGCAAATGAATATTCATTTTGTGATGGTATCTTAATCACAACATGTTTGCAGACAATTGTGCTAATTAGATTAGGAAAATCAACAATTGCCCTTTGTTCTCAGCTTGCTCACCCTGTCAGTAAGGATATTGCATGTATCTGATGTCAAATGAACAGACAAACACCACAGAAAGGTTTGGGGTAGCTGCCCCATATAATGTTGGTTGAGTTCAAACACATTCAACAGATTCAAGCAGTTGTGGTAACACTGAGTTCAAAACATGTATGAAACAAAATGACAGTTTTATGGTCAGGCAGATGAAGTGAGATCAGTAGAATCAAAGCTGGAAATGAGGTCTTTGGGGTCAGAACCGAAAGTGACATCATCTGGCCCGGGACTGGAAGTACCGTCATCGGGGGCCAGGTGGAACTTCCCATAAATGGTCTGCAGAGGAAAGAGAGAAAGGGTTTATGCACTCAGCCACCGCCTGGCCTGGCATGGAATTACCCTCATTTGAGCCCTTTAGCTACCTCCTATGCGCACATGTGTGACACTGGGTAGTATCTTCAGTATACAGTACCATCCCATACGGATGGCACAACATATCTCAGGGTGATTGAGAGATTCCTGAGCAGTCAGCCAGTTCACGCTGAAAAACTCCCATAGCAGATACTATCTGGTTTTTAAAATCTGTAAAGGAACATGATTTTTGCATGATGGTCTTTGTAATTTAGGCTTCAATTCAGCACATAAGTCCAAGAGGGTGGCTCAAGGAAGTCTAAATTGTCTCTTGAGCCACACATTATCATAATCCAAAAAAATCGTTGTGTGGGAAATTGCTTTAGCTTGTCATTGGTGATATCCTCCAGAACAACTAAAGCTCCCCTTGTTAGTTGTGTTGTGCAACACACAGCACACCCTTATTATTGACAAAACAGACAGGCTACACACATTATTATCAATACTGAAGACAGATGTATTGAGAGAACATGTCAATTACCTATGATTTAATTAGTTGAAAAGCAACAGAATGTGACTGACTCATCATTGAAATGTGCTATGAAATTAGATTTTTTAACATTTTATTGAATTTATTTAAAATCAAAAAAAATTACACACAAGCAAATCAAGTTTTACAAAACTAGGTTTGAATCAAATCAACCACCAACCATGAGAAAGAGAGCTAGGCCAACAGAATAAGTAGGAAAAATAAATGAATAAATAAAAATAGAATAAAAAACGGATGCTTATTCTAAGATGTTATTGATTAGATCCTGCCGGGTTTTGAAAAAGTTTTGTACAGATCCTCTAAGTGAGAATTAGATTTTTTCCCATATCAAATAATATATAACATCATTTACCCACTGACTTAGAATAGGAGAGTTAGGATTCTTCCAGTTGAGCAAGATAAGCCTATGTGCTAATAGTTTAGTAAAGGCAATTCCAGCTTGTTTGTTCTTCTCCACTTTAAGCCCATCTGGAGGTACCCCAAACACAGCCGTTAATGGATTAGGAGTGATTGTGACACCAAGGCTGCCTGATAGGCATTTAAAGATTTTTGCCCATAATTATGTTAATTTGGTGCACACCCAAAACATGTAACCTAGTGAAGCTGGCACTTGATTGCAATGTTCACAGGTTGGATCTTACCCTGGAAACATTTTGGATTATTTTAAATGAGACAGATGAGCTTGATAGATAATTTTGAGTCGAATAATTGTATGTTTTGCGCATGTGAGATTTTATGTTCACTTCATGATCCTGCCATCTGAAGTTACTAAAATGCCTCACCTGCTTCACCGATGCAGGCCCTGCAACAGTCGAGACGCTCTCTCAGCAGGTGACCTTCTCTGTGCCTGACTCCACTACTGTCAGTCACCTGATTAAAAATGGCCTTTTGAAAGGGAGCTATGGACCCGCTATACCACAGGAACACATTGCCTTCGAGCCTGCTCTCGCTTACTCTAACGTACCGGCTTTCTCTATCTCCTCACTCGCTCGCACACTGCACAGGGGAGAAACGCCCGCAGCACGACTCCACCCGGAAACTGTTTCAGCCACACTTCCACGCCCCTCGCTACGCTGTGAGCGCAGTGATTATTTATTTAAAAATGGCCTTTTGAAGGGGAGCTGTGGACCCACTATATACTACAGGAACACCTGTGACATTGCCTTCACATTGTTTTCCTTTTATTTCTGATCCTGTCGAGCAGATCAGACACCCACTTTGCCCGCCCCAAATCCTCACCTGAGTCGGTTTCGTCTGTGTTCAGCAGTGTTTCCCAAACTCAGTCCTGGTGAACCCCTGTGGATGCAGGATTTTGTTCCAACCAGATTCCTAATCATTAATGTCGGTGAAACTGATCCGGGATAAGTCGGTTTTTCAAACGCAGCCGTGTAGCACATTAGTCTTGCAGGATGTATTAATCCGAGATGAATGCGCGCCCCCGCGCTGAGTGAAAAGCCAATGTATATTGAGTCTAGAAAACATGATCAGCAAGTCTTTGATAGGCTGCAACAAAATGATAAAAGAACGGGCACATTTTTTTCACACAAGCTGTGTGTGTGGGTGGGTGTTAGTTAGTTAATTAGTTACTCGAAGGATTTCAAGATTTAATATGCACAAGCGGTAGCACTGCAAAAGCAGCCCAAACCGGAAAAGACGGCTGGCAAAAAGAGGCCGACAAATTAAATGCACGTGCATTGTACTAACTGAAAGCAGCGTTACAGATTTTGCAAATGTTCATTTTTTTCCCTCTGCTTAAAAAACATTAAAAAAGCGGCGTGATTATGCGGCGTATACTACGCCGCGGGTTAGTATGCACCGTGTAAAACAGTTTGTTTGTCGCGGATAATGTGCCTTTTACTTTTACACGAACACAATTTCCTGTTAGATTTGCCTTTGCGATGACAATTAATAAGGCACAGGGCCAAACTTTCAAAAAGATATGCATGTATCTGCCAAAACCAGTTTTCAGTCACGGACAGTTGTATGTTGCTCTCTCCAGAGTTCCATCTTTTCATTCACTTACTGGTATGCCTGCAGGAACACATGCAGCGAGCGAGCGACACACACACACATACAGGCGCTCGCGTGAGAGAGAGAGCGCTGGACACATAAGAATAATAATACTTCATTACATTGATAGACCGGCGTTTTCAGTATTCAAAGCACTATCCACACAGGGAGGAACCGGGAAGTGAACCCAAAATCTTCCACAGTCTCCTTACTGCAAAGCAGCAACACTACCACTGCGCTACAAGGCAGTTAAAGAATGCACTGGGCTCGATTTTGTTTTCACTTCTGTTTACAGCGATCGGGTCGTAGCGTGCATTATTGCAATGTTACTTTTCTTGGTGGCTTATTACATTACGGATGTTTCACATGTTAATTTTTTTCCCTGTGCTTAAAAGACATTAAAAAAGTGTTTCTCAACTGTGACTCCGGAACAACTCAGTACACAAGCTATATTAAGCGTCAACAACAAAGACTCGCTACACCTTAATGAACAAGTGCTGAAACTTATCCCTACCGATGAAGTAACTTTCACCAGCGTGGCCTCCATTGTCACAGACGATCCTGCTTTCAGTTACGGACAATTGTATGTTGCTTTCTCCAGAGGTCCATCTTTTCATTCACTTACAGTCGTATCCTCAAACCCGCCCCATTTGGACAACTGTGTCGTTCAGGAAGTGTTCACCCATCAATACATACGCCGCGGGTTGGCTAGTATTGTTTATTAGGTTAAGGCATCTGATTTTAATAAACCTATTATAATAATATGTACAATATAATGGTCCACAGAATGGCCAAACTATTCTAAATACCATAGCTGCTTTAGCGTTGTTACTCTCATTGCACCTTCTTCTTCTTCTTCTTTCAGCTGCTCCCGTTAGGTGTTGCCACAGCAGATCATCTTTTTCCATATTACTCTCACTGCACCACTCGGAGTATTTATATCACTGTATCAGAGTGTGAAATCACACCTCTACAGCAGCTGATCGGAAAGAGAATTATCGGTATACAGCATCTAGCACACGCTGCCTCAGCCATGTGCTATTTGAACTGCTCTCATACAACAAACGATTCAGAGCCTTTCCTGTACTGACCTCACGGTTCCGAAACAGTTTCATCCCAAGAACTATAAACACACTCAATCAGTCCATCAAGTGCTCCTTGTAGAACTGCTTGTACTTATTAGTACAATCACCTCACTGTAATCTTGTGATACAATTATAATATTGCACAACCTGAGCCACTTTAGCGCGTATTTACATATGATGATATCATCTTTAAGATGAAATGCAGCAAAATATGCTTATTACATTATACAGATAAAATGTTAACATCATTTAAATAATCTATATTTTTAATAATTAAACATGTGAGGATACAATGTCGCAGCGCTAACAAGGAGCTGGCACCCTGTTCAGGGATTGTTCCTGCCTTGCACTGTATTCTTGCTGGGGCTGGCGCGACAGTGGAAGGATAGATGGATAGAATAATTAAACATGTACTACAAAGATATTTCAATGTTCCATAAAAGTTTTGAAGAATCAGAGTTCTAAGCTTACAGATGGCTTAACATCTATTACTGAGCCGATTGTGTGGCGATTGGACACTTGGAGAAAGAAAAGGGAGGACAGGATTTGGAGGTTAATATGTTTGAAAGAGACAGTACTGCTGCAATAAATTATTTCATCAAAGGTCGTGCACAGCGCAGCAAGCATCTTGCGTGAGACAGGAACAATCTCTGGACGGGGTGCCAGTTCATCACTATCACTGCACCACTGTGTTCCCATGTTTAATACATGCTTTAAATGATATGATATGAATACTGAAATATCAAGTATACATCTCAGTATTTTAATTATTCAGAGAGCTGTAATTTCATGAATGTAATGAATTCTGTGTCCTGTCAGAGGAAGAGAAAGCCCATTTAAGAAGCACGCAGTGATTCACACACATAGAGAACATAGAAGAACACATACAAAACAAAGCATTTAACGTGTTATTTTAGTTACGATGGGATTTGAGAAATTATTAAATTAAATGATTTTAAGATGAAATGTATGATGTTCTACTTTAATGACAAAATAAACTACATGATTAAAGTGGAAATTTCGAGATTAAAGTTGACATTTCAAACTTTTTTTCCCACTGTGTACCCATTTTTTTTTCTTTTCTCTGTACCTTAATAAGCTCTCATATGACACTCAGACAGTGGGCTACAACTCGCCTTTTCATGGCGACTTTGATATCTGACAACTTCTTTTTAATTTCAGGCACTGTATGACTTTGTGAACTTGAGCTTTCGAGTTTCTCTGACACTCTATGTCACTCGATCAGCTTCCTTTTGTTGTTTATACCACTGTTTAAACCAACAAATAGTAAGTTTTTCTTTGCCTCCACTTGGTATTTGCTGAAATTCTTCTATTTTCCGCTGTGCTTTTTCCATTGCCTTTTCACAGAAGGCTGAGCTTAAGGGCTAGTTATATTGAATTGCATATTCAAAGAGGCATAATTCTGGGAGGAGTTGGGGAGTGGCAGCAGGTGCGTGCACGTGCATTATTTTTCACGCTGACCGGGATTTATGTAGTGGAAGAACGTGGAAGTTGGCAAACGCACAGATTTATGCATCTGGATTTTTTTGTGCATACGCACATTTCCGCTTTTGTCCGTACGCCATGTTTTAGTGTGAATTCTACGCTCAGCGTTATGCATGAGGCCCCTGGACACCAAGATAATACTTTTTGACTTCTTGTAATCTTGTCTCACCCTGTGGCCGAATTGGTGCTGCTGATTTTGACTGTGCACAGACTACCATGGGGCCTGGATAGATTAAGGCTAAGTCAGAAATGGATGGATTGTCCAAAAAAATCCTATTTTTGGTTTGTCATATTCTTATCAGGTTAATAATGTGGTCCTCCACAGTCAATATTGTTCCCACTAACTCTAAATTAGCTTTGCATTATTGGTAGGTGAAGCCATCTGTGCAGTTGGCAAGAACATATTGTAGGACACACGACATATAAACATGCCCCCGAGAGGCAGAGAAAAGGTCAAACTTACATTTGGTGTGACGTCATCATTATCTATTTCTGCCTGCAGTAACTTCAAAAATGCTGCTCTTGGCAAGAGCATTTAGTCTTTCACTGCTGGCTGGAAGACCAACTTCACCCTACTGTTTTTTTTTTGCCTACTGTAGTTGGGTGTTGGATTTTTACTCTGACTAGATTTTATTTTTCACTCTGCTTGGATTAGCTTTCTACTCCTGGTAAGTTATTAGATAATCTCCTCTACTGCTGCTGCAAAACACTCAGTCCATTTGTGCGTACATGCATGAGACCCTCCTGTCTTTCTTCTCCCGCCTGAGATGCTTGTCACATCAATACTAACATTTAAGTCCTCGAAGTGTCAGCATTTAATTTCCTCTATTTTAGCAGATGATGTTGGTGGTAGACACTCCTTACTAACTGAATCTGATTAGTGCTAATTAAGTTCTGTTGATTGCAAAGATACACTAGAAAAGTGACTAAATGACACTAGCTAAGATTACATGCTGATGCTGTCAAAAGCACCAATAACACTGAATTGAAAGAGATTATCTTCATGACCCTCAGCTAGTTTAAAAAATGGATGGATCCTTACAATGAATGCTAACTTCTTAAACACATACAATTTAAAATGTATACAGCATACACATTTTGAGTGCAAAGTTAAAAATAAATTACATTACCTTTCACAAAGTCAAAGCCTCATGGCCTACATCCACTTCCTTGGCCAGTACTAAAAGACCAGTTAACTCTTTCCACAACACCCAACAACTGGATGAGCACTCTGACAATGTGACATCAAATCCATTCTGGAGAAGAACTTGACTTGGTATGCTACACTTCTATTGCTGTTTCCCATTATGGTTCAAACCAACTCCAAGCGAAAGGACAAATAATTAAAAACATTCTTGTATATGACATGTGTCCATTTCCCAGATTCATCATTTTAACTGAGGTATATTTGAGAGTATGTGACAATCTGATCTGAAAAAAGAAATTCATGAACATGTGTTCTGATACCTTCTTCTTGTTCAGCTCATTACTAGTTTTATCTATCTGTTATCTGAAATTCAAACACAAAATAGAGAGACATTTAGGGGAAATGTCAGAGATTGCACTTAAGGTGGAGCGGTATCTCAGGTGTCCTGGTCCACATCATATTTTCATTCCAACTAGAGGTTTTATATGTCAAAGTGGTGCTACAGAATGGTAACACGGGTATTCAGGGGTTCTCCAGTCTGCAGGAGACAAGCACTGGCCTTCCATTGTAACACTTGTAAAGCTTCCTCAGGCCAGGATGGACTACAGGTGTGGACAAGAACTGAACAGATGGAGAGGCCAAAGAAGTGGCAATTGAGGCATAGAAGGTGTCAGAGAAGAGTATAGCTTTAGATATATGAAGAGAGGTATGCAGCTCTACTAGTTATTCAGGGAGCCAACCTGTGTAGGTAGGCCCTGACTGGGAGCAGGTTGATTATTTTCATCTTGATCTTTGTGAACTGCCATTTATTTAATTTAATCGTTGTTTTATATATCATCCCCTCCAGTGTTGTGCGTGACCTAGTTCAAAATAGTGCATTCATTGAACAAGCTCATTTTTCTAAGAACGGTGAACTTAATGTAACATATTTGCAAGTGAAGAACTTGAACGTGAGCTAGTTCAGTTTTATGTGACATTCTGGATATGATTTAGATCCAGTTTAAACTATTTATCTTACCCTGTAATATAGGGGGCGGCACGGTGGAGCTGCTGCTTCGCAGTAAGTAGACCTGGGTTTGCTTCCCAGGTCCTCCCTGCGTGGAGTTTGCATTATCTTCCCGTGTCTGCGTGGGTTTCCTCCCACAGTCCAAAGACATGCAGATTAGGTGGATTGGTGATTTTAAATTGGCCCTAGTTTGTGTGTGTCCTGCGGTGGATTGGTTCCTGTCTTGTGCCCTGTGTTGGCTGGGATTGGCTCCAGCAGACCCCCGTGACCCTGTGTTCGGATTCAGCGGGTTGGATAATGGATGGATGGATGTAATATAGGGGTGGAGCCAAATCTGAATGTGATATTCGGATAAGCACAAATAGTGGATTTTTATGAATATTTATTTCGTATGAATTTTTTGCCATTTATGTGTATTCGGAAAAAATAACATAAAATCAAATAGGCTCTGTCTGTGTCTGCCTGCTTGTCCCTAAGCTGCATCCCAGCTGACACGAGAACTCTGTGAAGCACCACTTTCACTTTTAGGAAAAGTTGTAGTTCGCGAGGCCATTTTATATTTTTTCCCCGTTGGATGTGGACTATGTGACGTGAATTTTGACCGGCAGCGTAATAAGTCACCTACACGCTGGTTCCACAGTCACCATTTGTGTGACACAGATGGAAATAGAGCGGTAATTTATATTGATATATGTTATCTATGTAGTTTCTTTTTTGACCGGGAGGATATTAGCATATATGGTTATATGTGTTTGTTACTGGGTATAACTCAATAACGTTTATTTAAATAAAAAGTTTCCATAATTATTGTATTTTATTCAAGAACACTGTAATAGTGTAATATAAGGCATGCAAAATTGAAAAGAGTAAACTCATGGGTCATTTATTCTCACTCCTTAAAAAATACAAAATGAACTGAACATGAACTAGTTCAAAATTGAAATGGTGAGCTATGAACATGAATTGATTTATTTTAATCTGTGTGAACTGAACTTTGAACTAGATCTTGTGAGGTGTGAACTTGTACAACACTGATCCCCTCCTTGGTGTCATTCTGGGTTAAGTGAATGCTACAAGACTGGCCCTGATTTTCTGCGAGTGATTACACCATGCCATATTGCTAGGGCTTTATATGATATAAGTAGGCAGCTTTTCGGTTCTCTTTGTCACCTCTTTCTGGGCAGCTGTTCTTCAAATCACACAAACTCATTGAATTTTTCAAACTTATTGACAATCACACGCTCAGCAACTACTCTATCTTAGGAACTCCTCCAGCTCAACATTTAAACTTCTTACAGATTCTCCTGTGGTGCTTTTAGTTTTTGCCAGTTGCCTTGACCGTTATGGACTAGTTTTATGCAGAGTCTCACCCCATGCATTTCTTGCAATTCCTGTACTTCCTCAAGTTACTTGTCTGCTTTATTTGACTCAGCCGTTAAATCAACCTGTAGCCGGCTATTGCTGGCCATCATGGCTCATCTTAGGAGCCCCAGAGCAATCTGTTTTATTTATGATTGCAACTCTTACACTGACATTGAGCAAAATGTGTCCTCGTCTTTGCAAAGCTGAATATCTTCTTTCTGCTTTAGAGACACAGTCAAAGGAAGCACTCGCTCAGATGTTTAATGCATTCTGAGAAAAAAGAACTTTTTTCTTTAAAATATTTTGGTGATTTAGAAAGTTATCTAGAAAACACAATGGCTACATTCAACAAGAAAAGTAAGAAAACATTTTGTGTCCAGTAAGATAAAGATCACACAATAGAAAATGACGGTGTTCTGTAGGAAAAGAGCTAAGGGGTGCATTTGTGTTTATTATGGACAACACATAATGTGCATTTTGGTGGTTCTGGAAGCTTAGTGA
Organism: Erpetoichthys calabaricus; assembly: GCF_900747795.2. Classification (NCBI taxonomy): domain Eukaryota; kingdom Metazoa; phylum Chordata; class Cladistia; order Polypteriformes; family Polypteridae; genus Erpetoichthys; species Erpetoichthys calabaricus. The sequence goes on along the minus strand of NC_041410.2, from coordinate 80,931,095 downwards.
CAAGAATAAAGACCTAATAAAAAACATGTTATGTTGTAACAAGAAACAAAGATAAAACTATCAACAAATGTAGCATAGAGATGTGTCACGAGTTAAGGATACAGCAAATTAGATTTATAAACATAATAGGCATGTGAATCACCCACTGTGCCTGGGAGTTTTAAGCAACATAGCATTCAATGATGAAGACGTTATAAACCAGTGCACAAGAAATAGCAGCAAGAGGTGACGGACTCCAGAAAGACCCACACACCAGGCTAGAATCTTCATTGGCCTGTCAAGTGAAAGGTCTCACACCAGGCAGCCCAGCTCCAAATTCCACAGGCAAGATTCGTCCTACACAGGCTTAGAAATGGGGATAATGCTTATAATACTCCAAAGTATTTTAATCACCCAAAATATGCAAAAAGAAACTCTCAAAACTTTGGCTTGAAAGACAGGTTCAACTAAGAATCTTTATAAATGTTAAAGTTTATTATTAATTAACCAAAGAAGAACAAAAAAAATTGCAAAAGAGGCTAAAAAGAAAAAGGCAAAAGGGTTTGTTTAACAAGGCAACCCACCGCAATAAATCCTAATCTATAATCTAAAAATCTTAATCCAAAAACAGACAGACAGAAAATCCATATAATCCTAACGAAAAGGGACTCATCAAATGAACCACTGAGGGATCTCCTCCCACCCTAAAATATACAGTTTGAAGGTGGGCCCTCGGCACTGACATGATGTCGGCCGCACCTTTTGGAGATCCACCCACAGCAAACAACAGTACGTAAAATAATCATATGAAAAATACTACTTCAGAATGAACAACAATGACAAAAAAACTAAACATAAGCCAGGAAGCACACTCTGGATTTAATATAACAGAAGAACACATGAAGGAAACCTTAGCCAAGTATTTGGGTAGATTAAATTGAGGAAACGAATCTTCAGATGTGTCTGCTGGCCCAGTACCCAGCTGTGTTTCTCAGATTTCCTCTTGCAACACATACAGTGACCTTGACATTCTGCTATTTAACAGTTTTACTTCACTAACTGATTTGCTGTAGACATATTGATTAAACGATCCTACTGGCTTTATTCTTCATGATCAATTTTTCACACAGCTCAAACTTGTATAATTCCTCTCTCTGTTTTGCAGCCTTGCAGAAGGGTCTATTCAACTCATTTAAAGTTATTTTCACTTTTGCGTCCCGTACACCAATGGCATCAATCCCAAGGGTTCAATACTATCGCTCCTTGAAGAAGACTTGTTTCCCATTCTTACAAATGTCTCCAAGATCACCAAGGGCAAATCATACAAAGTTGTCCTTGTTTGCATCTCAACACGTCTTTAGTTCTCAGGTGAAACATGTCTTACTTCACTCTATTTTCTGCACATATTCTTTGTATGTTGATGAAAGTCTGAAATCTAAGACGGGAAAGACGAAGAGCATTTTCATCACTTAGGTTTCAGATTCCAACCAATAAATTACTTCTTGACTAAATCTGATGGAAAGAGTTAGTTACAGTCCTATTAAATGATAAAAAAAGTCGATTCCGTTCTCTCTGTCTGTGAAATGTGAAACGTCCTGCCACAGATTTTTCATGGCTACTGCTGGCCTGCACTTTAACACGGAGATTTTCGTTTAACTTTGGTTTAAAGCAGAGGAAACTGTTGGTGTGCAGCTCTGTTGTGTGCATGGCGTGTCTACTGTGTGTCTCATACGGCACATTTTCAAGAGGTAATTCAATTTGTAATGCGTTCCTACCATTTCATCTTCCAATCCTGGTTGCCGATTAGCAATTTAAATGCAATACATTTAGCTAATCAAAATTCTCTTTGAGGATTACAAGGCACACGTTTAATTAAAACACGAGGTTTGACATTCTGGGTGTGTGTTTCGGTTCAGGCATGGATAGTAAGCAGTATGCAATGGAGCAAAGTTCAGGGCCGTCTTAACGTATGGGTACAATACACACTGGCTGGGGGCCCCAGGAGCATAGGGGCCCATGATGTTTTTGATGCCTATGTTTCAGTTTTGCTATCAAAACAGAGGCCCAAGTGCACTACTTAGGCATAGGGGGCCTATGACACTGGTAAGATGGCCCTAGCAAAGCTGCAAAGCCATTTTACTATTTTAGAACTAATATTGTTATTATGTGGTAGGATGGTCAGTAGACACCATTTTGTACTGTTGATGCTTTTCTTACTTCCTCACTGGTACAGCAGAGACCTCCACATGATAGCAGGGCCCAGGGGTTTCCATCCAGGATCTCACATTTGTAACATCATTCAACTATATGATATTTTTTTAAAAAAAGCATGTTTTGTGGAGACAGGGAGATGATTACCATCGGACTTAATTATTTGATCTTCTCGCCCCTGTCTTCCAACTGTGGTCCTCTAGAGGTTTGTTTTTCTCCTAGTGAACCAACCTTAGGAGTCTTTTGTTTTCCACTCCTCTCTGTCAGCTGGTCAACTAATCACATTCTGGAATCAAGAACTCCGTCTACATCGAAAATCTACCAAAACTGCTATGGACTGTTTTATTTGCTTTTGTATCTTTTCATTAGATTTAATAACATCAAACTTTCCCTGTATAATGTGTTGCCATATACTCATGCATAAGTCAAATACAGATATATACTGTCTATACTGTATATTTATTTTTATATACATGTAAATTAGATCTGGTGGTTCTCTTCCCATCTTTATGTATAAGGCTTTTAATTAGAAAACAGTATGAACCTGTTTCTGATAAGAGTGAAGGTTTGTTTTGCTCTTTAGTGTTTAAATTTTGTTTAATAATGCCCGGATTGGTTTTCTATTTAGTAAACTTACAGTTCATCCAGAAAGTATTCACAGCGCATCACCTTTTCCACATTTTGTTATGTTACAGCTTTATTCTAAAATGGATTAAATTCATTTTTTTCCTCAGAATTCTGCACACAACACCCCATAATGACAACATGAAAAAAGTTTACTTGAGGTTTTTGCAAATTTATTAAAAATAAAAAAACTGAGAAATCCCATGTCCATAAGTATTCACAGCCTTTGCTCAATACTTTGTCGATGCACCTTTGGCAGCAATTACAGCCTCAAGTCTTGTTGAATATGATGCCACAAGCTTGGCACACCTATCCTTGGCCAGTTTCCCCCATTCCTCTTTGCAGCACCTCTCAAGCTCCATCAGGTTGGATGGGAAGCGTCGGTGCACAGCCATTTTAAGATCTCTCCAGAGATGTTCAATCGGATTCAAGTCTGGGCTCTGGCTGGGCCACTCAAGGACATTCGCAGAGTTGTCCTGAAGCCACTCCTTTGATATCTTGGCTGTGTGCTTAGGGTCGTTGTCCTGCTGAAAGATGAACCGTCACCCCAGTCTGAGGTCAAGAGCGCTCTGGAGCAGGTTTTCATCCAGGATGTCTCTGTACATTGCTGCCGTCATCTTTCCCTTTATCCTGACTAGTCTCCCAGTCCCTGCCGCTGAAAAACATCCCCACAGCATGATGCTGCCACCACCATGCTTCACTGTAGGGATGGTGCCAGGTTTCCTCCAAACGTGACGCCTGGCATTCACACCAAAGAGTTTAATCTTTGTCTCATCAGACCAGAGAATTTTCTTTCTCATGGTCTGAGAGTCCTTCAGGTGCCTTTTGGCAAACTCCAGGCGGGCTGCCATGTGCCTTTTACTAAGGAGTGGCTTCCGTCTGGCCACTCTACCATACAGGCCTGATTGGTGGATTGCTGCAGAGATGGTTGTCCTTCTGAAAGGTTCTCCTCTCTCCACAGAGGACCTCTGGAGCTCTGACAGAGTGACCATCGGGTTCTTGGTCACCTCCCTGACTAAGGCCCTTCTTCCCCGATCGCTCAGTTTAGATGGCCGGCCAGCTCTAGGAAGAGTCCTGGTGGTTTCGAACTTCTTCCACTTATGGATAATGGAGGCCACTGTGCTCATTGGGACCTTCAAAGCAGCAGAAATTTTTCTGTAACCTTCCCCAGATATGTGCCTCGAGACAATCCTGTCTCGGAGGTCTACAGACAATTCCTTTGACTTCATGCTTGGTTTGTGCTCTGACATGAACTGTCAACTGTGGGACCTTATATAGACAGGTGTGTGCCTTTCCAAATCATGTCCAGTCAACTGAATTTACCACAGGTGGACTCCAATGAAGCTGCAGAAACATCTCAAGGATGATCAGGGGAAACAGGATGCACCTGAGCTCAATTTCGAGCTTCATGGCAAAGGCTGTGAATACTTATGTACATGTGATTTCTCAGGTTTTTTTATTTTTAATAAATTTGCAAAAACCTCAAGTAAACTTTTTTCACGTTGTCATTATGGGGTGTTGTGTGTAGAATTCTGAGGGAAACAAATGAATTTAATTCATTTTGGAATAAGGCTGTAACATCACAAAATGTGGAAAAGGTGATGTGCTGTGAATACTTTCCGGATGCACTGTACCTCTATTAGAAATTGTCATAATATTACTTAATGATAATGTCCAAATAACTATGGAATATCTTTATTGTTTTTGTTGATTAATCTGAGGACTGCGGTGGGTTGGCACCCTGCCCGGGATTGGTTCCTGCCTTGTGCCCTGTGTTGGCTGGGATTGACTCCAGCAGACCCCCATGACCCTGTGTTCGGATTCAGCGGGTTGGAAAATGGATGGATGGATGGATAATCTGAGGAAAGCACCTTGAGTTGCATGTAAATGTATGGAAAGGTGCTAAATAAATAAAATTATTATTATTATTATTTCAGTGGATGGTGCTCAATATGGAAGGGTGGAAGGGCTCCAACTAGATGATTTTCTCTCAAAAGTGAGTGGGGTTTAATGTAGTAAAAAAAGCAATGAGGGGTCCCTTTTGATAATTTTCGCACAAAAACAGGAATAGTGACTATCTAGCATGTCAGAGAAAGTAAAGTGATTATTATTATTAGGTGTCATTGACTTCAGGTTCTAACGACCTGACGAATTAAAGATCTAAAAGGAAGTCGATTTTGTGCTAGTCCGGCAAGGTCCTCCAGCATCATCCCCATGGTTGTCATTAGCGTGTCCAGGTATCTGGTTGCAGGTTGCCCTCTTTGCCTTGTTGCTTCGGTCTTCCCATACATGATGTCCTTGTAAAGTGATCGAAGTGATGAAAATAAGACAGTCGTAACTTCATCATTTGAGCTTCGAGCATTTGATCTCTTCCAAAATTGATTTGTTAGTTCTTCTGGTGGTCCACAGCACACACATAATCCTTCTCCAGCACCAAAGTTCAAAGGAGTCAATTCTTTTTCTGTCTTGTTTTCTTTAGTGTTCAGCTTTCCCACTGAGACAATAAGCACATGGACACGTCTGAGCTTCGTTAGGAAAGTTAGGAGGTGCTAAATTGCTATCATCACCATAATCCTTGTGCTTGTCACAAACAAGTGCTGTGAAAGAAAGGACACAACTGCACATAAAGGTTTGGGGTTTCCGTGACCCCTTGAACCCTCGGATCAGACGTCTTACACCATATAAAAGTCCAAATGTTACTTTTATTTAGACAATTATGTGCACCAAGCACCCTATACTCCACAACACTCATATATAAATCAATACTCAATAATTCAATACACAATCCTCCACTCCCAGACACTTCGCCACCCTACCTCCCAGCTCAGCTCAGCGTACTGGGCTTTCCCATGGTCCTTTATACTCCCTGCCCCGGAAGTGGTTCCTGTTCCACAACCCACAAGTCCTTATTCCTCCCGGGTTAGGGTAAACAGTCCTTTTCTTCAACCCAGAAGCACACCGTTTCCTCCTGCCCTGGGATTATGACGTACTTCCGGGTTATAGGGCATATAAGAGTCTACGGGCTTCCCTACAGCGACTCCTGGTGGTCCCCAAGGCATCCAGCAGGGCTGTGCATAAAAACTACATAGTCCATGAGTCCCTGCTGGAACTTGGGGCACATCCATGCTGCAGGGAAAGCTCCACCTGGCGGCCTGGGGGTATTGGCCGGAATGAAAAGCCGGCCACATATCACAGTGCCATGCTGTTGAACCCCTGAAGATGCGAGTTATATACTCTGCTCTGAATATACAAGATTCAGAATTCACAGTTGTTGAACTTCCATTTTACAAAGTAGTTTAATTAAGTGAGCCATCACAAGGTGCTTTAATAAAGCATAGAATAGTTGAAATAGTTAGTTAGTTAGAATATATAGTTAAAATATTTAAAATATTCTCTTCTTGCATTTTGGCTTGAGAGTTGTCATGATGCTCTGCACCTGCACTTGATGAGGCGCGCTGTGCAAGAACAAAGGAGTTTGTATTATTGAATTGTATTACTGAGGTGGCAATGAAAGATCAGCAATCCAGCTATGTGAAGAGGATTATTTGTATTTTGTTGTCTGTATTGTATTTACTCCATTTTTGAACGTCCATTGCAAACCCAAGCTACCTAGAAGGGGGTCTTTCTGAATTGCCCTTCCCAAGATTTCTTCCGTATTTTTTTCCTGCAAAGTTTTTAGGGAGTTTTTTTTCTTGTCTTCATATCGGGCCAAGACTGGGGTGAGCTGTCAAAAACGGGGCCTGTTAAAAAATAAATTGTTGCTGTTGTTGTTTGTATTTAGAACCAGGATCTGAGCTCTCCATCTAGTTAACCTCTAATACAAATATAACTACTCGTTCCCATACCTGTTCAGCCTTAAATAACTGGTTTTTTTGCTGCTGCTTTGCTAACATTTGTCACAGTTGTCTGTATTTAGCAAGACTTGTGTTTCTATAGCAGTACTCAACTGGTTTCCATGTTTATTTAGAAGTAGGGATTATTTTTTGCATCTGGATAGAATTATGTTTCTGGTTACCACTAAGCTGTGATTTCTGTGTCTCCTTAGCAGTTGTCACAGTTTTTGAATTTTTGTATCCACCATTACGCCCATCATCTACAAGAAAAAATATGGATTGAAGACTCAAAATAACCTGTCTTGTTACATGAAAAGAAAGTCAAACCTCATGCATTATCTTCTAAAGAGTAAAAGCATCAACTGTGTTCTCACTATAGTTATTAAAAAGACCTTTGTTTTTTACTGTTAAGCTCTGTATGAGAAGTGTGTAGTTCTTTTTTATTTTCAGTTTTATACTGCCAGCCATGAAACAGTAGAAGGCACAGGCTGAAAGTTGGTGAATGAGGTCTGACCGAGTGAGGCTTTTCTAAGAAACATGCAATGGATTTAAGCTTTCGGAGCTCTGCCAGTTTATACTGTCAAGGGTGGATACAACCACAGGTCTTCTCTTATGGGGAAGTGTTTTTGAAATCACACCCTAACACAGTATATGGGTCAATGTCTCATCTTAGAACTCTAATGCATTTCCTTCTACCATGGAACAAGCATGCAATTCTCCGAGAGATTATGGATCTTTAAATCCCACCGCCAACACCCCCCACCCATGGGTTCATCTACAAATTGACCTTTCTGACGCACAATGATAATATAAAGACCTGGAAGGTAAAGGGGACAAACTGTTCCATAAATGTAAGTAGCAGAACTCATAAATCCTCGCTGATTTTAGCAACTTATCTTCAACAGCCAGCCTGCTTAACCATAATATGGGACCCAACTGGTGTCTCGGCTTTTTCTGGTGTGTCTGACCGTCTGCTTATTTTACAATATGCTAAATTGCTCTGAATCTGCGATGGCAGCTCAAGGAGAAAAGAGCTCATGTTTTCCTTTCAGCATTAAGATCAATATCTCATTTTAAATTTATAGGAAAACCTAATGCCTTTTATAATTTATTTAGCAAACTGCTCTTTCCCAGCAGAACTGGATTTTTCCCCTGGTGTGCAAAATGCATACAAAAATAAATAAATTCAGCTGGTTTTGAACTGCAGCAAGAGAATCTCCATCTTACTGGCTGTAGGAAGCTAATGGAAAAGCTACGCTTTAGCATTCACCTGTGTTTGTAAGAAATAGATTTTTAAAAAATGAAATAAATACTTATTACCTTAACTTACCCTATTATCCCTGTCCTCCCCAATTTGCACTGCTCCTTGTAGCCCTTGGATTGATTGCTGGGTGGCAATCCCCAGGGAAGTGGTCCTCATCACAGGAGCATTTATGGTGGTTCATGTTAAAGTAGCCCAGCAATCTACAGAATAAAAAGATTTCCAACCACAAACCAAGGTCATGTCACGAGACATTGTGACTCTGTGTTGGTCCAGTTTACATAATAGCAGGTGTGCGCATGATTGAGCTCTGTGCAGAACTGGCACCCCACTCAGAGCTGCTGCAGGTACTAAGGGTGCCACCTCATGAATGGACTGAACACCCCAGTTACCCCTTACAAAAGCATACATGAAATTGTTACCCCCCTCCCAGACTCATCTCACCCATAGCATAAAGAAGAAGAATGAATCCAAAAGTATACATTAAAAAAATCAATAAAGCGTTGCATGTAGTATAACAAAACTGTGTACTATCCCCAACAGAGTTATTCACCGTATATTACAAAGGTCAGCATCTACAACCCAAGGCATACACTTACTGTAGATAATCAGATGCTTTGCTTTTTAACATATTTTTTCATTATGATAGATTATCAATTACAAGACTAATAATAGGGTGATAGCTAACATGGTGGAAAAGGAGACTGCAGGCAAGAAAAGGTGAGTTGGAATGGGGACATGGCCCTAATACAGAGAGAAAAGCAGACACATTTTGAAAATGTAACCACCGTGACAGTATAGGAAGGATTGGCAACACCAGAATGTGTTTGTGTGTGTGTAGGGGGGTGGGGGGTACATGGTGGGTGTTATTGTAACATGGGTCAAAAAGTCATCTTCAATAGTGAGTCCTGCTTTAACTGAGACAGAGTGAGTCCTGCTTTAACTGAGACAGAGTGATGAGCATCATTGGGTATGCAATAGACCTTGAGAAGACCCCATTGTCAAAGAGAGCTGTAGCATATGACAACATATTCTGACTGGTTAACATCAAGGATGGTCTTAACTTTTAGGATGATCAACCCTGTGTGACAGATGTCCTGTGAGTTTTAATTACTTGGGGAATAGAAAATATGGATGGAAGATAGTGAGGGACTGCAACGTGTAGTTTGATGGGTTGACTCAGAATGAGTTTTTACCAATGTTCAGGAGATGAAATGTAAACAGGGAATGAGCCAAAGTCAAAATCAAAAGTCAAACTAGAATTTTAGGTCCCTAAAATTAGTTCAGGGGAACCCACATGCATGAATACAAATTGAAGATCACAACAGTCAGGCCTCCCCTCAGTTTAACACATGGCTCTCTAATACCCATTATAGGAAAAAGTTCTGTGGATGGCCTGGAATTCCAACACAGATCTGGGGTGTAAAATTGCAGGGACACCTGGGAAACATAGAGGGAGTTCTAGGATGATGGGAGTAGGAGTCTCCAAAGCCATTAATGACCTCAGAAGCAGAAATGTATCCTGGTTTTGGCCCATAGACAGAAAGAGAGAAAGAGAAGGTAGAAGGAGAGAGCAGGAGATCTAGGATGATGGGAGTAGGAGTCTCCAAAGCCATTAATGACCTCAGAAGCAGAAATGTATCCTGGTTTCGACCCATAGACAGAAACAGAGAAAGAGAAGGTAGAAGGAGAGAGCTGGAGGAGGATAATCAAGGTAATTTTTGGCGAGTTAATAAACCAGCCACCTTACTTGATAGGGCTTTGAACCTTAATTAGGAAGAGCACAAAATGCATTAGGTTTATTGTGTTCCCTATTACTTTTGCACCACGGTCTCCATTGCAGTGTGTGCTTCTGTTATTATTATTTTTTTTTTTTTCAAATAAAACCATATCCTTTTTAATGCTTCTCTTTGGTTTTATTTGGCATTGGAGTTTGCTCACATCTGCCACACTTGTTATTATTTCCTTCACAGGCATCACTGAAAAGTATTTTCTAAGCATTATTGTCTGCACTGTGGAAACTGAAATGTTAAAATTACCATTACTTGGACATTCTGTAACTCGCATAACCACAAAAAAGGTTCATCTGAACCAGATTGTAATAACATGACACAAGGAAGTATTCAGACTCTAACTGACTCAATGTCATGTTACTTTCAAGCATGTCATTTTGCTAATTGTGGACATGCAACTTACTAACCTTTTGGAAGAAGAATTTTGAAAACTTGTGTCAGGCAGAGGTGACTATGTGGGGACCTAATCTAGGTCTTACAAATTCTCAAAGACATTGTTGAAGTAGATCCAGCAGAATTCTTCCTTCTTCAGGATGGGAGCTGCAACATGCTGTATCAGTGCATGCTCCCAACCTCTCTCTCTCTCCTTCTGGGTCCTTGAGGACATCAGTGGAAATTAAGGATAGTGGATAGTTGTGGGACTCTGGAACAAACTGCTGAGACATGGAGTTGCAGCAGACACCCTTTAAGAAGAATCAAGATGAGATATTGGAGCAGATTAGCTATTAGCTCAACAGATGAGTTAAATGGACTGAATGTTCTCCACTTTTCTGTCAAATTCCTTATGTTCATATATATTATATATAGGAATGTCCATGCATGCGTCTTCTAGGGATCCGCAGTGGTCATGTTCATGCATAGGTTGAAAAGCATGGGTGAAAGCCCCAATCCCTAGTGGACACTCACTTTGATGGTGAAGGGTGGTAAGATGCCAGCTGGAAACAAGACTATGCCGGTGGCTTCTGGGTACAGCAGCTGTGTCCATTTGACATAGGCTTCAGGTACCTCATGAATTCGGAGGGCTCGCCACAAGATGTCTTAGAGCACTCGGTCAAATGCCCTCTCCACGTCTAGGAAGGCCGTGAAGCTGTTTGTTCTTTTACTAGTGTCTCTCCATCAGGAGCCAATGGGCATGTATGGCATCCATCATGTCCCAGCCGCTGATAAATCCGCACTGATTGGTTGAGGTTGCCACTATGTTCTGTAATCTATCCAGCACGCATTCGAAAATCTTCATGGTATGACCAAGTAAGCAAATCTGGTGATAGTCTTCTTTGCCTTTCCATATTGATATCGTAATGCTAGTGGACCAGGCTCAGGGGTCTTGCTTTCAGCCACAATGTGGTTGAAGAGTGTTGCCAGCAGATTGGCACTTCTACTGCTGCGTAACTTCCAGACCTCCATTGGTATATCGTCTGGTCCCGTGGCTTTCCTGTTCTTCATCTTCCTGACTGCCTGTTTAACTTCTTTGGAGGTTATCTGGGGAACTAGGCCTTTAATGGGGTCGGCTTCTGAGATAGGCGGATGCAGGAACTCTTCATTGGAGATCTTTGAGAAGTAGACGTTCCAGCTCTGTAGGATATCGATTGGGTCCCGTAGGATTCTCTGGTCTTCCACCTTGATATTCTTAACTTGTCTGATACCTTGGGTTGATCGGTGATGTGTGTTGGAAAGGCAAAATATTTTATTGGCACTTCCGGGTTCAGCCAGCTGGGTATACAGTTCTTTGTAATGTTTGGCCTTCTCTTTGGCCACGACCCGCTTCCCTGCTGATTTGAGCATTTTATGTTGTTGTCGATCATCATTGGATTGTGATTCGTGCCATTTCTTAAGCGCCATTTTCTTCTCTTTGATTGTCACTTGTACTTCTTCTCCCCACCACCAGGCCTGTTTGTTGATGAATCACCTACCAAGCTTTGTTTTCCCCATGTTTCTGGTGGCCACTTCTTGGATCTGATCAACGATTACTGACCAAAGGCCTTCTATTGTCTGTTTGCGCTCTAACTATAGGGTTCCATGTGTGTCAGTGAATTGATCTTTTGACTCCAATAAATTTCCACCACTTGATGCATTCTGCTCCAGTCTTTCAGATTCTCGTGTGGTCCATCAGTGATGTTGTCTGACTGGATTACCTTGGTATCCAATGCCAACTTGAGGTCACACCACCAGGCAATGCAATAGTCAATTTGAGTAGAGCACCTGCTGCTATGTACCTTACCAAGTGTGATGTTCACTTTTTGTAGAAAGTATTAGTAATGACAAGGTTGTGGGCCACTGCACAATCTAATATCCAGCGTCCATCATCATTTCAGGTGCCAAAACCTTGGCTGCCATGTTCCTGCATGTAGTCATCCCTGGTTGATCCAATGTGTCCATTCAAATTGCCGACAATAAATAGGTGGTCGTCATCGGATACAGGTTGGAGGTGCATATCAACACTTTCCCAGAATTCTTCCTCCTCTTCTTATGAGCAGTTGGTTTGGGGCACATAGCATATAATAAATTGGAACCTGGCTATTCAGCAGTCAAGGTTGATGGTGATGAGACCATCAGAGATTTGTTCCACTTCCACCACACTGCCCCTGAGTTTTTCACTAACTACTATTGCCACTCCAGCCACTCTCATTGCATGATGCATGTACTGTATGCACACATCACCTCTCCTCTCCCATATACTGTACTGAGGATATTAAGAGTTGGTAATGAACTTAATAAACACATTGGGATAAAAAAAAATAGGAAAGCTGGAGAAAAACAGAAAAAAAAAACGTACACAATGCCCAGGCTAGGAATTGAACCAAAGACTTTGAAGCTGCGAGGTTGCACCACGAACCACTGATTCACGGTATCTGCTGACTGATAGACTCAAGTAGAAAGTTCTTTGAAAAGGGATTTATTCCCTTAACACTTTTTCAAATTTTGTTATCCCAGATTTCAAATTTATAATACTCTGTTTTTTGTTTTTCTTTAGTGAGCTGCAGTAATCCCTCACTTATCGCGGGAGATAGGTTCCAAGGCCGACTGCGATAACTGAATTTCCGCGAAGTAGGGACACCATATTTATTTAATTATTTAAAGTGTATTTGGACGTTTCTAAACCCTCCCTGTATTGTTTACAACCCACCCTTTACTCTATTAATAACAGGGACAACTGCTAAGCAATATGAAATCGGTAGATAAGTTTACACTTACTGTATAGCGAAATACACGTAGCAGCTTGTAGGCGGTCATGACATCGTCGACCTTGTTGCAAAGATTCCTAAAGCAGATTCCATCCAGACTACTGCCTTATCACGTCCACTTGCAACTCGTTTTGCGCCCTGGTTAAAGGACACTGCGGCCGTAGATCTTCTATGCTTTTCCTCCTTTTTAAATAAAAAGAATCGTGGACTCATTGATGCCTGCAGCAGTGTAGCTGTTCCCTTCCTTCAACATATCCAAATCTTCTACCTTTTCTGCAATCATTTGCATCTTCTGTTGGCGCTTGGACACGGCCCCTGAAGCAGTAGCACGTTAATGGTGAATGAGTGAGATGAGACTTCCTGGTTAATGCAACACTCCATTGCTGAGCCAATCAGCAGCACACAGGAACTTAACTGCGTGCTCTGACTGGGTAGCTTCTCAGCTATCTGCCAATAGCATCTCTTGTATGAAATCAATTGGGCAAACCAACTGAGGAAGCAAGTACCAGAAGTAAAAAGACCCATTGTCCGCAGAAACCCGTGAAACAGCGAAAAATCCGTGTTATATATTTAGATATGCTTACATATAAAATCCGCGAAGTCGTGAATCCGCGAAAAGTGAACCGTGAAGTAGCGAGGGATTACTGTATATTATCTCTATATATACACTGTATAAAATCCAACATCTGTCTGTCTGTATGTCTGTCTGCTTTTCATGAGAGGACTACTTAACAGATTTAGATCAGGTTTTTTTCTATAATTTGCTTGAACATTCTAGTTGATTTTGCAACCTCTCTCATCGCAATAAGTATCATAGTTGTGGTACCGATTTATTTGCGTGAATCCGAGAGAGACGCAACAGGCTGCAGGGAGGGAGACTGGGCTCTCCTCACTCACGCGCCACCCTTGGGGTGTAACCTTAACTCTGCTTAGTTACTGAACAAGAGAACTACTTAACCACTCAAAAACAAGCAAATTGTACACAACTGAAGAAAAAAGACAACACCCACAGACCGGAAACCTGTCCATTTTTGCTCTATACCAGAGGCTCTTATTTTATCCACTCTTTTTTAATTTTCTTTTGCTGAAAGTCAAGCGGAGGTCTGTTTTTCTCTCATGTTCAAGTGTTTAACGGTATCTGTGTAATTCTGGGGCTACCAAAACAATGCAAGATCTTCTTCTTCTTCTTCTTTCGGCTGCTCCTGTAAGGGGTTGCCACAGCAGATCATCTAGTTCCATATCTTCCTGTCCTCTACATCTTGCTCTGCTACACCCATCACCTCATATCCTCAAAACAATGCAAGATAAGACGGCCTCTTTTCAGGGAATGTTCCACTACAAAACACAGTGTCAAAAGACTAAAGTGGAAAACATTGGCCTGAATACTAAACTGTATTTGTAATAATAAACCAGACTAAGTCACTCCATCCTCATCCAAGGCCATCTTAACAGCATCATAGGAACCCTGGTCAAAGTAGTGCCTGTTTTGATAGGAAAACTGAAACATACATAGGCATCCGAAACATCGCTGACTCCTATGATCCTGGGACCCCCAGTCACTACCCATACATTTACTTGTCTGGGTGACACCTTTATCCAAGGTGACTTACAACATTTATAATACAAGTGATGACATTTCTTTCGGTTTTCCAATTGGAGCACAGGCAGATCAAGAGACTTGCTCATGGTCACACAATGGCAGTGGTGACATTTGAACCCACAACCTCAGGGTTTTAAGTCCAAAACCTTAACCACTACACCACACTGCCTGCCATATGTTAAGGCAGCTCTGTCTTCATCATAAAGTATGGCAATGGTAGCATCTTGTAATCAAGGAGAAGAAACAATTGTCATGAGCAACTGAAAAATTAAATGGCCTCAATACAGGGAAACACCTTTATAAATATAAATCTGCACACTAAGACTAAAAATGAAGAAGAGTTTTGTGTTTTCAGGGCAACACCAAAACAGCTTGACAATAAAGAAAACTGGTCGCCAATAGCGAAGCAGTCAGAGTCCTGACTTCAATTCCTCTGTGAAATCTGGAGAAGGCTTCAATATTGATGTCTCTCTCCATTCTCCAACTAATGTGACACAGATAGAGCAATTGGGCAAGGAGGATGAACAAACGCGGCTCCGTCACAATGTGTCATGTTAATAAAGTCTCATGTAAAAACACTTCTGGCTGTTGTAGTTGTCAGAGATGGTTCAACAAAATACTGACTCAGGAGATCGGGAGAGAAGAAAGCACAACTCAGAAAAAAAATTCACAATCTAATGCATCATAGTGCCAGGCAAGGAATGTTACTTCAAGGCACAGTGCCAGTTAACGGTTGAGAGGCTTTTGGATTCTATGAAATGTTTATTAATTGTTTGCATATCAGTGTAAAAAAAAAAAGTTTACTGAATGTTTTGCTACTAATTTGACATAAATATTAAATGCAAAATGAAGTTTTCATATTCAGTGTGTACATTATTTATGTGTGTTATGTCTTTTCATTTGAATGATTCGTTTACAGGTTTAATGAATATTGTATTAGTAAATTTGTCACATTTCCTGAAGCTGCACAACACCCCTGGTCAGCACTGCTTACCAACTTTCTATGTTTGTTTGGTTTTTTACAGGCAAATGACATCAAGGAAGGTACAATTGCCTTCAGACATTCCAGCTACATTCGGCAAGTAGCATGCAGTCAACCAGGGCTTCTCAGACTCGGTCCTGGGGCCCAGTGTGGCTGCAGGATTTTGTTCCAACCAGCTTCTGTTTTTAATTGGAATCCTGGGCAAATTAAGTGAACTGTTATTTCCCAGATTCTGTGTTTTGGTATTAACATAGAAATTAGAAAACAATCCATCCATCCATTTTCCAACCCGATGAACACAGGGTCACAGGGGTCTGCTGGAGCCAATCCCAGCCAACACAGGGCTCAAGGTAGGGAAACAATCCCGAGCAGGGTGCCAACCCACCGCAGACACACACACCAAGCACACACTAGGGACAGTTTAGAATCGCCAATCGACCTAACCTGCATGTCTTTGGACTGTGGGAGGAAACCCACGCAGACACAGGGGGAACATGCAAACTCCACGCAGGGAGGACCCGTGAAGCGAACCCGGGTCTCCTTACTGCGAGGCAGCAGCGCTACCACTGCGCCACCGTGCTGCCAATTAGAAAACTAACTTTGGTTAAAAAAAAAAAAAATCAATAAAAAGTACTAAGTAGTTAACACTGCGGTGGGTTGGCACCCTGCCCAGGATTGGTTCCTGCCTTGTGCCCTGTGTTGGCTGGGATTGGCTCCAGCAGACCCCCGTGACCCTGTGTTCGAATTCAGCGGGTTGGAAAATGGATGGATGGAAGTAGTTAACATATACAGTATACTCGTGGATAAGTTCTCTCGCGGATAAGTCGGGGGCTTGATTTTACTGCATAATTTCTGGTATTTTATAATGTCAGTCGCATAAGTCGAATGCGGAAACCTCACACTATTGGTCCAAGGGACTATGATATGCTAACGCCTACCTGACAGAGTAACCACGGAGCACACGGCCTGATTTTTTTTCTATGTATTGTGCCTACGTGACCAGACAGTAACGCCCAAACTATTATGCAGTGACGTTTGCACTGTTTTGTGTTTTTTGTAACTCACACCCTCATACACCTTTATCATAACAGCATCCCTTATCTACGATGGACCGTTCAATCGGAAGAGAATATGAAGCTGCTTTTAAATAAAAAGTCATTGAAGTGGTGAAAGAAATTGGTAACTGCGCTGCTGCAACAAAATTCGATGTGTCTGAGAAACTGATGTGAGATTAAAGGAAGTAAGAAGATGTAAAAAAAAAAAAAGTAAGTGTCACATTTTTGAACGGGCGTATAAGTCGGGGTCTGATTTTATGATCGATTTTTCGGGTTTTAAGACACCGACTTATACGTTAGTATATACGGCATATTTGTGGAACAATGTATTTTTTTTTCTTTTTAACAATATTTTCATCTTGATTTTCATTCCACTTTTCCAGGTGTTCTAATCATTTAATTAATCCATAATTTACTAATTAGTGTGTCTGACGTTGAAGTAGTAGCAGCCTTTCACGATTCAGTGTTGTTTGCCTGGGTGTCTGCTGTTTTAATCTTTTAATTGTCATTACTAAAATACAATGAAGTGAGCAAACTGCACAGAGAAAGGGAAAAAATATAATGAAATTAACAAAAGAGAGATAAACATTTAAATCTATAGCAAAAATTGAACTGTTTCTAAATGTCTTGTAAACGCAGAAATCATATTGCTGTGCTTTTCAGAATGTAGCATAAGAGAAGAAGAAAAGAAATTCCAACTAATTAAATGAGATCAATGCTATCAGTTGTCACCGATTATGAGTCTGGCTGAAGTAAAAACCTGCAGCCACAGTGGACCCCCAGGACTGATATTGAAAACCACTGGTATAAACTTTATAAAAGTAGTTCACCTTGAATGCTTGAAACATTTCAATTTGAATGTTGAATAAAGTTTGCACTGCGGTGGGTTGGCACCCTGCCCGGGATTGATTCCTGCCTTGTGCCCTGTGTTGGCTGGGATTGGCTCCAGCAGACCCCCGTGACCCTGTGTTCGGATTCAGCGGGTTGGAAAATGGATGGATGGATGGATGTTGAATAAAGGTTATTTGCGGCCTTTTCACTAAGATTTAGCACAAAATTTGGAGTAAATAACTGAAGCAGAAGTGTGATGTATGAATCTATAAAGCATTTTTGCTAAAGACCCGAGTGTTGTGGGTTCACGGCTCAGTGATAAAGCGTCTATGGCTGCTCGCCCGGCGTCTTGTATCATGAGGGAGAATCAGGGATGTGCCAGACAGTCAGAATTAATCGGCCCCCAGTCCGCTGACTTTCAAGTAAATCTTGAAGGCCCGTTTCTTGACCTGTCCCCTTAAGCTGTCTAAGCTTTCTGTCACTGTGCTCTACTAGGGACCTCTGACACTATTTTGACTCCATTTTCCCTTGATTTACAATGCATTTGTTTATTCTTTGCCCCTTTGTCATGTGGCACTCTTCATACTTTTACAAATGCTGTTATTCTCAGCGGATTGCTTACTTAGCACCATCTTGCCAAGCACTCAGACATACTGTATGAATCCTGCTGCCTGAATTTGATTCCAGTCACTGCTACCCTGAATTGGATTAACGGGTTTAGAAATGTTATGTTCCCTCACCTCATTCTCAAACCTGCTAAATCAAATTCAGGATTGCAAAGTAGCTGGAGGCCAACCCATAACCACTAAGAAAAAGGCAGGAAACAACCTTGGACATGGGTGCCAATCCATCACAGGGCCCACTCATACATTCATCCACACAAGAGCCAATTTAGAATGATTAATTAGCCTCTCCTGCACGACTTTGAGGAGATGGAAGGACAAGTCTCAGAGTCACAGGGAGAACATGCAAGCTCAACATGGTGTAGTGGGGCGAATGATGAGGCTGTACAAATTCTAAATACTTGGGGTGTCAACCGGGCAAAACCCAGTTTAATTCCAACAAATAAAGAAAATGTTAAACAAATCATTTGCTTGATGGTGCTCTCACTGTCCTGCTCCACTGACAGATTGAGGAGATCGTTTCTCCCCCAAACTATGCGGCTCTTCAATTCCACCCGGGAGGGTAAACGTTAACATTTAACATTATACAAAGTTATTGTCTGTTTTTCACCTGCATTATTATCAATCTTTAATTTAATATTATTTATTGTATCAGTATGCTGCTGCTGGAGAATGTGAATTTCCCCTTAGATTAACAAAGTATCTATCTATCTATCTATCTATCTATCTATCTATCTATCTATCTATCTATCTATCTATCTATCTATCTATCTATCTATCTATCTATCTATCTATCTATCTATCTTATAGTGCCTTTCATATCTATCTCATCCTGCCTACTATACTAAAATGTCTATCTATCTATCTATCTATCTATCTATCTATCTATCTATCTATCTATCTATCTATCTATCTATCTATCTATCTATCTATCTATCTATCTATCTTATAGTGCCTTTCATATCTATCTCATCCTGCCTACTATACTAAAATGTCTATCTATCTATCTACCTATCTATCTATCTATCTATCTATCTTATAGTGCCTTTCATATCTATCTCATCCTGCCTACTATACTAAAATGTCTATCTATCTATCTATCTATCTATCTATCTATCTATCTATCTATCTATCTATCTATCTATCTATCTATCTATATATCTATCTATCTATCTATCTTATAGTGCCTTTAATATCTATCTCATCCTGCCTACTATACTAAAATGTCTATCTATCTATCTATCTATCTATCTATCTATCTATCTATCTATCTATCTATCTATCTATCTATCTATCTTATAGTGCCTTTCATATCTATCTCATCCTGCCTACTATACTAAAATGTCTATCTATCTATCTATCTATCTATCTATCTATCTATCTATCTATCTATCTATCTATCTATCTATCTATCTTATAGTGCCTTTCATATCTATCTCATCCTGCCTACTATACTAAAATGTCTATCTATCTATCTATCTATCTATCTATCTATCTATCTATCTATCTATCTATCTATCTATCTATCTATCTATCTATCTATCTATCTATCTATCTATCTTATAGTGCCTTTAATATCTATCTCATCCTGCCTACTATACTAAAATGTCTATCTATCTATCTATCTATCTATCTATCTATCTATCTATCTTATAGTGCCTTTCATATCTATCTCATCCTGCCTACTATACTAAAATGTCTATCTATCTATCTATCTATCTATCTATCTATCTATCTATCTATCTATCTATCTATCTATCTATCTATCTATCTATCTTATAGTGCCTTTAATATCTATCTCATCCTGCCTACTATACTAAAATGTCTATCTATCTATCTATCTATCTATCTTATAGTGCCTTTAATATCTATCTCATCCTGCCTACTATACTAAAATGTCTATCTATCTATCTATCTATCTATCTATCTATCTATCTATCTATCTATCTATCTATCTATCTTATAGTGCCTTTAATATCTATCTCATCCTGCCTACTATACTAAAATGTCTATCTATCTATCTATCTATCTCTCTATCTCCTTCCTGTTTTGCTGTCGCTGTGCATGTTGGGTGGTTGTTTCGCGTGTTTGCGAGTGTCCCTCTTGGTGGACGCGGTGCGGTGAGTGTGGTTTTTCTTTTTTCTTCTGATATTCTACATTCTTATTTCTATCTTTCTTTGGTGTAAACTGATAAAACTAGTTTTGTACTGAGTGGCTTAGGCCACGGCAGCCGCAATGGCTGCGAATCTTGAGCGTCTGAGCCGCCGCCATGGGATTAAACTTTTATCGGAGGAGTTTGTCCCTTTGGAGGCGAGGGTTTTGGCGGTAGGCGAAGTGATAGGATGTGAGAACATCAAGTCGGCTTCACGAATGAGCGGGTCTATCGTTGTTTTTTTGAGCTCTGTGGATTTAGTTCCCATTGTGGTTGAGAAGGGGGTTCTTATAAATGGCTCCTTTGTACAGGTTTCCCCTTTAGCCGTCCCGTCACGCAGAGTGACGATTTCGAATGCGCCGCCTTCTCTCAAGAACGAAACTTTAGCAAAAGAGTTGGAGCGGCATGGACGTTTAGTTTCAAAAATTCGACATATTCCTTTAGGCTGTAAATCGCCAGATTTAAAACATGTCTTGTCTTTTAGGAGACAAGTTTATATGGTTTTAAACAGAATGGATGATGAATTAAATGTGGCTATGAAGTTTAGAGTGGAAGGTTTCGATTACGTGATTTTCGTCACTTCGAACGAAATGAAATGTTTTGGGTGCGGGAGTGAAGCCCATTTAATTAAACAGTGTCCTGAGAGACAACATGGGCACAAGAAAACTGACCATGCAGACAAAGAAAAAGAGGGGCATGAAGTGGCAGGTCGTCAGGTAGTGGCTGATGGCGCGGAGGCGCAGGGTGTTAAGAACATAACTACCCTTAGATCTGAAGGGCTGGAGGATCAGGTGCCTCCCAGGGATGAGCCGAATGAAGGCGGTAACGAGACGGAAGGTCAAACAGCAGCTGTAGCAGAAAGTGTGTGGGGAGACATAGATATGGACGAGGGAGGCAGCAATCAGCCTGAGGAAAAAAGTGAATTTAAACGCCCTGCTCAGAAGAGACAAGGTGAAAGGGAAGAGCGGGCACGTAAGAAACTTGTTTTAAGTCAGGGCTCGGGGGTCATTGGAGAGGATCCCGTCTATGGTCATTGTCAGGAGGATGTTCCCGTCTTCGCGGAGACGGCCGATGACGGTTCAATTGCGGGGAATGTCGGGGAAGAGACCGATGACGGTAATATCTCTGATGGGTCTGCTGCCTCGGAGCCCCCAGAATTAAAAGCCAGGGGGGGTTACAGCGCTCAGAGTGTAAAAGAGTTTTTGGTGAACACCGCCGGTAAAAAGGGGGTGGACGTGGCTGAATTTTTCCCAGACATTGACCTCTTTATATCATCTGTCCGCGGGTTGCGGCGGGACAAAGCAGCCTCCGCGATGTTTGACATTAAAGAGCTCGTGAGGCTCAAGAACTTAACCAGCAAACTGAGGAAACAGTCTAATTTAAACACCACCTAATGGCTAAGCCCCCTGTTAAATCCACTCCACAGTATTTGTGGTGGTCCCTGTGTTTCATTGTGTGTTCAGCCATATATTCAGGTATCGTGACAAGTGTACACATAGGAACCCTAAATATTAATGGGGGGAGAAGTCCTGATAAGAGGGCCGCACTTTTTGATTTTATAAGACAAAAAGATTTGAATGTCACCTTTCTACAAGAAACTCACATTGATGAACAAAATCAGTGGGAGTGGAGCAGGGATTGGAAAGGGGACATTTTCTTTAGCAATGGGACAAATGTTAGTGCTGGAGTGGCCATTTTATTTCTTGGTGGGCTGCAAGTAGAAGTTTGCAGGACTGATGAGCTGGTGAAAGGGAGACTCTTGAAAGTGACAGTAAAACTTCAAGGCAGTGTTGTCACTTTTATTAATGTGTACGCCCCGAATGAGGGTGAGGAGAGGCTCCAGTTCTTTAACAAATTAAGAGATCTTTTATCTGAGTGTGACCCTGAGGAAGTGGTGGTGTTAGGTGGGGATTTTAATTGTACACTTGACTCAAGGATGGATAGAAACAATGGACTGGAACCGCACCCTCGCTCAGCACGAGCTCTGGGAAAAATAATTAAGGACTTTGGGCTGGAAGATGTATGGAGGTCAAAAAATGGGGCCTGTCGGCAATACACATGGGGGAGGACGAGTGGAAACACGATCTCAATGGCGAGACTCGATCATTTTTACAGTTTTAAGCACCTGTTAGGGTTATTTAAGGTGTGCTCTATTGTGCCTACTGGCTTCTCCGATCACAGTCTGGTGTGTTGTTCACTTCTTTTTAACGTGTACAGACCCCGTAGTCCATACTGGCATTTTAACACACTCCTCCTCAAAGATCAGAACTTTAAAGAGTTGTTTGTTCATTTCTGGGGAGGTTGGAAGGCTATGAAGAAGGAGTTCACCAGCTTACAACAGTGGTGGGAGGTTGGGAAGAGTCACATCCGGGCTTTGTGTCAGGAGTATACCAGAAATGTCACCCAAGTATTGCGGTCAGAAATGGCAGCTTTGGAAAATCAAATAGCTGAGTTTCAACAACAACTAGAGAAGGGTCCAAATGAGCAGCTGCAGGCGAGCCTGACTACTGCTAAACTGGGGTTGGCCCACCTGCTTGAGACCAGGGCTCAGGGGGCTTTAGTGAGGGCCCGCTTTCAGCGGTTGACTGAGATGGATGCACCAACGCAGTACTTTTTTGGTTTGGAGAAGAAAAACTCGCAGAGTAAACTCTTACATTGTATAAGAACACCTGATGGCAGAGAGACACAAGAGCCCAGTGAGATAAGGCAGGTGGTCCGCGAATTTTATGAACGTTTGTTTGCTGCAGATGGAGATGGTGGCAGTGAAGTCCAACAGGCCTTTTTGCAGGACTTACCGCAACTTCCCAACGCAGACGTGGCAGATCTAAATAGTGAGGTGACCTTCGCAGAACTCACCACAGCCCTGGGACAGCTGAACACAGGGAAGGTCCCGGGAATCGATGGCATTCCAGTGGAATTTTACAAAGAGTTCTGGGATGTCATTGGACTGGACTTGCTAGAAGTGTTTCGGTGGAGTTTCAAAAATGGTTTGTTACCTCAAAGCTGCCGTAGAGCTGTGATCACGCTGCTGCCGAAGAAGGGAGACTTGTGTCTCATTAAGAACTGGCGGCCAGTGTCTCTCTTATGCGCAGACTATAAAGTTCTCTCTAAAGCCTTAGCCAACAGGATGGTCCAAGTTTTAGGGAGACTGGTGCATCCTGATCAGAATTACTGCGTGGCTGGCAGGTCCATTTTTAATAACATTTTTTTAATTCGGGACATTTTAGCTGCTGCAAAACTGTTTGGTTTTCGGACTGGTGTTCTATTTCTTGACCAGGAAAAAGCTTTTGATAGGGTCAGTCACTCTTTTTTATGGAATGCCATGAAGGCTTTTGGGTTTGGGGAGTCTTTTATTAATTATATTCGATTACTTTATAGTGACATTTCTGGTATAATCAAGGTCAATGGTGGTTTGTGCGCACCTTTCAGTGTCAGAAGAGGAGTCAGACAGGGCTGCTCTTTGTCCGGTATGTTGTATGCTCTGGCATTGGAACCTTTCCTGGTGCACCTGAGGAAGGTGCTGACTGGTCTCACCATCCCCAACTGCAACATGGACCCTGTGAAAGTCACGGCTTATGCTGATGATCTCGCAGTTGTCATCTCAGGCCAAAAGGATTTGGACAAACTAACTGACTGTCTGCGGAATTACAGTAAAGCGTCATCGGCCAAAATTAACTGGAATAAAAGCAGTGCAGTGCTGGTTGGGAACTGGACAGGATGTAGTCCTCCTCGACTGGAAGGGGGTCTGCAGTGGACCACTGGGGGTTTCCTGTACTTGGGAGTCCATCTCGGAGATGACCACTACATCCAAAAGAACTGGGAGGGTCTGTTGGACAAGGTTACAGCTCGGCTCGCTAAGTGGAAGTGGATACTCCCTCAGTTATCCTATAGAGGATACAGTGGATGCTGGTAATTAATAACCTGGTGACCTCCAGCCTGTGGCACAAATGTATTTGTCTGCAACCTCCACCTGTGCTTGTTCAGCAGATACAAGAAGCAATCATGGATTTCTTTTGGAATGGTACCCATTGGATACGGAAGGGTGTTGTATTCTTGCCGTTGGATGAAGGCGGACAAGGACTTATTGACATTACCAGCAGGATTGCTGCTTTCCGCCTTCAGACCATTCAGAAACTGCTGTACCCTGTTGAGCAGAGCCAGTGGATGAACTTGGCCGTACTTTTCTTTAAACAGGCCAGGCATATGGGACTTGGTAAAAGTTTACTGCTCTGCCATTTTGATAAGATCGGGACTTTACATGTGCCAGAGTTTTATAAAAGCCTTCTAGCAGCGTGGCAACTGCTGTCGATCAAAAAGGACTGTGATGACCTTTCCTCTTTTTGGGTCCTTGATGAACCGCTGCTCTACAATCCTGCTGTTGGCACTGCTACTGGACTTTCTGAAAACTTTATTCATCATTTCATAATACATAGAATAACCACAATAAAAGACATAATTGACTGGGAAAATTACACTTGGAAAAGTGCACAAGTGGTAGCAGAGGAGACAGGAGTGCACTCAGTGCGCCTCATGGAGAAGTTTCTGTGTCGGATACAATCATCACTGGACAGGGAATCCATGACACTCCTGCACAGAATGTTCACCTCACGATTGAAACCAAATGATGAAACACCTTTTCCAACGCTTACTGTATCTCCAGCTGTTGAACTGAGGGACGGCGAGACTGAAGTTTTAGCCTTACGTTCTCTTGAGGCGTTATCTCTGCCTACGGTGTCAGGGAAGCAGCTCTACAGAATGTGCGTGAAGGTGAACAACATGGAACAGCTGAGGACACGACACGACACACCGTGGAGAGACAAGCTCGGAGCACCTCAAGGACTGAACCCCGCCTGGAGGTCGTTGTACAAGCCACCATTGGCCAGTAGGGTGGGAGACCTACAGTGGAGGTTGGTGCATGGGATACTAGCGGTGAACTCCTTCTTATCGATTATATGTCCGGGGGTTTCTGATTGCTGTCCTTTTTGTGGTCTGCGGGAAACTGTGTTTCATGCTTTTATGTACTGTGAGAGACTCCAGAGCTTCTTTACTGTAATAGAAAGAATAGTAGAAGGGCTGGGGGTCCCGTATAATAGCACGGTGTTTGTGTTTGGGGTGAGAATTACAAGACAAACAAGAGAAAATATGATCTTAATTAATTTTATTATCGGGCAGGCAAAACTGTCAATATGGAAGACACGTAAAAACAAAATTACTGGGAGTGGGATTGAAGATGATGTTGTCTTGTTTAGAAAAGTGTGTGAAAGTAGGATATTAGTGGATTTTAATTTTTATAAGTCTACAAATAACTTAGCACAGTTTAAAGAAGTGTGGTGCATAAATAATGTACTTTGTAAATGTGATGAAGATTATGATTTACAATTTGTGCTCTGATTTTGGTGTTTTTGTTTTTTAACTTATTTATAACTTTGGGATAATAAAGAATATGATGGATAAGTGGGATTGGAGGGTGGAAACAATGGGAGGGATTAGATAAATATATATATAGATTTTATTCTAAAGAACAATTTGAGTATGTAATGTTTAGAAACTGAATATTCATAAATAGGAATGTGTGTATATGTTTTCTGTATGACTTAAGATTGAGTTTGGTTTACTGTTATGATTTATTTTCTGTGTTTATTAAATAAAGTTTGTTTTTAAAAAAAAAAAAATATCTATCTATCTATCTATCTATCTATCTATCTATCTATCTATCTATCTATCTATCTATCTATCTATCTATCTATCTATCTATCTATCTATCTATCTAATAGTGCCTTTAATATCTATCTCATCCTGCCTACTATACTAAAATATCTATCTATCTATCTATCTATCTATCTATCTATCTATCTATCTATCTATCTATCTATCTATCTATCTATCTATCTATCTATCTATCTATCTATCTATCTATCTATCTATCTATCTATCTATCTATCTATCTATCTATCTATACGTGACAATCCCCTTGCTATAGTGGTCTGTACAACAGGGTTCACTCTCCCTCCCTCCCTCCCTCTCTCTCTAAGGCAGTTAGATCCAGAATGAGATGCCACCTTTTGGGGGCATGTCCCTTTTATATTGAGCCGAGCAGAAGGGGTGGGTCTGTCTTGGCTTCACTGCCCTCAGTGGGGCGGTTTCTCAAGGCTGTAAGGAACAAAGGAGACAAGACTGTTAGCAACAGCGTCCCCTTTCATCTTGGGGTGGTACCACATACCTTAAGTGACTTCAGAAGGTGATCCTCTGGTGTGCATCCACAACAATAGACATTTTCCAGGCGCAGGATTCAAACCCTGGATACTGTGCTACCCACTGCATCATTGTGCTACCCTATGTCATGTTATGCCTTAAAAGTAGTATTTGGGGAATAAAGATTAGATAACAGTGGATTCAAATCCTTACAGGTTTTCCTGTGTTATCCAGCCAAGGAGCAAAAATACTCATTGCACACCCAGAAAACATAATTAACCAATAATCTTCAACACGGGATTTCCTTTGAGAATTCAGTTTTTCCTTCTACATTACAGAGATGTTTTTTATGTTGCTTTAATTGGCCCATTGTGAGTAAGTGTGGGTGTGAGTGTGACCTGTGATGGACTGGCACTTTTTACAGAATGGGTTCCTGGCTGCCAAGAAAAGTACCAGCATTGCTTGACCCTGAACTGAACATGGGAGCTAAAAAAAAAACAAATGGTTGGAGAATCCTGTTATTCTGAGCTAGATATGAGGCGCATGTTGAGTCTAGCATTTCTGGAAGAAATGAGCTTCACTCTTAGTTTAGGTGAAAGAATGCCAAGCCATTTTGATAAAAATAATAAAAAAGAACCACGGGGGATTCAAACATTGTGAATGCTGTCACACACGTGTAATTACGAGGGAGCTGAACGGACCAAGTAGTGGGAATTACCCGCCAAGCCAGGGGGTGACGGGGTGCTCTAAACCTACTTCTGTTATCTCTGCAGACCAAATATGGGAAAACCTGCCTGACTTAATGTCACTTCCGGTTCCGGTGCCCAGAAAGACATCACGTCCAGTTCTGGTATCCAGAAAGATGCCTATAAAGACTCCACATCCCAAAATCTGATCAGTTCAGTCTTGGAACTCAAACCCACCATAGCTCTCTTGTTTTTCAATACCCTTTTGCAGCCTGGGACCATACACGGGTGGCTGCCCCAAACCTTTCTTTGGTGTATTGAGACTACTTCTTTTATAATGCATACATCCAATATTTCAAATGTATCTGTAGTTGTTCTGTCTCAACTAAAGTTTATCCACGATAGGCTCTGCACCATAGACCTTTCGAGCAAAATGGCACTATTAAACTTTGATCAATTTAATTACAAAAGACGTACCATTTCAGTAAGAGGTGGGCTTGTGTACAAGCTTACAGGGAGCGTCTTTGAGATGAATGGTTAAAACGCTTTATGGATTGAAGCTGATAACTTAACAGCTTGTTCAAATTTGTGGAGGTGTCAGGATTTCATGAAGGAGTGGGCCTACATTTGTCAAGAGTTGGACATAAGAGAAGGACACATTTTATCTTAATTTCCCACTCTGCTCCACAGTTTAAAAGTACAAAACAATTAGGGTGCACATTGCAGACGTTTTTTAAGGGTATTTGTACACAATTTCAGTCTCGCCATGCAGAAATGACAACACGTTTTCTACATGCCAACCCCGCCATTTCAGGGCACCATAATGTTTGGGTTTCAGGTG
This sequence comes from Erpetoichthys calabaricus, assembly GCF_900747795.2. NCBI lineage: Eukaryota > Metazoa > Chordata > Cladistia > Polypteriformes > Polypteridae > Erpetoichthys > Erpetoichthys calabaricus. The sequence goes on along the minus strand of NC_041410.2, from coordinate 80,903,250 downwards.
TTTGTGATTCCTCAGGTGTGTTTCATTGCATCATAAGTTACCTCGGTTTGCTTCTGCCCTTTGGATTCTGTAGTTGTCATTGTCTAACATGAGATTAAGAGCTGTGCCAATTAAAGTCAAAGAAGCCATTTCGAGGCTGAAAAACAAGAATAAAACCATTAGAGACATTGGTACAATCTTGGGATTATTGAAATCAACTGTCTGGAATATCATGAAGAAGAAAGAACACACGGGTGAGCTCAGTAATCACAAGGGGACTAGTAGGCCAAGGATGACCTCCAATGGTGATGACAGAAGAACCCTCACTATGGTAAGGAGAAAGCCCCAAACGTCTGTTGACAGATCAGAGACAGTCTTCAGGAGGCAGAAATGGACGTGTCAGAGAATTCTACCTGCAATAGAAAACTTCATGAGCAAAACGATAGAGGCCACACTGCAAGATGCAAACCACAAGTTAGTCACAAAAACAAGATGGCCAGATTATACAGGTGCTGGTCATAAAATTAGAATATCATAACAAAGTTGATTTATTTCAGTAATTCCATTCAAAAAGTGAAACTTGTATATTAGATTCATTCATTGCACACAGACTGATGTATTTCAAATGTTTATTTCTTTTCATTTTGATAATTATAACTGACAACTAATGAAAGTCCCAAATTCAGCATCTCGGAAAATTAGAATATTGTGAAAAGGTTCAATATTGAAGACACCTGGTGCCACACTCTAATCAGCTAATTAACTCAAAACACCTGCAAAAGCCTTTAAATGGTCTCTCAATCGAGTTCTGTAGGCTACACAATCATGGGGAAGACTGCTGACTTGACAGTTGTCCAAAAGACAACCATTGACACCTTGCAAAAGGAGGGCAAGACACAAAAGGTCATTGCTAAAGAGGCTGGCTGTTCACAGAGCTCTGTGTCCAAGCACATTAATAGAGAGGCGAAGGGAAGGACAAGATGTAGAAAAAAGTGTACAAGCAATAGGGATAACCGCACCCTGGAGAGGATTGTGAAACAAAAATGTGGGGGAGATTCACAAAGAGTGGACTGCAGCTGGAGTCAGTGCTTCAAGAACCACCACGCACAGACGTATGCAAGACATGGGTTTCAGCTGTCGCATTCCTTGTGTCGAGCCTCTCTTGAACAAGAGACAGCGTCAGAAGCGTCTTGGCTTTGGACAGCTGCTGAGTGGTCCAAAGTTATGTTCTCTGATGAAAGTAAATTTTGCATTTCCTTTGGAAATCAAGGTCCCAGAGTCTGGAGGAAGAGTGGAGAGGCACAGAATCCACGTTGCGTGAGGTCTAGTGTAAAGTTTCCACAGTCAGTGATGGTTTGGGGTGCCATGTCATCTGCTGGTGTTGGTCCATTGTGTTTTCTGAGGTCCAAGGTCAACGCAGCCATCTACCAGGAAGTTTTAGAGCACTTCATGCTTCCTGCTGCTGAAGAACTTTATGGAGATGCAGATTTCATTTTCCAACAGGACCTGGCACCTGCACACAGTGCTAAAGCTACCAGTACCTGGTTTAAGGACCATGGTATCCCTGTTCTTGATTGGCCAGCAAACTCGCCTGACCTTAACCCCATAGAAAATCTATGGGGTATTGTGAAGAGGAAGATGCAATACACCAGACCCAACAATTCAGAAGAGCTGAAGGCCACTATCAGAGCAACATGGGCTCTCATAACACCTGAGCTGTGCCACAGACTGATCGACTCCATGCCACGCCACATTGCTGCAGTAATCCAGGCCAAAGGAGCCCCAACTAAATATTGAGTGCTGTACATGCTCATACTTTTCATGTTCATACCTTTCAGTTGGCCAACATTTCTAAAAATCCTTTTTTTGCATTGGTCTTAATTGATATTCTAATTTTCCGAGATACTGAATTTGGGACTTTCATTAGTTGTCAGTTATAATCATCAACATTAAAAGAAATAAACATTTGAAATACATCAGTCTGTGTGTAATGAATGAATCTAATATACAAGTTTCACTTTTTGAATGGAATTACTGAAATAAATCAACTTTGTCATGATATTCTAATTTTATGACCAGCACCTGTAGTTTGTTAACAAGGGCATTAAAAAGCCTGCAGAATTCTGGGAAAAGGTCTTGTGGACAGATGAGACAAAGATGAACCTGCATCAGAGTGATTGCAAGAGCAAAGTATGGAGACGAATAGGAGCTGCCAAACATCCGAAGCATACTACCTCATCTGTTAAACATGGTGTTTGGGTTTGTTACAGCTTGGGCATGGATGGCTGCCACTTCTCTTCATTGATGACGTAACTGCTAAAGGCAGCTTACGCAATGAATTCTGAGGTGTATAGAACATGTTATCTGCTCATGTTCCAGCAAATTTCTCCAAGCTCATTGGACGGCGCTTCATACCACAATAAGATAATGACCCCGAACATACTGCTAAGGCAACACAGGAGCGTTTCATAGTTGAAAAATGTAAAATTGTTGAATAGCCAAACCAGTATTCTGATTTAAATCCAGGCCTTCCATATGCTGAAGAGAAACAAGCAGAAGCTGAAGGTGGCTGCATTAGAGGCTTGGCAGAGCAACTCCAGAGAAGATCTTCAGTACCTGGTGATGTCTGTGAATCGTAGACTTCAAGCAGTCAATGCCTGCAAGGGATATGCAACAAAGTACTAAATATGACTGCTTTGATTGCGATGTCTTGAAATGGAGGGACCATGTAGAAAAAGTGTTGTCATTTCTACAGGGTTTGAGTGAAATATATGCAAATGTCCCTAAAGTCTGCAATGTGCAGTTTCATTTACATTTTTAAAGTGTGGTGGAGAGGGGTAAATCTAGAACAAATGTGTCTCTGTCCCAAAAATTATGGAGGACACTGTACATTTATTAAAAAAAAAATAAAAACTGAGAAGTCAGGTGACATGGTGGCGCAGTTGTAGCCAGGATTCATATCCCGGGTCCTCCCTGCATGGAGTCTGCATGTCCCCCTTATGTCTGTGTGGGTTTCTTCTCACAGTCCAAAGACATGCAGGTTAGGTGAATTGGCTGCAAAGCTCCTCACCTTGCCAGCTATAACAGTTAATACTGATTGAGTTGGTGTCTCCTGACCATCAGACAAACCAGTGACCTGGCCATTCCTTCAACATTTTGCGGATGTGTGGCTGTCGATTTTCTGGCTTACTTAGTAGTGGAGCTGGTAGCAAACTCATCAGTAAAGTTAGCAGAGCTGGTGATGGAGTTTCAGTTCACTTGCCTTTGAGGCATCACCAAAGTTGTTTGTGACGACGCCAGGCTCTGAAATGTTCTGCTGTTTTCTTTGTTTTCTTTCTCTAATAAAACCTTAAAAGGTTTTTTGACTGAACATCATTCACACTTATCTTGCTTTGTTTGTGTTTCTTTCAAACAGGACCTGTACCTACTTAACTAGTAAGTTCCGAATGTGACTGATTAATAATCTTTAGTTAATATTGAATGTTTTCAATGGAAGTGATAGGTAAAATTTAAAGTATTTTTTTTCCTAGATGTTGATAGGTAGATGTATGCCGTAAAATCACTCTCCATACAGTTAGGTCAATAAATATTTGGACAGAGACAACTTTTTTCTCATTTTGGTTCTGTACATTACCACAATGAATTTTAAATGAAACAACTCAGATGCAGTTGAAGTGCAGACTTTCAGCTTTAATTCAGTGGGGTGAACAAAACGATTGCATAAAAATGTGAGGTAACTAAAGCATTTTTTGAACACAATCCCTCCATTTCAGGGGCTCAAAAGTAATTGGACAAATTAAATAACTGGAAATAAAATGTTCATTTCTAATACTTGGTTGAAAACCCTTTGCTGGCAATGACAGCCTGAAGTCTTGAACTCCTGGACATCACCAGATGCTGGGTTTCCTCCTTTTTAATGCTCTGCCAGGCCTTTACTGCAGCGGCTTTCAGTTGCTGTTTGTTTGTGGGCCTTTCTGTCTGAAGTTTAGTCTTCAACAAGTGAAATGCCTGCTCAGTTGGGTTAAGATCAGGTGACTGACTTGGTCATTCAAGAATTTTCCACTTCTTTGCTTTAATAAACTCCTGGTTGCTTTGGCTGTATGTTTTGGGTCATTGTCCATCTGTATCATGAATCAATTTGACTGCATTTAGCTGGATTTGAGCAGACAGTATGTCTCTGAACACCTCAGAATTCATTGGGCTGCTTCTGTCCTGTGTCACATCATCAATAAACACGAGTGTCCCAGCGCCACTGGCAGCCATGCACGCCCAAGCCATCACACTGCCTCCACCGTGTTTTACAGATGATGTGCTATGCTTTGGATAATGAGCTATTCCACGCCTTCTCCAAACTTTTTTCTTGCCATCATTCTGGTAGAGGTTGATCTTGGTTTCATCTGTCCAAAGAATGTTTTTCCAGAACTGTGCTGTTTGTTTTAGATGTTCTTTAGCAAAGTCCAATGTAGCCTTTCTATTCTTGAGGCTTATGAGTGGCTTGCACCTTGCAGTGCACCCTCTGTATTTACTTTCATGCAGTCTTCTCTTTATGGTAGACTTGGATATCGATACGCCTACCCCCTGGAGAGTGTTGTTCACTTGGTTGGCTCTTGTGAAGCGGTTTCTGTTCACCATGGAAATTATTCTGCGATCATCCACCACTGTTGTCTTCCGTGGACGTCCAGGTCTTTTTGCGTTGCTGAGTTCACCAGTGCTTGCTTTCTTTCTCAGGATGTACCAAACTGTAGATTTTGCCACTCATAATATTGTAGCAATTTCTCGGATGGGATTTTTCTGTTTTCTCAGCTTAAGGATGGCTTCTTTCACCTGCATGGAGAGCTCCTTTGACCACATGTTGTCTGTTCACAGCAAAATCTTCCACATGCAAGCACCACACCTCAAATCAACTCCAGGCCTTTTATCTGCTTAATTGATAATGACATAACGACGGACTTGCCCACACCTTGCCCATGAAATAGCCAAAGAGTCAATTGTCCAATTACTTCTGAGCCCCTGAAATGAAGGGATTGTGTTCAAAAAATGCTTTAGTTAAAATTCATTGTGGTAATGTATTGTTCAGTTCTGTGTATTGTATTGTATTGTATTGACCCCCTTCTTTTGACACCCACTACACACCCAGCCTACCTGGAAAGGGGTCTCTCTTTGAACTGCCTTTCCCAAGGTTTCTTCCATTTTTCCCTACTAGGTGTTTTTGGGAGTTTTTCCTTGTCTTCTTAGAGAGTCAAGGCTGGGGGGGCTGTCAAGAGGCAGGGCCTGTTAAAGCCCATTGCGGCACTTCCTGTGTGATTTTGGGCTATACAAAAAAATAAACTGTAAACTGTAATGTACAGAACCAAAATTAGAAAAAAGTTGTCTCTGTCCAAATATTTATGGACCTAACTGTATACACTTTTTCCAAATGCTTTTTAAGACCTAAATTAACACCTATAGTAACAAAGTAACACTAGTGATTTTACTGTGTGGGTTTATAGTTAATTGATACCTTAATCAAGGGAATGTATATTATAAAGCATGTATACAGCCCAGGTAAATTTTCATTTGTAAAAAATAAGTGAATAAATAACAGCAAAACAGCAAAATTGTGAATTTCCCATTGGGATTAATAAAGTATCTATCTATCTATCTATCTATCTATCTATCTATCTATCTATCTATCTATCTATCTATCTATCTATCTAAAACAAGTGAGACAATGAACAAAGTGGGTTGGCATAGGATCTATACTGGCACTGTGCTTTGCCCAAACTAGCAGAACAGAGGAAAGTTAAACAATGTAAAAGATTTTAAACCTGAGCATAGACTATCTGCCCAAAATCCACAACCCACTGCAAATTTGAATAGAGGATCCCAAAAACAAATGGAGCAGTGGTCAGGGGCCAATCACTGCTACTCCCAAGGAAAAAGTAAGGATTGCAGCTGATGAATTCCCTGGGTGCACCGTGGAGTAAGAATGTTGTGTTTCTGAAGATTCCTACGCCCATTGAGATAAAAGTTTGAAACTGAAGCTTTGAAAAGCCACGCTGTAAAAACAGACTTTGAACTTTATTAGACTGCCTTTGCTGCCAACATGCTTCTTGTCTGAAGGTGAGACTCTTTGTTTCTTTGTTAAGGATTTGCAAAGGTATGTGAAAGGTTCAAGGCCTGTTTCTGTCAGAAGGGATCCTACTCTGATGCACCCTTGAGCAGGGTCCTTAACCTGAAAATTGCTCTTGGGTTGCTGTACAACAGCTGCTCCTGCACTGTGACCCCCCCAAATGTCATGTGAAAAGACAATTTCGCCTTGGGGATTAACAAAGTGTATCAAATCAAAAAAAAATGTTGAAGTCAGTTGGCTGTTCCATGGTGGGCACCTGAATGGCCTTCGTTTATCCAGGCAGTTCATCAAGGTATTTTTTAAAGACCAAGTCTAATTATTCCAAGAGCACTGACTACGACTAGAATCACACAAGCCTTTGTGATTCCACATACAAGAAGTCTGTGGGTCTTTGCATTTGGTGAACTTTTCCATTTCCTTGAGAGAGACATTTGCATCAGCTGCATGATCACCGTCAGGCAGGATGTCCAGTCGATTAGCTCTGATGGTACGATTAGTGTTTAGTGCCATATTGAACATAATGGAGATGTTCTCTGTCTCAATGACTTTTTCAAGGTGGTGACCAGTTGTTTGGCACTAGTAGCTCTTAAAGCATCGGCCAGTGCAGGCAACCAGCTATGTGATTGTGTGGATGTGTGCGTTCTGAGCAACCAGCAACAATATGACTGACGTTCTCCTATTGTTCTTGACACAACCTGCACTTGCTTTAAACATCAATTTTGAGCATATTCCTTTGATGATAGCTTATTATTGCTATTACTAGTCATTTAGCCCGTTACAATAACGGGCGCTAGAACAGTAGTGCATAAACATTAGTAAGAACAGTCTATATTAAATGGCAAGGGACTTTGACCTCATTCTTTTTGTTGGTCGTATTTTTCTTTCTTTCAGCCTTTCTTTTGTTGATATTTACTTGCTGAGCTGACCATTCTTCGTGGGCTGCCGCCGTGTATTGTGTGTCTTTAATTTTCTGTGACAGTAATACTGTCTTGTACGCCCATAACATGTGAATTTCCCATTGGGATTAATAAAGTATCTATCTATCTATCTATCTATCTATCTATCTATCTATCTATCTATCTATCTATCTATCTATCTATCTATCTATCTATCTATCTATCTAATATACCTTTAATTTTCTCTGGCGGTAATACAGGCGTGCGCGTCGGTAATATGCCTTTAATCTCCTCTGACAGTAATACTGGCTTGCATGTGGCTGTAATATGCGTCACTGTATTGTGTACCTTTAATTTCCTCTCGCAGTAATACTGGTTTGCATTTCCGTAAAACGCCTGTAACTTTCTCTGACAGTAATATCGCGCATCGCACCGTGCCCCGCGCATGCGCACTTCACCAGAAGACACCCACACATGGACACCTGGATGCACACAGGGATTTTATTAAAGAAGATTATTATTATTGCTATTCATATTGCTCTATTTACTATATCTGTTTGTCCAATTTTCTAGTTATTATTATTATTATTACATTGAGTTTACATTCTGAACCCACTTAGTCTGTTAAGGTGTCCCACGGAGCAACAGGTCATCCGAATAGCAGAATGATCAAGACTCCATTGCATTCCATTTTTCTGCCATAGCTAATTTACTGCCCTGCCTGAATTCTTTTCTTTTCTCTTCTAATCTCTAACTTGTGCCAGGCTTCATTATTAAGAAGACATATCACGTGGTGTGTTTTTTGAGTAAAAGTGTAGCTCTTCTTAGTCCGACCGTTCCTTGTTATTAAATGTCAGCAAGTTTAAGGTGCATGTACCGTAGCGCCATCTGGAGGCAGCCACCCTGCAAATTATGGCTTTACTAACCTTGCTTTCAAGGATTTAACATTTTATTTTCTTTAAGCCTCTTCTCTTTGTGAATTATTCACAGGCAAGTGCTGCGCAAAATTGGGGCGTCAGTATGATGGCAACGGCCTTGCAGACTCCATAATTGGCTCCCTCACGGTCAAATCTTGGATCTTGTAAATAATTAGCATTGCCACAGTTGTGTCCTCAGATATGCAAACAGAGCAGGAGCCTCTAGGACACAGTGCCTTTCTTCAGAATCTAAATCCCTCTCTGCAGGGGTTTGACAAGAGTCTCTGTGTTCGCTATCGTCAATGAGCGCTTCCTGCAATGATCTGAAGGGAGCAACCGGGGATACAGATTATGATGGCAAATTATTGCTGCAATGCAGCCTTTACTGCTGTCTCCCTCCCACCCTCCTCTCTCTCGCTCCCTCTCTCTCTCTCTCTCTTTTGGCCCTTCCCCCTCTCTCATTATTCCAGTCTTGCATTGCTCTTTTTTTGGATCGTTTTTTTTTTTTTTTTTTGCCACTCAACTTTTCCTCCTTCTTTCTTCTTCTCTTCTGTTCTCCTCCACACTCCCCTATGTGGCTCTCTCTGTCAGTTACATTTCTCATTTTCCCTTCTGTCCATTTCTGCCCCTCTCCGTCTGTTTCATATTTTATTTCCTTTTCGGTCATCCTCATTTCCTTCCACTCGCTCTCTTTTCCTCTGCCCTCATATTTTCTTCATGCTCCATCTCTTCCATTCACCCTCACTCATGTTACAGCATGTCTTTTAGCCACCTTGCCATTTTCTCGCAGACCTCACCTCACCCTCTCTCCATCATCTTTCCGTCTCCTCAGGCAGTGGCTCTGTACATGGTGCTCAGTCTTCATTTCATCTCAGCGCATGAGAAGTGCCTCTTCCTTTTCCTTGAAGATATCTGCAGTTGGCTGCTCCCGGGCTGTCATGCTAGAGAAAAGAAAATCAGTCAGACACCAGCGATGTGAAGACAGAGAGGGATCTGGAGAGTTTAAATAGGCAGCATGGCTGATGCAGAGGGGAAAACTGTTGCTATAAAAAGAAGGTAGCAATTAGTGCATGTTGTTTGAGTGGAGCAGGGAAATTAGAAACTCAGTGGATCATATAATTAGGGGTAGACCAGTCTCACACAGCAAAATAGAGCTGTGAGACGCACGTATTCTGCAGAGAGCATTACAGGCTGCGAAGCTTGACATCCTTTTGGTGATATATCAGATATTCTTTTTACATTAGTTACTCCACTTACTCATCTGGAAGCCCCCTAATTACTTGTTAGAATCTCCTTAGTGTTTACATAGTGCAACAGACTAGGAAGAGTGGCACCACCATTGACAAGTGACAAGTCACACAATATCAACCCAATTCCACTATTCCTTTCCATCACCAATCTACTAAACAAATCACTTAAATCAATGAATCAATCAATCCATCCATCTATCCAATAAACAATTCTATCCATCTTTCCAGTTTGCAGCAGTGCCTCATCCTGTTTTTGGTTTTCTATATTTTTCTCCTCATCCCCTTATCTTTGTCTTGTCAGACAGAGACTCATAGTGAACTACGACTCTCAGGTGCTGTGGTCATCTGAGCTGCAGATAACTGAGGGGTCTATTTAAGACCTTTCTTTTTTGTTAACCCTCTATTTCAGCATTAGCATTTTTTGAGGAATTTGGGTTTTGGAAACATCAGATTTGGATTTTAGTTTTAGACTGAAGGTATAATTTTGACTGCGGTGGGCTGGCACCCTGCCCGGGATTTATTCCTGCCTTGCGCCCTGTGTTGGCTGGGATTGGCTCCAGCAGACCCCTGTGACCCTGTGTTAGGATATAGCGGGTTGGATAATGGATGGTATAATTTGGAGTCTGGTATATTGGCTTTGATGTTAATTCTTTGTTTTTTTATTTGTTTCTTTCTATTATTTACTCTTTGGTTTATGTCTTGTGGCACCCGGACAGGGGTTCATGCCCGGCCGGGACGCTCAGGAAGACAGGAGGAGGGCTCATTCCTCCTCCAGACCGTGAGGGGGCGTCCACCCTGGTTGTATTGGGGGCCACGGGTACAGGGGTTGGAAGCCCAACCCTGTAGGGGCCAGTGGTCACCGCCAGGGGGCGTCCCCCTGCCTGAAGGACCCTGGACCCCAGTACTTCCGCCACACCAGGAAGTGCTGGGGGGAAGAAGAGAGGGAACACCCGGAGTGCTTCCGGGAGGACAGCCGGCATTTCCGCCACACTGGGGCGTGTCCGCGGGATTGCCGGTGCACACCTGGAACACATCCGGGTACGGATAAAAAGGGCCGCCTCCCTTCATTCGAGGCTGGAGTCGGGTGGAAGCAGGACGAGGTGATAGAAAGAGAGAAGGAGGCAGTCCGAAGAGGCAGAGTGGTTGGCCTGGACTTTGGGGAAGATTGGGGTTTGTGGCACCATAATTGTAAATAGTATTGTAAATAAACGTGTGTTGGGTGACATGAGTGTGTCTGCCTGTCTGTATCCGAGCCAGTCTCCACAGTCTTTAGATCCCTTATTTCTTTGTTAATTTATTTTTCTTATATGATTTAAAGAAGTATGCAGTTTCTGGGTATATTTATTTCCTAATTCTTTTATGCCTTCCTCTATTTAGTATTGTTAATTATGAATTTTTGAGTTACTTTAGTGAAAAGTCAAGCAAAATGACACTTTTTATTGGCTAACTAAAAAGATTACAATATGCAAGCTTTTGAGGCAACTCAGGCCCCTTCTTCAGGCAAGATGTAATTAGATATAATGAGTTACTTTAGTAAGTAAATTATTTATATTCAATTAATCCTGGAAATGTTTTTTGTGGTTTTGACTTTCTGATTCAGGTGTAAATCACATCATCATTCAAACAACCAATCAATACATTAAAGAATCCATCAGACCATCCATTATTCAATAATTCAACCAAACAATCAGTTCCTTCTATCCACCAATTGATGCACCCACCCATCCTGCTATCCATTTTCATTGTCTATTAGCCGTCCCCCATGGCTCTGCCCGCATAGTTGTGAAACAGGACAAACTTTACAAATCAATAAACAAAAACGATTACCTATGGCTAGCTATTGCTAGGTAAGTGGAGGCAAGGTACACTCCAAAACGCAGAGGTAGACCAACTCTCCACTCCTGACCTCACGCTTCCCCCTCCCCTCAGCCCGCAGCCTCTGTCTCCTATTAGTGCGAACTATGATTCTTAGCGCGATGAGAGAATTAAAAAAAATCAACCAGAATGTTCAAGCAAATTCTGGAAAACAACCCGATCTAAATCTGTTAAGTAGTTCTCTTGTCCGCTAGCTAAGAGGATGTAAATTACGCTCCGAGGCTGGCGTGTTAGTAAGGAAGGTTCCGCGAGCTCACTGCATCTCTCTCTGATTCGCACGAATAAATAGTACAGCAAGTGAACTATGATACTTAGTGCGATGAGAGAAGTCACAAAATCAGTCAGAATGTTCAAGCAAAGTATAGAAAAAAAAACGTTAAGTAGTTCTCTTGTGAAAAGCAGACAGACAGATAGGCAGATGTTGGATTTTATATATACTGTATAGAGATGGCATTTTCACAGAGCAGTCTGTCACTAAGTACTTTACAGATCCCTCATGATTACTCAAGATAAGCTTTTGATTTGTCATGTCCTTGATAGGTTGAGATGAACCAAGCAATGATAACAATGGCCATAATCAAAACCATAAGAGAGATCTTTCCTCGGTCAGAGAAGGTACACCCATAACACAAAATAAGTAATGAAATAATATATTCCTGAGTTTACTGGCAATAAAACTGTGTTCATATTAATATAATAAAAAGCTTCCCCAATAAAATCACCTAATGATGTGTGAGTACATAGATGGTGTGGTGGGTGGCCGGCTAAATATTCCGGCCCTCACCCCCAGGCCGCCAGGTGGAGCTCTCCCAACAGCGTGGACGTTCCCCGAATTCCAGCAGGGCCTCATCGACTTTGTAGTTTATATGCACAGCCCTGCTGGATACCATGGGGACCACCAGGAATCGCTGTGGGGAGGCTATCGGACTCTTACTTGCCCTATAACCCGGAGGTGTGTCATGATCACATGACAAGAGGAAACGACGTGCTTCCGGGTTGAAGAAAGGAGCTTTTTATCCGACTCGGAAGTGTTCATGATCACATGGACAGAAGGGAGAAACACTTCCAGGTCCTGGACTATGTAAAGGACTCTGGGAAACCAGTACACTGAGCTGAGCTGGGAGGAAGGGTGGCAAAGTGTCTGGGGGTGTGGAGGATTGATTAGTATAGTGTTTATTGATTTATGAGTATTGTGGAGTGGAGGGTGCTTTGTGCACGTTATTGTTCAAATAAAGATAGTATTTGGACTTTTACCTGGTGTTTTGAGTCGAGTCAGAGGGTTCAAGAGGACGATAAGGGCCTCAAACTGTCACAATGGATAGAATCAAAATTTGAAGAAAACCAAAATCAGAAAGTTATCAATTACCCACCTGTTTTCTGGGCTGTTTTTCTGACCACAATTTCAGGGAGCAAGGGCTTATCCTGGTAGTAATTGTCAAATCCAACATTGAATGGGACAACAGTTCATCTCTAGGCACACCTTAGAGTCACCAATCAATGAAGACTTCAGTTTAGGTACCGCAAAAATGTATCTGTTTCTCATTTACTGTTTACTTAACTAACACTTCTTGGGGTCTCTGTAACACTTATAAAGCATCAGTAAAGTGTTTATTCGTCTCTGCAGTGTGGCCTACTAATAAAAATTCACTTCAGAGTGTGGTCTGAGGTGGCATAATTGAGACACATTACATATTCAGTATAAGACCTGTGAATCTTTCATCTTAACAAGTGATTTTACCATCATCACACAGCACAGAGATGAGTAACCAATCTACTGATGTTTTATAAGTGTTACGAAGACCAAAAGAAGCCTTTGTTAAGGTTTTGGTACATAAAAGTAAATGAGTGATAGACACATTTTTGCAGTACCTACACTAAAGTGTTACCAATCAATCCAACACTTTGTCTGTGGACGGCAGCAAGGAACTCGAGTCAGGAAACAAGTGAAATTTCCCCCAAGGCAGTCAAATCAAGATCTGAAGCTCTGCAAGATGGCAACACTAGCCACTAAGTCACTGTGCCATTCTGACCAGAGCTCTGAGTGACCTTCTGCAAACCAACAGGACACAAGCTCCCACTGTGATGAGGCCCTGCTCCAGTGACAGGTATTCTAATCCTCAGCGGGATGCAGCCTGTCCTGTGCTGCTGATGTAAACATAAAATTGCAGCGATTTTTTTTCTTTTATGTTCTGCACTTCAAAGCTTAGCATTTATAGCACAGCTGAGTGAAATAATTTCACATTCTGTGATAAACTACATTTTGGAGATCTTGGAGATGAATAAAATGTGTTTGAAACATTTACCACAGGAGGGAGAATTCTCTCTCCTTTGAGCGTTACTGGAATCCTCAGGGGCCAAAGAAATAAACTGCACAATGCTGTAAAATGCAAATGAAAGAAAAAAAAAATGTCACATCTCCTACACACAATATATGTGTTCCTCCACTGGTGTAGCATATTAAGACATCCTCTCACAGTTCAGAACAAATACTTCTGGAAGCATTTCCTTCTTTTTTTATTTGGAGCAACAAATTGAATGCCTCTGTTTGTTCAAATTTCGAACATACGCCATATTGCTAAAAGAAAAAAATGGCAAGCAGCAGTACAGTGTGACATTTAAGAGATGATAAGAGTTGCTCTCACCATGAGTTCTAAATATTACATTCAGTACAGGAAAAATATAAATAATGAACGGTGTAGCATTTTTATTACTATTTTTATTATTATTAGACTCTGGCTCTCCACAAGTCTGTAGAGGAAAAATCAGGTTTAGATAATCAATGGTCTAGAACAGGGGTCCCCAACTCCGGTCCTGGAGGGCCCCAGTGGCTGCTGGTTTTCATTCTAACCCTTTTCTTAATTAATGCACTGTTTTTGCTGCTAATTAACTTCTGTTGAATTAATTTCAATTGACTTGTTCCCCTGAATTTCTTCATCGTTCCTCTGAATTGCTTCATTTCTTTTCCAAAATGGCACCAAAACAGAAATGAAATGTGAAGTGAGTGAACCAACAGAAGACCAACTAAGTCAGGGCCTCAAACTGCCACCAATTTCACTCTAGCCAGTTGCTTAACTAGGCTCTGATTCTTGTTAGTTAATTTAATTCCATGGCTTGTTGCTGGGGGCGGCACGGTGGCGCAGTGGTAGCGCTGCTGCCTCGCAGTTAGGAGACCCAGGTTCGCTTCCCGGGTCCTCCCTGTGTGGAGTTTGCATGTTCTCCCCGTGTCTGCGTGGGTTTCCTCCGGGCGCTCTGGTTTCCTCCCACAGTCCAAAGACATGCAGGTTACGTGGATTGGCGATTCTAAATTGGCCCTAGTGTGTGCTTGGTGAGTGGGTGTGTTTGTGTGTGTCCTGCGGTGGGTTGGCACCCTGCCCAGGATTGGTTCCTGCCTTGTGCCCTGTGTTGGCTGAGATTGGCTGCAGCAGACCCCCGTGACCCTGTATTCGGATTCAGCGGGTTGGAAAATGGATGGATGGATGGATGGATGGCTTGTTGCTGCTCTTATTGTGCAATAGCAGGCATTTCCAAATCATTGATTTTCTCTTTTTCTAGGAGCACTGTTCAAATGTTTTGGGGACCTGAGCAGATCAACATTCCTAAGACCTTCACCTTTCTTTATTTTCAGATATTGTATGATCGACACAGTTTGGTGGTTGTGTTTTGGTTCATTTTGTATCTCATTATTGTTTGGTTGTTATTTAAGGAAAAAAAAAACAATTAAGGGGTCTGAGTCTTCAAGAGCAAGTTAAATGAAATTAATTCAAAAGAAGTTAATTAGGAGCAAAAGCAGGTTACTAATTAAGAAAAGGGTTAGAATGAAAACCTGCAGCCACTTGGGCCCTCCAGGACCGGAGTTGGGGACCCCTGGTCTAGAGTTATTGATCCAGAACATAATCCGTTCAGATGGGACAAGAAGTTGAAGCTCAGAAGTGCTGGGCATAAGGATAGGATGCTAGTCTATTGCATGGAACACTCAGGCATACAGACACCCCCAGGGCCAGGTTAGGATAATCCGTTAACTTTGCTTGCACATCTTAGGAATTGTGGGGAGGAAACCGGAGTACCTGAGGTGAATTCTACACAGACGTAGGGAAAATGGGCAGTGCCAGGACAGGGATTCGAACTCAGAATTCTGTATCTGTGAGAGTGCAGAACTAACCAGTGTGCAAGCATGCCACCCAATTACTGTACGTGTGGGCATTACTGGGCACAGTTATAAAATGGCATCCAATATGGGGTGGCTCTCTGCCATGCACCGCTCCAGTGCTTCGAGAACCTTTAATGCGAAGAGACTTTCCAGATAATGGATTAATTCATTCATTTTCATAATAAGCCTGTTTCAGTACAGGATTGTTAGGTTACGGAAACCCAGAGACCACCCTGCCACCATTGTGCCTCTGCACTGCTCTTGTATGATTATAATGGTGACTACAGCGGATATATGGTTATTGGCGGAGTGGTGGTTCTGAGGCTAGGGATCTGCACTGGCAATCGGAAGGTTGCCAGTTCGAATCCCGTAAATGCCAATAGGGACTCTGCTCTGTTGGGCCCTGAGTGCTGTGAGAAAAGTGCTATATAAATGCAAAGAATTATTACAATTACTGTTACGGCAACCCATCTTGTACTACTTCCTGATTTTTAGCCCAGTGCTGTAAGGGAAGACTTTGGCCTCCACACCTATGACCTGGATTAACTGGGTATAATGATATCCATCCATCCATCCATCCTCTTCCGCTTATCTGAGATCGGATAGCGGGGGCAGCAGCTTGAGCAGAGATGCCCAGACTTCCCTCTCCCCGGCCACTTCTTCTAGCTCTTCCGGGAGAATCCCAAGGCGTTCCCAGGCCAGTCGAGAGACATAGTCCCTCCAGCGTGTCCTGGGTCTTCCCCGGGGCCTCCTCCCGGTTAGACGTGCCCGGAACACCTCACCAGGGAGGCGTCCAGGAGGCATCCTGATCAGATGCCCGAGCCACCTCATCTGACTCCTCTCGATGCGGAGGAGCAGCGGCTCTACTCTGAGCCCCTCCCGGATGACTGAGCTTCTCACCCTATCTTTAAGGGAAAGCCCAGACACCCTGCGGAGGAAACTCATTTCAGCCGCTTGTATTCGCGATCTCGTTCTTTCGGTCACTACCCATAGTTCATGACCATAGGTGAGGGTAGGAACATAGATCGACTGGTAAATTGAGAGCTTCGCCTTGCGGCTCAGCTCCTTTTTCACCACGACAGACCGATGCAGAGCCCGCATTACTGCGGATGCCGCACCGATCTGCCTGTCGATCTCACGTTCCATTCTTCCCTCACTCGTGAACAAGACCCCAAGATACTTGAACTCCTCCACTTGGGGCAGGATCTCACTCCCAAACCTTCTATGATGAATGAAAACTTTGGACGGCATTTTCCCTTGCCCGGACGCGGGTCACCGGGGCCCCCCTCTGGAGCCAGGCCTGGAGGTGGGGCTCGATGGCGAGTGCCTGGTGGCCGGGCCTGCACCCATGGGGCTCGCCCGGGCACAGCCCGAAGAGGCAACGTGGGTCCCCCTTCCCATGGGCTCACCACCTATGAGAGGGGCCAAGGAGGTCGGGTGCAGTGTGAGTTGGGTGGTGGCCGAAGGCGGGGACCTTGGCAGTCCGATCCTCGGCTACAGAAGCTGGCTCTTGGGACGTGGAATGTCACCTCTCTGAAGGGGAAGGAGCCTGAGCTTGTGCGTGAGGTTGAGAGGTTCCGGCTAGATATAGTCGGACTCACCTCGACGCACAGCTTAGACTCTGGAACCAATCTCCTTGAGGGTATAATGATATATTATTAATATTACTTTTATTCCTATTATTATTGTTACTATTATGGCTGGAATAGCAGCACAGTGGTTGATCCCGCTGTCTCATATAACAGAGTTCCAGGCTTTGTTTCCTCATTCTGATTGTTGTCTGTCTGTAATGTTTCTGCATGGGGTTTCCTCTAAGAAGAGTGTGTTTGATTAACTGCTCATTTGTAAACTGAACCACTGTGAGTGTGGCTGTGTGCATGAAAGGCCATTTAACGAACTGGCACCATAGCCAGAGTTTCCCACTTTGTGCCAAGTGCTGCCTGGATAGGCGTTGGCTCCCTGTATCCCTGATTTGAATTGAAATGGTTTTATTATTATTATTATTATTAAGAAGAAGAATCCATTAAAATAAACCATTTAATGCATACATTATTATTATTCCATCCATCCATCCATTATCCAACCCGCTATATCCTAATTACAGGGTCACGGGGGTCTGCTGGAGCCAATCCCAGCTAACACAGGGCGCAAGGCAGGAAACAAACCCTGAGCAGGGCGCCAGCCCACCACAGTATTATTATTATTAATATTATTATTATTGTTACTATTAAGAAGAAGAAGAATCCATTACTAAACCCCATTTAATTCATACATTATTATTATTATTACTATTATTATTATTTAAGAAATTTTAAAAATAATAGTAGAAAATATAAGGTGTTCCAAAATTTTTTCTTTTTTTTTTAATCAGTATATTAGTATATATATTTTTTCTTTTTTAAATATTTTAAGCTGACTTGGAAGCCTGGGATATTTGACAGATTCCCTTTGTAATATGTCGGTCATCTTTAGGTTAGGGTGGCACGGTGGCGCAGTGGGTAGCACTGCTGCCTCGCAGTTGGGTGATCTGGGGACCTGGGTTCACTTCCCGGGTCCCCCCTGCATGGAGTTTGCATGTTCTCCCCGTGTCTGCGTGGGTTTCCTCTGGGCGCTCCGGTTTCCTCCCACAGTCCAAAGACATGCAGGTTAGGTGGATTGGCGATTCTAAATTGGCCCTAGTGTGTGCTTGGTGTGTGGGTGTGTTTGTGTGTGTCCTGCGGTGGGTTGGCACCCTGCCCGGGATTGGTTCCTGCCTTGTGCCCTGTGTTGGCTGGGATTGGCTCCAGCAGACCCCCGTGACCCTGTGTTCGGATTGAGCGGGTTGGAAAATGGATGGATGGATGGATCTTTAGGTTACTTGTAGGGGCTTACAGTTCACCAGTAAGCAGTCAAATGAGAAAGTCCTAACATGGGAATTATTAGAATGATGTATTTCACCGAGGGAGAGGAAGATGTGCGTCGGGCTGAAGGACAGGATCAGTGTGGAGGTCACCTCTTGGGGGTGTTTGGAACATTTAAAGTGAAACCTGGGAGATGACAGGTGCAGACAGGATGAGGCTAAGAAAGCGTGGAATTACTCATTCAAGTGTGTTCAAGTCCATACACGGTGGAGGAATGGAAGTTTAGGGGAAAAGCAATTTGGTTAATCTGGATAATGGGCACTAAACCAATTGTTCTTATTTATGGATGCAGTTTGATCAGACACAGAATTTTGAAAATGTTACAAAGACAGGGAGCTTTATTATGTAAGCTGCAAAAGCGATCATTTTTCACTTCTGTATGAGGAAAGTTCCATTCTGCAGAGAGATTCACTTTGATGTGTACCAAATTAAATGTAATTAATGACACTGCGCTTGTCAGGCTTGAACTGTGACAATGCGGAGTGTGACCTTTGTATCGACTGTCAGCTGTATTGAGCCCTCCTAAGAGTGGATGGCTGCTTAGTCTTTAGAGCTCTCTCATTGCTATTCTCACATGACATTATATAATTTTCCTGATCCTTTTTCTGGTTTTGTGGCTGTGATTGTATGCTATTTTCTTGATACACTTCAGAATTTACGAGTTTATTTGTGACATCAGTTTTTTTTTTATTTTCAAATGCATTAAGTAAAAAATTAAAGAAGAAAAAACCTTTGAGTTTTCATCCAAGAGGAACATGGAAGAGATAGCAGTAATCCAACAGAACATACATAAGAAGACAAGAAGTTTGACAAATGAGTGGAGACTAAACAGCCATTCAGATTGTTTAGCTAATAGCTAAGATGTCCCAAGACCACATCCAGATACTGCATTTCTTAAACAACAGAGCATGAAAAGACTCGTAACCCTGAGTTGACCACTATTACTGTACATGTGGCAGATGCCCTAACCGAAAATGACTTACAAGGTCAGGATACTATATGCAATGTACGGTTTTACGTTTAGCACAATGAGTCACAGGAACAGGGAAACTCTGGAATTTCAAGTCCACACCACTCTAGTAACATTCAAAGAAATAATAATTACATTTATTTTCACGATATGGTGTACATCAGGGAAACCTAATCAGTCAAAGCACGTTAGGACAGGCGCACAAACTTTTTCTTTTGGCTGCTCTTGTTAGGGGACGCCACAGCGGATCATCTTCTTCCATATCTTCCTGTCCTCTACATCTTGTTCTGTCACACCCATCACCTGCATGTCGTCTCTCACCACATCCATAAACCTTCTCTTAGGCCTTCCTCTTTTCCTCTTGCCTGGCAGCTCTATCCTTAGCATCCTTTTCCCAATATAACAGGAGCACAAACTGAACAACACAAATATTATTTATACTGTAGAAACACGTGAAGGCTGCTGTGATGATTTTCTCACACATATTAGATTTACTTTTATTTCCAAGCTGAAAGGTGGCAGGGTGGCACAGTGGTTAGCTCTGCTGCCTCAGAGTTCCAGAGAAGGAGTCTTGACTTTTAGCATGGTTAGTGTAAAATTAGGTTTATTAGTTTGTTGTCTTTTGTTCATTCATGTTTTTGATGTATTGGTCCTAAAGTATTGTTCTTTGAAAATGAAGATTCAGGAAATCATATACAGAGGGGCCTTCTATGCTGTTACTATCCAGCATGCACAGTTTGCCTTAGAAGCCATGAAACCGGCCACACATCGAGCTATTGTAATAGTTTACAGCTAATGTCCTTATTGTAATTTTTTCACTTTAAGATTTTACAGTTTTTAAGTTTAGGCGGCACGGTGGCGCAGTGGGTAGTGCTGCTGCCTCGCAGTTGGAAGACCTGGGGACCTGGATTCACTTCCCGGGTCCTCCCTGCGTGGAGTTTGCATGTTCTCCCCGTGTCTTCGTGGGTTTCCTCTGGGCGCTCCGGTTTCCTCCCACAGCCCAAAGACATGCAGGTTAGGTGCATTGGCGATCCTAAATTGGCCCTAGTGTGTGCTTGGTGTGTGGGTGTGTTTGTGTGTGTCCTGTGGTGGGTTGGCACCCTGCCCAGGATTGGTTCCTGCCTTGTGCCCTGTGTTGGCTGGGATTGGCTCCAGCAGACCCCCGTGACCCTATGTTTGGATTCAGCGGGTTGGAAAATTGATGGATGGAAGTTAAGTTTATGTAATGTCAATTATTCAAGCAGGGTGGCACAGTGGTAGCGCTGCTGCCTCACAGTAAGGAGACCTGGGTTCGCTTCCTGGGTCCTTCCTGCCTGGAGTTTGCATGTTCTCCCCGTGTCTGCGTGGGTTTCCTCCAGGTGCTCCAGTTTCCTCCCACAGTCCAAAGACCTACAGGTTAGGTGCATTGGCGATCCTAAATTGTGCTTGGTGTGTGTGCCCTGCAGTGGGCTGGTGCCTTGCCCAGGGATTTGTTCCTGCCTTGCACCTTGTGTTGGCTGGGATTGACTCTAGCAGACCCCCGTGACCCTGTGTTAGGATATAGCAGGTTGGAGAATGACTGACTGAATTACTCAAGCAGGCCAACATTTTAATTCAAGACCTTTCTGAAACATAACAGAGAAAGAATGACCTCCTGGCTCTCACCTGGTGTTCAACTGCAATTACAAATTAAGCATAAGGTATTAAAGAATCCCACATGAGCCAACAAGAAAGCCTTAGGTAGCAGTGGAGGACAGACCATAAAACATAAGGAGCCATCAGAGGTAAGAAGACACAAAGGGCAAGACAAATTAGATTCTCATTTTAAAGAGTTTCAAAAGGAGTTCCCATAAACGTCAATCTGAAAATTAAGAGCTTGTCTGGTCTGCTCTGTTTCTATAAACAGGTGGCTTTATCTTGCTGCTAAAGGACTGTCCACTCACTTACATGTCCACTGAGGTCCCAGATTTTTTTGCTCTTTATTTCACCTCATACATTTTCTTGCATTAGGAGTTTGTTAGTTTTCGCATACCCCTTGGGGTCAGAGCACAGGGTCAGCCATTGTACAGCACCCCGGGAACAATTACAGGTTAAGGGTCTTGCTCAAGGGCTCAGCAGAGTAGGATCTCTTTTGGCAGTGACGGGGATTCGAACCAGCAACCTTCTGGATCCCAGCACAGATCCTTACCCTCAGAGCCACCACTCCACCCCAAGATTTTGCTTTTTATGCTGCATTCTTTTAGAATACATATATACAGTATTCATTTTACTAACTTACATGCAACTTGTTAGTTTATCTTCAGAGTGATAGCAATAAGAAGAAAGATGTGCCACGCAGCAGATTTTATTTCAGATAAGAAATGAAGCCAAGGTTCTGTCTGCTTCATCTGTGGTGTCCTGGCTAAATTTCAGTCTTCCCACACAGGGACTACAAAACGTACATGATGTGTCAGCAGTTGCTATCATAATCATTAAGTGTTGTGAGACACTATTTCATGTGGTAAAGGCTTCTGTAAAATCAAAGCCTCAGCATCTAGATTGCATTTTTAAACAATCACCAGCTACTTAAAGTTGATGTAACCAGAAAATAGAGCAAAAGAGCAAACATCCATTCTTTAAGGAGACTTCAGTGGGCAGTGCATGTGCTCCACACCACCAGAGGCCTAGTTCTGTTTCCTGGCCATTGTTTTTCTCCATGTCAAACATTTATGTGTTAGGCTAATTGGCAACTAGGATTGGTTTGGTGTGAAAGAGTGTGAGAATGCAAAGTAGGAACGACAAGGAAGTCTATTGGATTGACTGATGACAGTAAATCAATGAATTATTGGCTTTGTTTTTAGCAATCTCTGTGCAACATCACTTCAAGAGAGACCCACCAAATCAACAAGCTAATTAAAAAGTCAGGCTCCATTATGGGACGTACTGTGGACCCCCTGGAGTTTGTAGCAATGGAGAGAATTAAAACAAAACTGAGTGCCATTCTGAACAATGCTGCACATCTTCTCACTGACACACTAACACTGAGGGCTTTAAGCCAACGAATCAATCAGCAAAAGTGTGTAAGGAAACACTGTGGGGGCTCCTTTATACCAGCAGCAATACTGTACACTTGCATTATGCCTCAGTGTAACTTTGCCAGCTATTTTTGCCTTTGGCCAAGTCAGACGAGTTTCTTTGTTTTTAGTAATTCTGGTTTGAATTTGCGGAGGGTTGTTGCTGTTTGTTATATTTACATTTTAATTGAGCTTCTGTAAAGAGGCAAATTTTCCTATTGGGACAAATAAAGTGCAATCAATCAATCTATCACATATCAGTTAGATAGATAGATAGATAGATAGATAGACTTTCTAATCTATCTATCTATCTATCTATCTATCTATCTATCTATCTATCTATCTATCTATCTATCTATCTATCCTGCCTACTATACTAAAATTAATATCTATCTATCCTGCCTACTATACTAAAATTAATATCTATCTATCTATCTATCTATCTATCTATCTATCTATCTATCTATCTATCTATCTATCTATCTATCTATCTATCCTGCCTACTATACTAAAATTAATATCTATCTATCTATCTATCTATCTATCTATCTATCTATCTATCTATCTATCTATCTATCTATCTATCTATCTATCTATCTATCCTGCCTACTATACTAAAATTAATATCTATCTATCCTGCTTACTATACTAAAATTAATATCTATCTATCTATCTATCTATCTATCTATCTATCTATCTATCTATCTTATCCTGCCTACTATACTAAAATTAAAATCTATCTATCTATCTATCTATCTATCTATCTATCTATCTATCTATCTATCTATCTATCTATCTATCTATCTATCTATCTATCTATCTATCCTGCCTACTATACTAAAATTAATATCTATCTATCTATCTATCTATCTATCTATCTATCTATCTATCTATCTATCTATCTATCTATCTATCTATCTATCTATCTATCTATCTATCTATCTATCTATCTATCTATCTATCTATCTATCTCCCCGTGCTTTGCAGCGGCGAAGTACTGCTTTTAAATTTTTATTAAGAAGAAAACCTTTTTAAATTGAGTGAAAATCTACCAATAATAATTTGTTAAGGATCTGTTTATTTTAATTGCACAGATAATGCACAGTTGGACAGGAATGGGCTAGAACCTCATCCGGGGTCCGTCATCGCATTGGGTTCTGTAGTCACCAAAAATAATCTCATTGATATTTGGAGAGATTTTCATCCGGGGGTCCGACAATATACGTGGGTAAAGGCCTCAGCTGGGCTGCTTTCTATGGCCAGACTTGACAGATTTTACATCCAAAAACATCACCGTAATCTCATTACTAACTGCTCCATTCTTCCAACTGCCTTATCTGACCACTCTCTTGTTTTCCTTCGAATTTCTTTTCTCTCTAAACATTCTGTCAAGTCCTACTGGCACTTTAATAGTAATCTATTGAAAGACCCCCACTTTATCAACTGTTTCGTGTATTTCTGGACTCAATGGAGATGCAAAAAGAAGAATTTCAGCTCACTGAGGCAATGGTGGGATTGTACTAAAACTGAGATACGCGTATTGTGCCAACAATACACAGAGCAGACCACCAGAGATGTGAATGCGGCCATTTTGGAGCTGGAGAAGGAAATTGAAGACCTTCATTCAGGTTTATGTTCTAACTTTGACGGCCACACCTTTGAGTCCCTGAAAACTAAGAAACAATTATTGTTAGACCTCATGGACAAGAAAGTCAACGGCGCACTCGTCCGCTCGAGAATGCAGTCGCTCACCCAGATGGACGCTCCCACACAATTCTTTTTAGTTTGGAAAAAACCATTGGCCAAAGTAGGATTATTAACTGTTTAAAGAATGACAAAGGTCAGGAACTGCTGGAGCCTGAAGCCCTTCGAGCCTGGGCACATCAGTTTTATCAGCGACTGTTTTCTGCGGACATTTCAGAGGTTCCTTTAGAGACGTCTTTTTTTCTCCAAGACTTGCCTCAGATTCCAGATAGAGAGAAGGACTTCTTGGAAACTATGATTTCTCTGGAGGACTTGACTACAGCCTTGAATGAACTGAACATTGGTAAATCCCCAGGTATCGACGGGTTGCCTGTTGAATTTTATAAAGCCTTTTGGTCTCACCTTGGCGCTGATCTGGCAGAGGTTTTCAGTGAAAGTCTGCAAGTGGGTGAAATGCCCCTCTCCTGTCGCAGAGCGGTGATCACACTACTCCCAAAAAAAGGAGACCTCACGGAGTTAAAGAACTGGCGTCCAGTCAGCCTGCTATGTGCGGATTATAAAATCTTTTCCAAAGCCCTTGCTAATCGGTTAAGAAGAGTCATGGCGAGTATCGTGAACCCGGAGCAGACATACTGTGTACCCAACAGGTGTATTCTGGACAACATCTTCTTGGTTCGAGACGTGATTGATGCGGCCAGACTCTTTGGTTTTGACGCTGGACTTTTATCGCTGGATCAGGAGAAGGCGTTTGACAGGGTGGACCACAAGTATCTCTTAGCAGTTCTGAAGGCCTTTGGCTTTGGACCTTCGTTCATTAGGCACATTGGACTTTTATATCACAACGTCTTTAGTGTTGTGAAATTGAATGGAGCATTAACAGCCCCTCTCCAAGTAACCAGAGGGATACGTCAGGGCTGCTCTCTGTCCGGTATGCTCTTCTCGCTGTCCATCGAGCCACTACTGCAACAGCTTCGCATCCACCTTCAAGGTCTGAACATCCCTCAGTGCCCGAACTTAAACCTTAAGGTGGTCGCGTATGCAGATGATTTGTCAGTGTTTATCTGTCATCCTGGAGACATCATGGCACTGAAATATTGCCTGGATAAATTTGAGCAACTGTCGTCTGCAAAGATTAATTGGGACAAAAGCAATGCTTTTTTGATTGGCAACTGGAGGAATGGGGACCCACCAGACCTGCCTGGTGGTCTTCAGTGGAATAGAAGAGTCTTCAGATACCTGGGGGGTGTTTTTGGGAAAGGGAGGTTTTGCTGAAGAAAACTGGGCAGACTGGGTAGAAAGAGTTCAAGCCAGGCTGAACAAATGGAAATACCTTCATAAGGAGATCTCCTGTCGTGGCAGGGTCCTCATTATTAATAATTTAATAGCCTCCATGTTCTGGCATAAGTTGCAGTGTGTTGACCCCCCATTATCTATCATCAAGACCATCCAGAGCATGATTTTAGAGTTCTTTTGGGATGGAATACATTGGGTGAGGCGTAGTGTCCTGTATCTGCCTGTAGAAGAAGGCGGTCAGGGACTCATTGACTTGTTAAGCAAGATGGAGGCATTTAGACTCCAAATGTTACATCGACTCTTATACGGACCCGAGCACCTGCCGTGGAGACAGCTGGCCTTTACTTTATTTCGCAGAGTAAGAGGCTTCAATTTTGCTGAACATTTTTTCTTTTTAAACAATGCAGTGTTTGTTCGGTCTGAGTTGCCAAAATTTTATCATTCCGCACTTCAAATCTGGCACAGAAACCTCAGGAGGACCAGGCTAAATCTGGAGAGTACTAATTGGTTCATAGAAGAACCTTTGGTGTGGAATCCTCTGATAGAATGCCCATTATTGCTTTCAGAATTTTTTGTATCTATTCTTTTGAACAATAGACTTTTAAAAATAATTGACCTGATTAACACAGATATGAGGTGCTGGCACACCCCAGCCCACCTAGCGACAGTCCTGGGCATCAGATCAATACGCCTGGTTGAACTTTTTCTCAGCCAGGTAAAAACAGCACTGAGGAGGTCAGGAGCGAGTTCTGTGTGTGCCGAATATTTCAAAGGTGAGGACAAACTAGAGGCAGAGATGACATCACCTGCCATTATCGTGAGGCCAAATGTCACTGACCACACAGACAGGCCTGGGCGCCTTCTCCGTTTTGGTACTGTAGTTGAAAAAGACTTTGAACTGTTTACCAAAAAAGAACTGTATAAACTGTGTGTCAAAGTGACATTTTATAATCAATTGAAGGAGTTACCTGACACACTGTGGAGGAAGGAACTGCAGGTCTCTGAGAATATCTCACCTTCATGGAGAGCTTATTATAAACTCCCATTACAGAAAAGACTTGGAGATCTGCAGTGGAGGATAACACACTCGGCCTTAGCCACAAACTCGTTTCTGTTTACGATTAAAGTTTCAGAGACTGACCAGTGTCCGTTCTGTAATGTGAGAGAAACCATTTTTCATCTGTTTATTCACTGTGCACGGCTGAAGCCGTTGTTCAGGTTCTTGGACTCTCTTCTTGGTGGATTTGGTTTTAAGTTCTCTACTATTTGCTTTGTCTTTGGTATTAATTATTACCAAAAAAATAAGAATAAATGTGTTATTGGAAATTTTCTGTTAGGACAAGCCAAGTTAGCAATTTTAAAAACAAGGAGAAACAAAGAGAAGAACCTTATGGGGACTGACGCTCTGCTGCTCTTTAAAATTTTAATTAAAAGTAGACTGAAACTTGATTTCTTGTATCATAAACTAACTAACAATTTAGAAATGTTTAGCGACATGTGGGGGACACGACAGGTACTGTGTGCTGTGGAGGGGGGTGAACTGGTGTTCAACTGGGAATAACAAGACAGTAATGGTGGGCATCAACATCATGTAGTTATTAATGTGCGGAGTAGGAGGAGTGTAAAGGGGAGTACAGGTGGTCTTTGTGTTATACTGAATTATTTACTGTTAAAGTTATTATTAATGTGCGGAGTAGGAGGAGTGTAAAGGGGGAGTAGTTGGGGTCGGATGTATGGCTTCTTGTTTATTATGACGCTTGTTTTTTTTATGTTAATTGAATGTGTATATTGTTTTGTTAATGTTTTTGTTACTGTTTAAAATAAAGGTCATTTTAAAAATTATCTATCTATCTATCTATCTATCTATCTATCTATCTATCTATCTATCTATCCTGCCTACTATACTAAAATTAATATCTATCTATCCTGCTTACTATACTAAAATTAATATCTATCTATCTATCTATCTATCTATCTATCTATCTATCTATCTATCTATCTATCTTATCCTGCCTACTATACTAAAATTAAAATCTATCTATCTATCTATCTATCTATCTATCTATCTATCTATCTATCTATCTATCTATCTATCTATCTATCTATCTATCCTGCCTACTATACTAAAATTAATATCTATCTATCTATCTATCTATCTATCTATCTATCTATCTATCTATCCTGCCTACTATACTAAAATTAATATCTATCTATCCGACCTACTATACTAAAATTAATATCTATCTATCTATCTATCTATCTATCTATCTATCTATCTATCTATCTATCTATCTATCTATCTATCTATCCTGCCTACTATACTAAAATTAATATCTATCTATCTATCTATCTATCTATCTATCTATCTATCTATCTATCTATCTATCTATCTATCTATCTATCTATCTATCTATCTATCTATCTATCTATCGCTAATAAGAAAACAAAGATTTCCCCAAATTAATGTAAACATTTCATTACTATGAGCCTATCCACTGAATAAAATGTTGCTAGAGAACAAATGAATTTAAATTTTGGCTACACATTGTGATGGATAACAGCAATTAGCCGACCGGGACGTCTCTGTAATGGAAGGACAGAGGGCGATGACTTATCTCCCCCGAACTGCTGTTTTACAGTCCCCCTGGGCTGTAACAGCCCCTCGGAGTCCCACAGGGCTATATGGGACTTGGTATTGGTGGGCTCTGCACTGTTGGGTTCCAGGGGGAGCTGTGGGAGCTGCAGAGACCTACTTTGAGCTTCCGGCACACCTGGGCGGGTCATTCCAGACCTCCCTAACAAGCCAACTGGAATTCTCCCGGGTGCGGCTTAAAAGGAGGCAGCTGCCTCACAGAAGGGAGTCTGAATCGGGCGGAGGTGGAAGACGCTCGCCTATGAGGTGTGGAGAAGGAAGGGGACTGCAAAGCTCTGGAGGAAAGGAATGGAGTTTTACTCTGCTTGTGACTGTTAGTAAGGATCGAGGAGTCTTTCCCTGAATAAAAAGCTTTGTGTTGGACTGAACTGGTGTCTCTATCTGTTTGCATCGGGTTGGGGCAGTAGGTGTGCCCCTGACCTTCTATCTATCTATAAGGTCCATAATTGTCCTTCAAACGCCCGCCCACACACTGCACGTGAATGCAAGGCTGTATCTTGCTAATGCTACCATGATAACCTGATTTTGTGCATCTTTATTAAGCTCCTGTCAATATTATTCTAATAAAATGGCCATGGTCTAACTCTATTTGAGCACTATTCATCTAGATATACTCTACATGTATGTGTAAACTGCTGTGAATTTTGCTGTAAAATATTTATTCTTAATACCTCTCACTTTTATAACTGTAAAATGTAAAGTGCCTGTTTACATAATAACTATCAAGTTGTTTTGTGTGAAGTGTGAAGAAACTGTTTTCTCAATAGCTGTCAATTTAGTTGACGTAAAATGGAAATATGTTGTTTACATTATGGCTTTCAACTTATTCCATATACTGTCAACTGTGTAGAGGCTACTTTCTGAACATAATAAAAATTATTTATCATACAGTTTTCTAGTTAGCTTTCTACTTATTTACTATAGATTATATTGTGGAAGTCATTAATAGCTAGAAAGGTATGTGTTCCTAATCATGAAGGCATAGCTTACTTCATAACTATTATTTGTATCAGCTGAACTAAAAAAAATACCTCTTTATTTATTTTCTCAAAGTTTTAAGTTACTTGTTACAAAGTATGAGACCATTTTATAAATTATAGGTTATTTCTCTAAGAAAGGTCATTTCTAAGCCACTTTGTAATGTGTAAAGAGGCTTGTTGCTTATTTGCTGTAAAAATGTTGCTGTTCACTAAATAGCTGCTAGATAGTTTATGTAATATGTAAATAATTTTTTCTTTAATATCTGTTAAGTAGCTGAGCTAAGCTCGTAAAGAGACGTGACTGAAAATAAAAATAAAAAAAACTAGAAAGTTCTGCATGTTGCTGTTTTTACAAAGTCTCTTGCTTGTACTGTATACTTATAATTGTGTCATTTTTGTGTCCTTTTGTGTACCAACAGGAAACTTTCACATACTATTGACATTTAAATGACATTTTAAACTTTCTCATCTCACTCACAAAACTTTCTTATGAACATGCAAAACCTTTTTGTGCACACGAGAAATTAGAAGCTTTTATTGCTTGTTTGTTTTTCTCATGTTTGCCTAGGGACTCCTTAAAAAGTAAAGTTTGAAAAGGAAATTTTAACTGGAAGATAAGAGGTGCTTTTCCGCCATTCCCAAACTTAGATAAATCAAAAATCAAATCAAATCAAATAGCCTCCATCCATGCATTATCCATCCATCAATCCATCCATTTTCCAACCCGCTGAATCCGAACACAGGGTCACGGGGGTCTGCTGGAGCCAATCCCAGCCAGCACAGGGCACAAGGCAGGGAACCAATCCCGGGCAGGGTGCCAACCCACAGCAGGACACACACAAACACACACACACACCAAGCACACACTAGGGCCAATTTAGAATCGCCAATCCACCTAACCTGCATGTCTTCAGACCGGGGGAGGAAACCAGAGCGCCCGGAGGAAACCCACGTAGACACGGGGAGAACATGCAAACTCCACACAAGGAGGACCCGAACCCGGGTCACCTAACTACGAGGCAGCAGTGCTACCACTGCGCCACCCCCATACATTATCCAGCCCGCTATTCCCAAACTACAGGGTCACTGGAGTCTGCTGGAGCCTATCCCAGCCAACACAGGGCGCAAGGCAGGAAACAAACCCCGGGCAGGGCGCCAGCCCACCGCAGAATCAAATAGCCTTTTATTGTCAATTCACTATATGTGCAGAACATACAGGAGAATTGAAATACTGTTTCTCTCTCATCTTCGTAGTACAATTAAATATAAAAAGTATAAAAGTATAACATATAAGATAAATAACATTAGAACTTGTAAAGCAGACCTGTGTACAATGTGCAATTGTCATTATCCATCCATCCATCCATTTTCCAACCCGCTGAATCCGAACACAGGGTCACGGGGGTCTGCTGGAGCCAATCCCAGCCAACACAGGGCACAAACCAATCCTGGGCAGGGTGCCAACCCACCGCAGGACACACACAAACACACCCACACACCAAGCACACACTAGGGCCAATTTAGAATCGCCAATCCACCTAACCTGCATGTCTTTGGGAGGAAACCGGAGCGCCTGGAGGAAACCCACGCAGACACGTGGAGAACATGCAAACTCCACACAGGGAGGACCCGGGAAGCGAACCCGGGTCCCCGGGTCACCCAACTGCGAGGCAGCAGCGCTACCCACTGCGCCACCGTGCCGCCGTAGTCATTAGTGCAAAAGCCAATTACAGTAAAAAATGCGAAGGTGCATTATAGAGTAGCTTATGAGATGTTCAAAAAGACAGACAGTTAGCAGCAGATGTAATATTGAGTCTTTATATAATACCAGCTGAGGTAGCGTACTTGGTAGATAGTGACTCTTGTTTTGGTCCAGGGGCAGGGGGCAGTGGGGAAGGTAGTGGACAGAGTTCAGCATCCTGACAGCTTGGTGGATGAAGCTGTTAGACAGTCTTGTGGAGCGGGCCCGGAGGCTCCAATACCTTTTCCCTGAGGGGAGGAGTCTAAAAAGGGAGTGAAAGGGGTGGGAGGAGTCACCGGTAATGCTGATGGCTCTACGGGTGAGACGGGTGTGGAAAATGTCCTTGAAGGAGGGCAGTGGGGCACCAATGATCTTACTGGCCGCATCCACTATGCATTGCAGGGACTTCTTCCAGGAGGCAGTGCAGCTTCCATACCATGCAGAGATGCAGCTGGTGAGGATGCTCTCGATTATGTCCTGGTAGAAAGAGCAAATGATGGGGGGGGGGACTTGTGCTCTCCTCAGTTTACATATAAAGTAGAGGCGGGAATGAGCTTTCTTGGCCAGTGATGTGGTGTTATCTAACTAGGAGAGGTCCTCGGAGATGTACGTCCCCAGGAACTTGGTGCTACTCACCCTTTCCACAGCTGCACCGTTGATGGTCAGTGGGGGGTGCTGTGAATGACCTCTCCTGAAATCAACCACAATCTCTGATTGCATTGTAGAGATTGTAGTCTTTACACCACTGGACCAGTTGGCTCACCTCGTTGCTGTAGTTGGCTTCGTCATTGTTGGTGATGAGGCCGACCACAGTTGTATCGTCCGCAAACTTGACAATGTGATTAGAACTGTAGATTGGTACACAGTCGTGGGTCTGCAGGGTAAAGAGCAACGGGCTGAGCACACACCCTTGTGGGGCCCCTGTGCTCAACGTGATGGTCTTAGAGGTGTTATTGCCGACCCGTCCTGTTTGAAAGTCCAACACCCAGTTGCAGAGAGAGGTCTTGAGTCCCGAATGGCTGAGTTTTTGTATTAGCTGCTGGGGAATGATTGTGTTGAATGCTGAACTAAAATCTAAGAACAACATTCGCACATAGGAGTTCTTTGAGTCCAGGTGGGTGAGGGCTGGATGGAGAGCACCATACGTATCTAATTCATTCGAGATTGGGTTCCTGAAAAAAAAAAAACATTGCATCATTTCATATTGTTAGTTTTTGTTTTTACTGGTTACCACATTTTTTTTCTGCCCTCTGATTATGGTTGACATCTAGTGTTTCTTGGCTCTGGTTACTTATACAGTAATCCCTCGCTACTTCGCGGTTCACTTTTCGCGGATTCACGACTTCACGGATTTTATATGTAAGCATATCTAAATATATAACGCGGATTTTTCGCTGCTTCCCGGGTTTCTACAGACAATGCGTCTTTTTACTTCTGGTATTTGCTTCCTCAGTTGGTTTGCCCAGTTGATTTCATACAAGAGATGCTATTGGCGGATGGCTGAGAAGCTACCCAATCAGAGCACGCAGTTAAGTTCCTGTGTGCTGCTGATTGGCTCAGCGACGGAGTGCTGCATTAACCAGGAAGTCTCATCTCACTCATTCAACATTAACGTGCTCTTGCTACTGCATTCAGGGTATTATCACCTTCAATCGTCATCATTTTTACTGCGCAGCATTTTCATCACGCCATATATAGCTACGTGTACTTCGCTATACAGTAAGTGTAAACTTATCTACCGATTTCATATTGCTTAGCAGTTGTCCCTGTTATTAATAGAGTAAATGGTGGGTTGTAAACAATACAGGGAGGGTTTAAAAACGTCCAAATACACGTTAAATAATTAAATAAATATGGTGTCCCTACTTCGCGGAAATTCAGTTATCGCGGTCGGCCTTGGAACCTATCTCCCGCGATAAGTGAGGGATTACTGTACCTGTTTTGACTTATAATTTACCTCTCTGTTTTCTGACTATGATCCTTGTTATTTAATTCTTGTCTTTTAGGTTACGACCCTTGTTTGCATTCTGACTTCTCCATGCTATCTTTCGATTCTGGATTCTCTCTAAACTGTTGTCACTTTGTGCAAGCAGTACATTCTTGGGATTCTATCTATAAAGCTCAAGGAACAAATTCTTAAGCCTGGGACCAAACCCTAGTTGAAACACAATAGTCAGGTACTGCATTCTACCATATTAAATAACAGCGTCGTGATAACACCACACAGAAGTCATGTTGTGTGATGTCACTGCTCTGATACTGTATACTATAGAGACACTACTTGCAGCATCCAAACCTGTAGATTCTGAAAAAAAACAACATTTCAGATGGTAGCCAGAGACTGGATTACTTTAGAATTTAGGAAAATGTTATGTGGTTTTTCAACTAAGAATTTTGGATTTATTTTGTCAGTTTTTTAAATGACTTCCATAGTTTGATACCTGCTCATTTCTGGCTCGTGTTTCTATTTATCTCCATGTCCTGCACTTTGTCTTTTTACTGCCATTTTTCCAACTTGAATAAAACAAAATTCCACTCTTTAACCCTGCTGTAATTACTTCTACAGCACTCATGAAGGATGAAGGTACATTTTCAACATTTGGTGATGTTCTTCACTATGATCAGAGTCTACCCTTTTCCTTCTGTTAGGATTGTGTCCTGCCTCGATCTTGTAACAGCCCCTCTGTTCTGCAGTCTTAGCTCTTGCTGTCACCCCTTAACAGATCCCACCTTATTTTTGTGTAAAGTGTAATAGAGTTGCTTACCCTATATAACTGTTAAGGGTCTAAAACCGGAGCTAGGGGTGACACTCACATTATCTGTCTCTCATTCTCAGGCAAAAGCACGAGAGATCTGGAGATAATGGTGAGCCTAATTAGGGCCTTCAGAGGTTTACCTTGCAGTTTCAGTCCTGTGGGCCTAGGCCTTGGTGAGGGGGCTTTAACAGGTTTACTTGTCGTCTTGTAACCCTGCTTAACCCACCATTGAAACTCGTAGGTTGACACCCCCACACCTTAAGCTCTGAGATTGGGAAAATGCAGGAATTTAGGCCAAATTAATCTTATAGCCATTTTATCTTTTTTTTATTAAAGTGCAAAGCAAAATGCAATAATAAAGTATTAAATTATATTAATCCTATAATCCTGTTGCCTGCTTGAACTATTGATCTCCATAATACAGCAAAAGTATAAGTAATAAAGAAAAGTTTGCATTAGTATAACCTGCCCTAATTTGGGTTGTTTATAAGAAATCTAATGGTTTACTTCATGAGGTACAAGTACATAATAAAGAGGAATAATTGCTTCTAATATTTTAAATATTAAAATGTGCACTTCAATTTAAATGTTTAAAGCCTAAATATTCTTGATTGTAATAGGGGTTTGTCATTGCTCAATCTCTAGGCCCCTAGTAAAGGATAAAAACTAAAAAATAACATCATGTTCGTAGTCACTGACCTTGTAATAGTCTAAAACAACACCCCACATGCTTATATTTAAAATTAGTCATTTGTGACCCTTTGGGAGTGGCTCTTAGAGGGTTAGAACCACCAATAATTAATCAATATCAAACACATTATCATATCATTATCAGCGACCTGAAAAGAGCATAAAATGACACTGCATAAGGCTATATCACTGATCTCCATTTTTTTTCTTGAAGTGTTGTGAAAAGGAGTAACTTTGACCCCTCATATTCCAGTAAGGGGTGAACGTCTGGGGTCGGTTGATGTGTCAGGCACAACTTCAAGTCCTTCTGATCATTTTTTGCTGAAAACACCTATTGGTTTACTCTTTATCATCCATCCATCCATTTCCCAACCCACTGAATCCGAACACAGGGTCACGGGGGTCTGCTGGAGCCAATCCCAGCCAACACAGAGCACAAGGCAGGGAACCAATCCTGGGCAGGGTGCCAACCCACCGCAGGACACACACAAACACACCCACACACCAAGCACACACTAGGGCCAATTTAGAATCGCCAATGCACCTAACCTGCATGTCTTTGGACTGTGGGAGGAAACCGGAGCGCCCGGAGGAAACCCACGCAGACACGGGGAGAACATGCAAACTCCACGCAGGGAGGACCCGGGAGGCGAACCCAGGTCCCCAGGTCTCCCAACTGCGAGGCAGCAGCGCTACCCACTGCGCCACCGTGCCGCCCTACTCTTTATCATGAAGGTGTAATTTCCTGCAAAACCATGGTCTCAAAATGGCCTAAAAATGAGGGTTTTGGGGGTCTAGAGGGCCAAAAGTAGGGGATTCTGCAAGGTAAAGCTGCTCTCGTTTACAAAGCAGAAACAGGTAGTGGAGTAATTCACTTATTTTTTGTTTTTGTTTTTTTGTTAGGTGTAAAGTGGAAATCCGCAGTTGTGCTCTCAGTTGTAAAGTAGAGACTGTAAATTAGTTGTAAACTGTAAAGCACATGTTCTGTCATTTGGTTTCAAAGCACAAAACAGCTGCTCTATTGATGTGAGGCATGATGGTAAGCAGCTGCTCTCTTAACGGTGGCAAAGTGCAACACATCTGTTGTTGCTGTGTGATTTCACATTGTAAAATACTTGTGAGGAGTGTAGAAAGGTGCCTGTGCTACTCTGAAACATACAAGTGTGAAGGATTGATATACTGTGTATGTTTGTACTGACAGTTAATATGCATCTTTCACTAACAACGGGTCAAGAGTACTTACCCCAAAGTTTTGGCAAAATGATGCTTTTATGAAATCTACATTTCTAGAGTTATTATTTTCTTTAAATAATCACAAAAAATCACCATCCAAATATCGCTTTCTACAGCTTAGTAATATCTCAAAACTAAGACAATACTTTATTGTACACAGCACTGATTAACATCAAGCAGAATTAATTAGTGCAATGATTTATTTTTAAACAGTTCAAGTTGTTTTCATGACATCTGACTGTACCTCTTGCTCATCAGTTTTTATTCAGTTTTTAAACTGCAGGATTAAGAATGCAGGAACTTGTCAGGTCAGCAACGGGTACAAGGCAAGAACCAGTTAATCACAAGACAGACTCACACATTCAGTTTTGAATTTCCAGTCAGCCTAGTGTCCATGTGTACTGGATATGTTCAGAAAGTGAAGTATCTCAGGGGAATGGCAAGCTCTACGCAGTAATCACCAGGGGCCTAATGTATAAATGGTGCGTATGCACAAAAATGTCGCGTAAGCCCATTTCCACGCTCACATCGCGATGTATAAAACCTAAACTTGGCATAAAGCCACGCACATTTTCACGCTAGCTCAATTCCTGGTATACGCAAGTTCTCTGCTCGGTTTTGCAAACTGGCAGCACCCAGTATCAAAGCAGTGCTTTGTTCCAGTGTGGTTTCCCTTTCTTTTTTAGATTCACATCCCTGACACGGCTTTATCAAATACACTGAAATTAACCGCATATTGTTTATTATTTTAAGACATCTGATTGTAATTGACCTGTAACAATATAATGGTCCACAGAATGGCCAAACTATTCCAAATACCATAGCTGCTTTAACGTTATTACTCTCACTGCACCTTCTTCTTCTTCTTTCAGCTGGTCCCGTTAGGGGTTGCCACAGCGGATCATCTTTTTCCATATTACTCTCGCTGCACCACTCGGAGTATTTATATCACTGTATCTGAGTGCGGAATCACAGCTCTACAGCAGCTGATTGGAAAGAGAATTATCGGTATACAGCATCAAGCACATGCTGCCTCAGCCATGCGCTATTTGAACTGCTCTCATACGACAAAATGCTTCAGAGCCTTTCCTGTATGGACCTCGCAGTTCAGAAACAGTTTCATCGCAAGAACTATAAACGCAATCAATCAGTCCATCAAGTGCTCCTTGTAGAACTGCTTGTACTTATTAGTACAATTACCTCAATATAAACTTGTGATACAGTTATAATATTGCAGAACCTGAGCCACTTTATAAAGCACTTATTTGCATATGATGATAATATCATTTTTAAGATGAAATGCAGCAAAATATGTTTATTACATTATACAGATAAACTATTAACATCATTTAAATAATCTATATTGTTAATAATTAAACATGTGAGGACACGGTGTTGCAACGCTAGCTAGTTCAGGGATTGTTCCTGGCTTGCGCTGTATTCTTGCTGGGGCTGGCGTGACACTGGAAGGATAGATGGATAGAATGATTAAACATGTACTACAAAGATATTTCAATGTTCCTTAAAAGTTTTGAAGTAACTGCGTTCTCCGCTTACAGACGACTTAACATCTATTACAAAGATCATTGTGTGGCGATTGGTTACTTGGAGAAAGAAAAGGAAGGACAGGAATTGGTTAGTACATTTAAAAGAGACAGTACTACTGCAATAAATTTTTCATCGAAGGTCGCGCACAGCATCTTGCGTAAGGCAGGAACAATCTCTGGACAGGGCGCCAGCTCGTCACTATCATGCCCCATCGTGTTCCCATGTTTAATAGCATGCTTTAACTCCTATCATCATGAAAATGATATCAAGTATACATCTCAGTATTTTAATTATTCAGAGAGCTGTAATATCGTGAATGTAATGGATTCTGTGTCCTGTCGGAGGAAGAGAAAGCCCGTTTAAGAAGTATGTAGTGATTCACACACATAGAGCACATAGAAGAACACATACAAAACAGAGCATTTAATGTGCTACTTTAGTTACGATGGTTTTTGAGAAACTAGTTAATTAAACAATTTAAAGATGAAGTTTATGATGTTCTACTTTAATGACAAAATAAACTACGTGATTAAAGTGGAAATTTCGAGATTAAAGTTGACATTTCAAACTTTTTTGTCATTGTGTCCCTATTTTTG
Source organism: Erpetoichthys calabaricus (assembly GCF_900747795.2). Classification (NCBI taxonomy): domain Eukaryota; kingdom Metazoa; phylum Chordata; class Cladistia; order Polypteriformes; family Polypteridae; genus Erpetoichthys; species Erpetoichthys calabaricus. The sequence continues at coordinate 80,865,978 of NC_041410.2, read as the reverse complement.
TTCTTTTCTCTGTATCCTAATAAGCTTTCATATAACACTTAGATGGTGAGCTATGACTCACCTATTCACTGCGACTTTGATATCTGACAACTTCTTTTTTATTTCGGGCACTGTGCGACTTTGTGAACTTAAGCTTTCGAGTTTCTCCGACACTCTATGTCACTCGATCAACTTCCTTTTGTTGTTTATACCACTGTTTAAACCAAGAAATAGTAAGTTTTTTCTTGCCTCCACTTGGCATTCGCTGAAATTTTTCCATTTTCCCCCATGCTTTTGCCATTGCTTTTTCATAGAATGCTGAGCTTAAGGTCTATTTATATTGATTTGCATATTCAAAGAGGCATAATTCTGGGAGGAGTTGGGGAGTAGCGGCAGGCACGTGCACGTGCGTTACTTTCCCACTGGCCGGGATTTATGGAGCGGAAGAACGTGGAAGTTGGCGAACGCACAGATTTATGCATCTGGATTATTTTGTGCATACGCACATTTCCGCTTTTGTCCATATGTAATGTGTTAGTGTGAATTCTACGCACAGTGTTATGCATGAGGCCCCTGGTCTGGAATCAAACCCTGGTCCGTCAAGCTCTGAGGCAGCAGGAGTAGCCATTGACCCATACCTTCCTATGCGAAAGTTAAGGCAAAATACAGCAGACAGGATAATTACAAGAATTACACCTATTTTGCTGATAGTTTTTTTTTTCCCAGTGTCATTTTCATTTAATCATTCATTAATTACATGCATTCATTCATTCGTTTTTAATACCAATTTATCTTGTTCAGATAACTTATAAATTGTAATTGTACTCTGTAGTGGAATTCATACTTCAGTACTTGGAGCACAAGCATTTGAATCAGTTTGCTCAGGGTCAGTGGTGGAACATGAAATGGAAATGTGATGCTTACAGCTGAGCTTCTAGATGATTTTAATCCACTACTTATTCTTTTTCATTAACTGTCAGATGCATTTAGAAATTATTAATAACAAGCTGCTAACTGTTAAGGCAGTCAGTGATTTTGCTTCATTTACATTTTTAAATTTATGAATCCTCATTCACACGATCATATTCTTTATGCCCAAGACACAGGCTATAGTTCAGAAGTTAATCAAATTTACAGTAAATTAAGAGCCTTTTGCAACAGGGCTCCAAAATATTGGGATGATCTTCCAGTAAATAACATGAATTCCCTATTTATCTTATCATTTTAAGATTCATGTGCGCATTTTTGCATATTGGAAAGTTTACCCTTTACATTAAGTGACTGGGTGATCAATGACTTTGGGCTTTTTAAGGGAAATGTTGGTTTGTCATTTTCTGGGATTTATATCATGCTAGTTCTTCTTCTTCTTCTTCTTCTTCTTCTTCTTCTTCTTCTTCTTCTTCTTCTTCTTCTTCTTCTTCTTCGACTGCATGTTTTTGTGCAGATACCATACAACTTTCCTGGCAAGTACTGGTTGTTCCCTACATGTGCCAACAATAGACTGTATTCTTCATATGTCTGAGTTGTGTAGGGTTGCAAATGAAAGCCTCTTCTCACAAAAAAAATATCTTAGTCTGGCTAAACTTAGTAAAAAGGTATACCCAGGCTTCCACAACTGTATGGAAAATGTATTATGGTCTGATGAGACCAAGGTTGAACTGTTTGGCCATAATTCCAAAAGGTATTTTTGGTGCAAAAATATCACAGCACACCATCATAAGAACACGATACCCACAGTGAAGCATGGTGGAGGCAGCATATTGCTGTGGAGCAGTTTTTCCTCAGCTAGAACTGGAGCTTTAGTCAAAGCAGATGGAAACATGAATAGCTCCAAGCATTAGTCTATTTTGGCACAAAACCATCAAGCACCTGCTAGGAAGCTGAAGACTGAAGATGAACTTCTCCTTTCAGCATGACAACCACCCAAAGCATACATCAAAATCAACAAAGCAATGGCTTAATCAAAGGAGAATTAATGTTCTAAAATGGTGTGTAGACTTTTTTATATCCACTATAAGTGATAGCAGCAAAAATATAATGAATGATAAAAATACACCCTTGCTTCAAAGTTGAAATGGTTTACACTAATCAACTAAAACAATGATGACTTTCAGTAAGGATATAAAAGCTCATGAGCAGTGCCTAAAGAGAAAAGGAGCATCTTCAGACAACTTCTCTTGATTCAGACACACAGATGGCAGGCTCACATCTGGATGGATAAACTCATTCTTCTACATTAAACTCAGGTGGCCCATCCATGGTGCCATGTTCCCCATGCGGGGATCCTATGATAATACCCATAGGTTATTGGCTACTTGTTCTGATGATAGATGGCTTGGCTTAAAAGCTTTTCTTGCAAAAGTGCAGTTTGCTTTTAATTTAAGATGCCCTCAAATGTAAGATGCATCTCCCACTCAAAAACAGGTTTTGAGGAAGAAAAATTACTGGCATATATAAGAATTACAAGTAAGTATACCAGTATAGAGACAGCGCTTTTTTATTTCTTCATGGAATCTACTTCACTTGACAACCCCATGTAAGCCAAATCATTTGCCCCTTTCCAAGCCTGAGCAAACCGAAACACTTTATCTTTCTGAAACCCACACAAGCTTAATTCCTATATTTATCTGCCGAAGGTCTTATGAGGTGTGACAATGATTTATCTCAAATTTAAGACACCCACCATTTTTCAGTTTGAAAACATCTCTCTATTATAAAAGAAAATCTTGAGATGAGTCGAGACTAATGCCAAGAGATTTTTTCAATTCCTGTGAGACGAAACTAATGCCAAGGGATTTTTTCAAGTTGGTAGAGGGGGTCCGCCCTCCTCTCAACCATTTCCAGTTAACGGCCCACGTCCATGGTCCTCTCACCTCTCATTCATGTGAATGCTTTTATCAGACACAGTTCCTACACTCTCAGCTCTTATAAATTTTAACGTTTTCCTCACTTTAAGTTCCCAGTAAAAGAAGACCTATTATGTCCAAATCTTATTAAAGAATTTCATCCTGAAGGGTTATCAACAGAAGAAATGAGTACATGGGCAATCCTAGCACAGCGAAAGTCAATGAAGTCAAACGAATTAACGCAAAAAATTGTTGATTGGTTATACGGCAAATTGGTTAAACGCATATCAATAGACTATGCTGAAACAGTTGGTGGTAATGGTGCGGAAGATGAAAACATCAACTTACAATATCCCGTAGAATATCTACAACCGTTAACACCATCCGGTCTTCCACAGGCCGAATTACTGTTGAAAAAAGGATGTATCATAATGTTATTGCGTAATTTATGTATGAGTTATGGGCTATGCAATAGGACAAGATTAGTTGTATTCAAAATTGGTTGAACAATTCTGACATGTAAAATTTTAACAGGTGACAAGAAAGGTAATATAGTACATCTTCCGTGGAAAACATTAGCCACCAAAGGAGATGTTGATATGTCATTCCTATTAAAACGTTTACAGTTTCCCGTTAGAATAGCTTTTGCAGTGACAATTAACAACTTGCAGAAAGAAAACAATTCACTGTAGGTTTATGCAAAATGTTACCAGTCACAAAAGGGAAATTTGTCTATCTAGTACATGCTTGTGCTCTGTTGCCTCAATTAAGTGGGTTTCTGTCAAGGTTTTGAAACAAACAACTTGTGGCATTCATTAAGATAGATAGATAGATAGATAGATAGATAGATACTTTATTAATCCCAAGGGGAAATTCACATACTCCAGCAGCAGCATACTAATAAAAACAATATTAAATTAAAGAATGATAACAATGCAGGTATACAGACAGACAATAACTTTGTATAATTTTAATGTTTACCCCACCGGGTGGAATTGAAGAGTCGCATAGTGTGGGGGAGGAACGATCTCCTCAGTCTGTCAGTGGAGCAGGACGGTGACAGCAGTCTGTTGCTGAAGCTGCTCCTCTGTCTGGAGATGATCCTGTTCAGTGGATGCAGTGGATTCTCCATGATTGACAGGAGCCTGCTCAGCGCCCGTCGCTCAACCACGGATGTCAAACTGTCCAGCTCCGTGCCTACAATAGAACCTGCCTTCTTTACCAGTTTGTCCAGGCGTGAGGCGTCTCTCTTCTTTATGCTGCCTCCCAAGCACACCACCGCGTAGAAGAGGGTGCTTGCCACAACCATCTGAAAGAACATCTGCAGCATCTTATTGCAGATGTTGATGGATGCCAGCCTTCTAAGGAAGTATAGTCGGCTCTGTCCTTTCTTACACAGAGCATCAGTATTGGCAGTCCAGTCCAATTTATCATCCAGCTGCACTCCCAGGTATTTATAGGTCTGTACCCTCTGCACACAGTCACCTCTGATGATCACGGGGTCTATGAGGGGTCTGGGCCTCCTAAAATCCACCACCAGCTCCTTGGTTTTGCTGGTGTTCAGGTGTAGGTAGTTTGAATTGCACCATTTAACAAAGTCCATGATTAGGTCTCTACACTCCTCCTCCTGCCCACTCCTGATGCAGCCCACGATAGCAGTGTCATCAGTGAACTTTTACACGTGGCAGGACTCCGAGTTGTATTGGAAGTCTGATGTATATAGGCTGAACAGGACAGGAGAAAGTACAGTACCCTGTGGCGCTCCTGTGTTGCTGACCACAATGTCAGACCTGCATTTCCCGAGACGCACATACTGAGGTATGTCTGTAAGATAGTCCACGATCCATGCTACCTGGTATATACTCCCATCTCTGCCAGCTTGTCCCTGAGGAGCAGAGGTTGGATGGTGTTAAAACAAACTTACGGAAGAATTAAACAGTAGAGAGAAAGTCGTCTAAATCTTTAGGATGTGTCAAACAACTGTCAGATTAATGGCAGAGGTCAGAAGCACATTGGTCCAGGAATCTTTCACCTAATTCATGTTATGTCAAATTTATAGTCAGAACTGTTTCATTAAGTCTTACCTAACTCTCAGTTGCACTAACACTACCCACTCCTCATCATTTTTTTGTTAATCTAAAATTTGTACAGCGATAAACATGTGTTTTTATAATGGCTCATTTAAAGACAAAGGTCTGTGTGTCCAGTCGTCCTGAGCAATCTGATTTGTCAGTTTGACTTTAGTGAAAAGGAAGTGCAAAGGGGAGTAAAGGCATGTGAGGCTTGCTGAGAGAGTCGTCTTCAAAGACAGCAAGCATCAAATCAGACAGGAGGGGAGAAAGGCACCTCAAAAATAATGACAGAGTCCCACAAAGCAGCCTTTTTAGGAGTGCTGTCAACACCAGTTAAGAGACGTTCACACAAGCAAATACAGAGGAAAGGCGCTGAAGAAACATGTAGGACAAGAGATAGCAAATATTTTTTATTTATTATATTACCTGTCCTCGAAAGGCACCGTGGCTAGTGAGGATATAAATCATTACAAAAATAAGTCACAAAATGCCCACCTTATTCTATTGCTGAGCAAAACCTTACATCCAGCAGCCTGTGCATTATTTTGAAAGCCATAGCTTATAGCTAACTTTGGTAATTTTTAAAACATTTTTGCTTGTCTTTTGAATTTGGCCTTTTGTAGTGAATTTGTTACCTTGTGATTTGTTGTGACTCATTTTAATTTTTGTCTTTCACACCAAAAAAGTACATACATATAGCATTCTTAACTAATTTCTGGCCCTTGACGTTGATAAATCTGTGAATATTTTGTTCATTTTTTAAAATTATATTATTATTTGGTTGCCATTATTTTTGACCAATTGCTAATGACCTTAGCTAGTCATTTAGACCATTCTGCTGACTTCAAAGAGTGGATCTGGCAACTAAGCAGTTCCAGGGAGATTAGCTTTCGGGCCATTTGTTATTTAAGCTTCATTTTCTTCTTCTTCTTCTTCTTGCCTTATTTCTGACTTTAGTAAAAACACACACTTTGCTTTTTCAGCATTGCTCTCTTGGAGCACCGTTCAGTCAGTGAGATGGGTTTGAAGGACATACTGCAGGCCACCAACAGTTATGACCACTAAAGCAAACTTAGCTGGCATATATCAATGAGCGTTTTAGGAATGTAATGAAAAGCAAGAAAGAAAGTTAATGAAAACAGTTCACTTTTGTATATTTATTTTGCAATAATGATGTAACCTTTTTAGAAATTTGATCTACTGTATATTTGCTTCTCTAATTTCTAAACATTTGAATTTAATTCTGTCCAAGTTACAGATGGCGTTGAATTCAAGTGACTGCATATACAAGGATTCATATCAAATTATCCTTATTTTCTTTATATTCTGTCAGTTATCACGATTATTTATGTTTGTGAACAACAGCTTTCAACTTCCCTATGAAAAACATATTCACACTCCTTAATTTGTCATTTTTCAGCTCCTTATGCCTCATTCATTTGATTTAGTTTTTGTATTTGCTGTTCCATAGATCCAACATCAGAGGTTAGATGTCACAATTGATTTTTGGCTATAAGCATTTAATGAGCAGGCAACATATTATTGGTTGTCCAAATGGGTATGCAAGACACTAGGGGAAGGAAAGGTCTTGGCGGGATGGGGGACAAGCCACCAATGAACTGACAGTTTGTTTAAGAAATCAATAGAGACACAATGCTGGAAGGTATGTAACAGCTACTATCTAAGCAGCAGGATTTATAATTAGTGATAAGTGCAGCCATCCAGTTGATCAGCTGCCAACTTCACATTTCATAAAGGGGTACAGGCAGATGTCCACACAAATTGGATCTACTTGATGAAAAAGTATGTTTCAGAACTCCGCAGCTAGAGTCCTCACCCACACAAAGCGTTTTGCTTACATCTCCCCTGTTCTCTCCCAGCTTCACTTGGTTTCCATCAAGAATTAAATTCAAGATTCTGCTTCTCACCTTCTATCTCACCCAGCTACTAGCTCCTTACAGTCCTTGTCGCTCTCTCAGGTCCTCGAACAGTCATCTCCTTACTGTCCCACGCACCAGACTCTCCACCTTGGGAGGCAGGCAGGTCCTTCAGAGCTATAGCCTGTCAACTCCTCAGTCTCTCCGAGATTGCTCCTCTTTCTGCACTTTTAAATCTGAACTGAAAACTTTCCTCTTCTACAAACTTTTGTCATCTGTGTAATTTTTTTTTTATTCTGTATGTAAAGCGACCTTGAGTTTGTGAAAGGCGCTCAATAAATGTACAGTGGGTACGGAAAGTATTCAGACCCCCTTCAATTTTTCACTCTTTGTCATATTGCAGCCATTTGCTAAAATCATTTAAATTAATTTTTTCCCTCATTAATGTACACACAGCACCCCATATTGACAGACAAAAAAAAGAATTTTTGAAATTGTTGCAGATTTATTAAAAAAGAAAAACTGAAATATCACATGGTCCCAAGTATTCAGACCCTTTGCTCAGTATTTAGTAGAAGCACCCTTTTGAGCTAATACAGCCATGAGTCTTCTTGGGAAAGATGCAACAAGTTTTTCACACCTGGATTTGGGAATCCTCTGCCATTCCTCCTTGCAGATCCTCTCCAGTTCTGTCAGGTTGGATGGTAAACGTTGGTGGACAGCCATTTTTAGGTCTCTCCAGAGATGCTCAATTGGGTTTAAGTCAGGGCTCTGGCTGGGCCATTCAAGAACAGTCACAGAGTTGTTGTGAAGCCACTCCTTCGTTATTTTAGCTGTGTGCTTAGGGTCATTGTCTTGTTGGAAGGTAAACCTTCGGCCCAGTCTGAGGTCCTTAGCACTCTGGAGAAGGTTTTTGTCCAGGATATCCCTGTACTTGGCCGCATTCATCTTTCCCTCGATTGCAACCAGTCGTCCTGTCCCTGCAGCTGAAAAACACCCCCACAGCATGATGCTGCCACCGCCATGCTTCACTGTGGGGACTGTATTGGACAAGTGATGAGCAGTGCCTGGTTGTCTCCACACATACCGCTTAGAATTAAGGCCAACTCCCGCATGGAGTTTGCTAAAAGACACCTGAAGGACTCTGAGATGGTGAGAAATAAGATTCTCTGGTCTGATGAGACCAAGATAGAACTTTTTGGCCTTAATTCTAAGCGGTATGTGTGGAGACAACCAGGCACTGCTCATCACTTGTCCAATACAGTCCCCACAGTGAAGCATGGCGGTGGCAGCATCATGCTGTGGGGGTGTTTTTCAGCTGCAGGGACAGGACGACTGGTTGCAATCGTGGGAAAGATGAATGCGGCCAAGTACAGGGATATCCTGGACAAAAACCTTCTCCAGAGTGCTAAGGACCTCAGACTGGGCCGAAGGTTTTACCTTCCAACAAGACAATGACCCTAAGCACACAGCTAAAATAACGAAGGAGTGGCTTCACAACAACTCTGTGACTGTTCTTGAATGGCCCAGCCAGAGCCCTGACTTAAACCCAATTGAGCATCTCTGGAGAGACCTAAAAATGGCTGTCCACCAACGTTTACCATCCAACCTGACAGAACTGGAGAAGATCTGCAAGGAGGAATGGCAGAGGATCCCCAAATCCAGGTGTGAAAAACTTGTTGCATCTTTCCCAAGAAGACTCATGGCTGTATTAGCTCAAAAGGGTGCTTCTACTAAATACTGAGCAAAGGGTCTGAAAACTTAGAACCATGTGATATTTCAGTTTTTCTTTTTTAATAAATCTGCAACAATTTCAAAAATTCTTTTTTTTGTCTGTCAATATGGGGTGCTGTGTGTACATTAATGAGGGAAAAAATTAATTTAAATGATTTTAGCAAATGGCTGCAATATGACAAAGAGTGAAAAATTGAAGGGGGTCTGAATACTTTCCGTACCCACTGTAACTTATTATAATATATTTGAAACCAGGGCTGCACAGATAGATAGATAGATAGATAGATAGATAGATAGATAGATAGATAGATAGATAGATAGATAGATAGATAGATAGATAGATAGAAAAAGTACTTTACTTGTCCCAAAGGGGAATGTAGATTTTTACAGAAATTCAAGAAATATTATAATAAACAACAACCCCCATCAACCACATATACCGATTTATAAAGATAAGGCAGCAGTCACAGTAAGACACATTAAAGTGTATTGCCATAGATATGAAGGAGCCCCAGTAGCATTTCTTAACAGACTTCAGTTGAATAATTCATTAGCTAGAAGTCCTCTGTGTTAGTGTGTCAGAGAGAGAATGTGCAGCTTTGTTCATAATGGCACTCAGTTTTGTCTTCATTCTCTCCTTTTTCTTACTCCACAACAAAGACAAAGAGAAGTTCCAGTCTAAGATTCAGCATGTCTCTATCCTTAAAGAACACTACTAAAAAATGACACAATTATAAGTACAATCAAGAGACTTTGTAGACACAGCAACACTTTGGTCACACAATTCACTTCACAGCTGACAGCAAACAAAGTGTCAAGAAGACAACTTCTCAGCAGAAAAAAATTGGGACAGAAGGTCAGTAGGCTTTGCATCCTAGGAACCAAAGTACTATCCTATAACATTTCAGTAATAATTTACCGCTCTGATGCTGATATTTCTGATCATAAAATTACGATAGCAATCGATGAGAACATTTCATAAGAATTACGGTATTTGAAGGTTCCTCTAGTGTGCCTCTTTCTCTTGCACGATTTGCCTCAAAAACTGATCAGCACATCGTCATCTCATAACAGGCTTAAGCTTCAAGTTTGGTGTTTTTCTATTCAGGTGTTTTAGCCCTTTAGAAACTGTGACACACAGACACACACCCATCATCAAGATAGCAATGTTTTCAGTATCAGGGGACCCTAAAACATCGAGATCCATCGAAAACCAGAGAGCGACATTTTTGACAAATCTAGAGCTTTTGCTCCTCCCTCATGATAGGTTATGGTTTGGGGGGGGTGGGGGTGGGGGGTGCGCAAAGCAAAAACATGACTGCTGTTATGAAATGAGCCTGCTTATGGTTTACATCAAATAAATTGACAGTTATATACTGACGTGTAAGTCGGGTCTTGAAACCAGAAATATCAGTCATATCCCGACTTATACGCCGTTCAAAATAACGACAAATTTTTTTTTTTACATCTTGTTGCCTCCTCCAATCTCACATCAGTTTTTCAGACGCATCGAATTTTGTTACAGAAGCGCAATTATCAGTTTCTTTCACCACTTCAACAATGTTTAAAACAAAATTTAAAACCAGCTTCATATTTTCTTTGGATCAAACGCTCCATCATAGATAAGGGATGCTCTTACGATAAAGGTGTAAGAGGGTGTGAGATACAAAAAACACAAATCAGTGCAAACGTTGCTTCGGAAAAGTTCGGGTATAACCGTGTGGTCACGTAGGCACAATAGAGAGACAGAGAGAGAGGTCAGAAGTACGCACTCATACAGTGCACTGCTGCACCCACATAGAATAAAAGGGTGGTGTGCACCGTGGTTACTCTCTCAGGTGGGCGTTAGCATATCATAATCTCATGGACCAATAGCGTGAGCTTTCTGCATTCAACGTATACGATTGACATTATAAAATACCAGAAATTATACTGTAAAATCAAGGCCCAACTTATCTGCGGGAGAACTTATCCGCGAGTATATACGGTAAGTCAAACACTTCATAACTAATAACTTGACAACTTGGGTTTCTTGTCATTTAATAAGTAATAATTTGATGGCTGTTAACTAAACAGACCATTTACATTTTACCAAACATAACTTGACAGTTGCCAAGCAAGCAACCTCTCTACATTTTGGAATTAATACAATGGCAGACAAAAGGAAACAATTTACTAAGATAATACAAAAAATAACTTTGACAGCTATAACAAGCAACACAACAACACCTGTCACACAACACACTTCACACTTTACAGTAAACAACTTGACATACAGAATTAAAACAGCTTATTCACACTTCACATAACAGCTGTAAGCAACAAATAACTATAACACGTTAGTAACATAAATCTACTTTTTTACATTTAGCAGTAAATGACTTGACAGCTAAGATGCCTACACAACTAAAGACAGAACTGTGTGCCGTTCAGTTCCCTGCTCCTGGTGGTTAACATCTCCATTATATGACCATTAAGTGGAAGATGGTCTCCTCTCAGCCTCCCAGTTTGACTTGCAGTCAGGAGAAGAACACATTTCTAAAGTGTGTACAGTTTTCTTGTGCCACCACCAGTGCTGCACAGTTATGCCAAATTAGCTTCACTCAATTATATTAAACTCGGCTTTCTCGTTTTAATTTCTTCTCTGAAAGAAAAAAACATTATTTTTATAGTATGTGAAAATGTTTGGTGCCAGGTGTGACTATCATGTTTCCGGTTAGTGAGGCTGGCCATATTCACCCTGCATTATGCTAGGCATACCCATGCGCTCGTGTGCGCAGGAACAACATAAACTTTCAGTTTCCCAGTGTGGTCTGGAGGCTGGGGCTCTTCTCAGTCTTACTCTCAGCAAGAACTGAGTGCCACCATTTTTGTTTCTTTGTTTAATTTTGGTGTTTGCCCTTCTTGCTTAAGAGTTTCCCATTTAAGCCATTACATCTCAAACCAGCAGGTCCAATACAGTTTCATAACCACAATACTCTGAGGGAAAAAAAAGGAGATCTAGTACCAGGAATGCTTCAAAAATGAGCCCCTGGGCTAACTAGAATGCACTTGAGGAGAATCTACTCATCTTTTACAAATCACTGTTCATGGCTAGGATGTCCATCTCAGACTTAAAAGTCAGCAAAGAAGTCATACAGGAGCTCCATCCACATCATGGAACGTGGCTTGGGAATGATGCCAATGTTTCGAAAAAGTGCAGGATGCAAGCGTTAAAAAGAACATGTATGTAGAAAAATGTAGTGTCAGTGGTTTGTCATCCTTCTTCATTAATTATGACCTGTGTTGATTGGTATTAATTGCTTCTATTCCATTTACTGTATGCATTCGTTTCTGGCGTCTTTGTGATGTTGGGTTCGGTCATGCATATTTGATGCTGAGACATCTTCCAGAGTGGTGGTCCTGTTGAAGTAACAAGATATGTTCATAGATTGCCATTGTGTACCTGATTTGTGATGCCATTATTTGGCGGACCCCAATGTTGGTAGCCTCATCCATTGGTAATGTAGAAATCCAGTTTCTTCTCTTCACTCCTTCACATGAGGTTTACCAGTTCTGTAAGTATTGTTCTCTTCAGTGTAATATCTCCATGGTGTGAGACTTCAAAATCAAATTTTGTAATGTGAATATTGATAGATAGATAGATAGATAGATAGATAGATAGATAGATAGATAGATAGATAGATAGATAGATAGATAGATAGATAGATAGATAGATAGATAGATAGATAGATACTTTATTAATCCCAATGGGAAATTCACATTCTTCAGCAGCAGCATACTGATACAATAAATAATATTAAATTAAAGAATGATAATAATGCAGGTGAAAAACAGACAATAACTATGTATAAATGTTGAATGTTAACGTTTACCTCCCCGGATGGAATTAAAGAGTCGCATAGTTTGGGGGAGAAACGATCTCCTCAATCTGTCAGTGGAGCAGGACAGTGACAGCAATCTGTCGCTGAAGCTGCTCTTCTGTCTGGAGATGATACTATTAAGTGGATGCAGTGGATTCTCCATAATTGATAGGAGCCTGCTGAGCGCCCTTCGCTCTGCCACAGATGTTAAACTGTCCAGCTCCATGCCAACAATAGAGCTTGCCTTCCTCACCAGTTTGTCCAGACGTGAGGCGTCTTTCCTCTTAATGCTGCCTCCCCAGCACACCACTGCGTAGAAGAGGGCGCTCGCCACAACTGTCTGATAGAACATCTGCAGCATCTTATTGCAGATGTTGAAGGACGCCAGCCTTCTAAGGTAGTATAACCGGCTCTGTCCTTTCTTACACAGCGCATCAGTATTGGCAGTTTGTGTGGCCCAACCAGACTTTTCACTGCAATATCACCTCTGTTCATCGCCAAGACTATCAGGTGTTTCCTGGCTGGCTGTCTCTTGGACACAGTAGACAAGTTGTGCCAACTTCCACTAGAGATATGAAACACCCTTGACATTAAAGTGCACCTGATTAGATATGTGAATTTCCCTTTAAAGCAGATGACAGCTTTTCTCAACGCAATATTACCTGTTCTGTAAATGTTACTGGGAAAGATAATCAGAAAATAGCTAGAACAAAGTGATGTGACTTAATGACTCACAAACAAAAAGGCAGAATTGCCCACGTTCATTTTGACTAATAACACGGCACAAGCTTGTGTCAGTGTTTTTGTTTTACACATCGTCTTGTATCCATTTGTCGATCACATGTTCAAAACAATGTAAGGCATAAAGAGAGTCTTTTTGTCATCTTCTTGTAAGCAATGCAAAAATCCCTAATCTCTGTAAAAATGGATATCCCGGTGATATGCATAGAGCCTGTTACCCAGGTGACACCTCAGCGCGCTCATTGTGCATTTCCACAATTCACATGAGATTTTTGAAGAGAAGCTGAGCGAAATAAGAAACCTTTTCAAGGTGCACAACCCCAGCAGTCTCTTCCAAGAGGTCAGCACTAATGAACAGATAGAAAACCTGCACCACTTTGAATTATGGGCCACCAGCTGGAGGCTGATTAAAATCAATGTGTGCACTCTGTACCCACATGAATTTAAAAGCATAAATGTCTAACACTGCAAACATAAATTAGCGCACACAATTTAAAAGCCAACAATGACATTCTGCATATCCTTCCTTCATATATAAATAAAATGCATTCCCAATAACCTCAGTAGAACATTTTTTTAAGTACTGGCTCACATCACAACTCACCCCAAAAGCTGATCTATGTTTAAAGCAGGGAAGGGGGGGCACAAGAGTTAAAGACGGGTTTTTAGTAATGACCAATCACAACGGTGAGAGAAAAGCATATGGTAGTGATGGTGAAAACTGGATGGACGTCTTAACAGCAAGTCATGTAACCATTAGTCTACAATTACATTCACAGCAAAGATAAGCTTTTAGAGCAGGTTCTGCACTGTTATGGCTCATCATTAATAAGAAAGCTCCTGGATCAGAATAACAGCAAAACCTTTGACATGTAAATCATCTGTGGATGAAAACCTGAAAAATCCCAGAGCTACATTTAAAGTAGTTAAGGTCTGAAGACCCATCAGAATGGCTGCTGTGGTCTACCACTACCATGTGTTGTCTACCCTTCACCCTGGTCATCTGGTTTTGCCATCAGGCAACAGATTAGATAGGCGGAGTCAAAGGTAATCAATATGCAAAAGGAAGGAACAAAGGTGGAGCCAAGTGCCCAGTCACTTTTAGAAAAGACCAAACAAAGTTAGGCTTTTGCAAATCAAGTGATGAACACCATCCATTTTACTGTGCCTTCAGGATCACTTCCACTGCTTCTATTCATTGAGATGAAATGGCTTTAATGGCTTTATGCTCTACTTAAATGAGTAGCATCTTTATTTTGGAGTCCTTCACATTTCAAGACATTTTTCAAATAATTAGATATGCACAATAAACACACAAAAACTTACAGGTTGGGAAAGGTTAATAAGTGATTGTGTTAGCGCAGTCATTCTTAACCCTTTTTGAGTCATGGACCCATTTAAGAATCTGATGAAAGCTATGAACCCCCTTCCCCAGAAATATTCACATAAACACAGCTTTGCAGGCAATGAATATAATGTATTTTATTTATTGAGATTTGATTGTCTCATACAGTGCATCCGGAAAGTATTCACAGCGCATCACTTTTTCCACATTTTGTTATGTTACAGCCTTATTCCAAAATGGATTAAATTCATTTTTTTCCTCAGAATTCTACACACAACACCCCATAATGACAACGTGAAAAAAGTTTACTTGAGGTTTTTGCAAAATTATTAAAAATATAAAACTGAGAAATCCCATGTCCATTAGTATTCACAGCCTTTGCTCAATACTTTGTCGATGCACCTTTGGCAGCAATTACAGCCTCAAGTCTTTTTGAATATGATGCCACAAGCTTGGCAAACCTATCCTTGGCCAGGTTCACCCATTCCTCTTTGCAGCACCAAAAATTGAGAAAGCACATGTCCATAAGTATTCACAGCCTTTGCCGTGAAGCTCGAAATTGAGCTCAGGTGCATCCTGTTTCCCCTGATCATCCTTGAGATGTTTCTGCAGCTTAATTGGAGTCCACCTGTGGTAAATTCAGTTGACTGGACATGATTTGGAAAGGCACACACCTGTCTATATAAGGTCCCACAGTTGACAGTTCATGTCAGAGCACAAACCAAGCATGAAGTCAAAGGAATTGTCTGTAGACCTCCGAGACAGGATTGTCTCCAGGCACAAATGGAGAAGGTTACAGAAAAATTTCTGTTGCTTTGAAGGTCCCATTGAGCACAGTGGCCTCCATCATCCGTAAGTGGAAGAAGTTCGAAACCACCAGGACTCTTCCTAGAGCTGGCCGGCCATCTAAACTGAGCGATCGGGGGGAAGGGCCTTAGTCAGGGAGGTGACCAAGAACCCGATGGTCACTCTGTCAGAGCTCCAGAGGTCCTCTGTGGAGAGAGGAGAACCTTCCAGAAGGACAACCATCTCTGCAGCAATCCACCAATCAGGCCTATATGGTAGAGTGGCCAGACGGAATCCACTCCTTAGTAAGAGGCACATGGCAGCCTGCCTGGAGTTTGCCAAAAGGCACCTGAAGGACTCTCAGACCATGAGAAAGAAAATGCTCTGGTCTGATGAGACAAAGATTGAACTCTTTGGTGTGAATGCCAGGCGTCACGTTTGGAGGAAACCAGGTACCGCTCATCAGCAGGCCAATACCATCCCTACAGTGAAGCATGGTGGTGGCAGCATTATGCTGTGGGGATGTTTTTCAGCGGCAGGGACTGGGAGACTAGTCAGGATAAAGGGAAAGATGACTGCAGCAATGTACAGAGACATCCTGGATGAAAACCTGCTCCAGAGCGCTCTTGACCTCAGACTGGGACAACGATTCATTTTTCAGCAGGACAACAACCCTAAGCACACAGCCAAGATATTAAAGGAGTGGCTTCAGGACAACTCTGTGAATGTCCTTGAGTGGCCCAGCCAGAGCCCAGACATGAATCCGATTGAACATCTCTGGAGAGATCTTAAAATGGCTGTGCACCGACGCTTCTCATCCAACCTGATGGAGCTTGAGAAGTGCTGCAAAGAGGAATGGGCGAAACTGGCCAAGGATAGGTGTGCCAAGCTTGTGGCATCATATTCAAAAAGACTTGAGGCTGGAATTGCTGCCAAAGGTGCATCGACAAAGTATTGAGCAAAGGCTGTGAATACTTATGTACATGGGATTTCTCAGTTTTTTTATTTGTAATAAATTTGCAAAAACCTCAAGTAAACTTTTTTCATGTTGTCATTATGAGGTGTTGTGTGCAGAATTCTAAGGAAAAAAATTAATTTAATCCATTTTGGAATAAGGCTGTAACATAACAAAATGTGGAAAAAGTGATGCGCTGTGAATACTTTCCGGATGCACTGTACATATATGACATACACAAAGTATTATTAAACTTTAAAGTAAAAAACACTCCATTTTTTTATGCAATAAGTAATGGCCACTCATTATAATTTTATGAAATACAATCCTCTTGTGCAAATTAAAACAGATCTACTACTACTACGTTTATGACTACCATTACTACTACTACTTTCTACTTTAAATGAACAGTACCGGGCTGTATAGTGAATATAAATGTTAATTTTTATCTGACCCTCACAGACCCCCTGAAACCCATCCATGGACCCCCTAGGGGTCCACAGACCTCAGGTTAAGAACCCCTGTGTTAGTGTATGTATGTGTCCTGTGATAAACTGCTATGCAGTCCAGAGCTGGTTTCTGCCTTGTACTCAGTGCTACTGGAATAGGCTCCTACTGTTATGACTCTGGATTTTAATACCAATTTAGGAAGTGAACAGATGGGGGGATTCAGATGGGAGCATACACTAAACTGAGGAGTACACCATCCAGAAATACCAATCAGTATTAAAGGTAACGAATCAGCCATATAATAAACATATAGTTGGCAGACAATATTATTACTTATCATCTATCTATTTGCTAAATCTGCTTTGTCCATGAAATGGTTGAGTGCAGTCAGTGTTTAAAACAACAACAACAGCAGCAATGTATTTCTTGTATAGCCCAAAATCTCACAAGGAATGCCTCACTGGGCTTTAACAGGCCCTGATTTATTCACAGCTCCCCAGTCTTGACTCTCCCTAAGAAGACAAGACAGCATTTCCAAACTCCGTGTCCTGCCAGTATGAGGTAAAAGGCAGGAATCACCCCAGGATGAACAGTCAATCCATCACACACTCACACGCAACATCTTTGGCCTGTCAAACTGGGCCAGTCATGCAAGTCTTTGGATTGTGAAAGGAAGCCAGAGACAGTAAAGAAACTCAACATGAATGCAGGAATAATGTGCAACTTCCCCACAGAGAATGACATGGCTGGAATGTGAACCATTGTCCCGGGAGTTACAAGTAAGCAGCACTAAATACTCCTTCATTACACCACTATTGATTAATTATAGCTACAGAATATTATGTATTTACATTATGCTTTTTAGGACAGAGTGGTGGTGCAATGGTTGACTGGTTGAAGTGACTACTTTGTAGATCCAGTGTTTCCATATCTAAATGGGTAATATTCTGTATATATTTGCTTAACTAGAAATTCTAAATTGCCCTATGTCATTGTGTCTTGTGATGGACTGGGGTCAAATCCAAGGAAGGTTCATGTTTTGTGTCCAGTGCTGCTGGAATAGGCTCACCTGGCAAATCTATATTGCTTTAGATAGATAGATAGATAGATAGATACTTTATTAATCCCAATGGGAAATTCACAAATCAAAATTTAAGCAGGTCTGAAAATTCTTAACTTACAAAGCACAATGTAATTGAAGATCATGCAGGTTTGATAAAAAGTAACTTTGTAATGACAGATATTAACATCAATATCTGATCATCTGCCTCAACTGTTTTTGTACTAAATCTATTGCCAGACTGCAGACAGCATTCTATACAGAGGTTTCAGCTCTCCATGTTAAAATAAGTGATCCATTGTGTTACTGTAGCTATAAAGCAAATCCTTCTGCTATTTATCATCAAAGTTAAGTTTATGGTCATGTATACATAGTACAATGAAATTCTTCCTTGCAAACTTGTATACAAGATATTTTTCTTTTCAATGACCTGAAAAATCCAATTCAGTTTAGTTCCATTTATCTTGTACTTGCACAGATATAAGGTAAGAAAAATAATGTGAGAAAATTATTATACTGTTTTAGTTTGGGAAAATGGTTCAAAGGTTTTAACAGAAAATAAGCAGGCAGGAATCAGAGAGGAAAGGTCCAATACTTCAATTTTGTTTACTTGTTCAGATATAATATCAGTTACATACAATATAATAGCAATATACATGCAGATATAGGATTGTACTATTGACTTACAGTAATACAGATATATGAATTATACTATTACAGTAATATCAAAAGACCTACAGTAATATCAAAAGACCCAGAGCCATCATCCTAGACCAGTAGACTGAGGGAGCCCGCGTGTCAGTCTCGTCAGAGGATCAACTCGTGAACCTGGTCCAATACCGGGCGGTGTGCACGTTCCCCACGGTTGAGCTTCCAAAGAAACTGAGGGCGGAACCTTCCCTTATATACTAATTGAGTGTCCTTGCCCAAAACGGCTTACATGTAAGCAGTGTATACAGAAGTGATCAGTTTCTGCACACCCCTTCCCACGGGACACTTACGTTTTATCTCTACTAAGCCTAAAACAACCCTTCTTAGAGACATCAAAACAACTTACAGAAAAACATCTTGCATTAATTTAACCTTTTCCCTAAAACATTCTGAAACCCTTTATGAGAAACAAGTTTTTGCACATTCTTTCGCTATCATCCCAGACATTCCAATCTTTGTAGCTGGTTTTGCACTGAAGCGACCAACCCCCTCTTACTCCTTTATTTCATCCCTTCTCCTGTTACAGAGAAAACCTTTTTATTACATATATCATACAACATTTACATGTGTAAAGTCATGCATTTCTATTTAAATATATAACAATAAATATAGAAAACCTACACACTTTATATGCACTTTCCCTGAAGCTGAAACATAGGAAATATCACTTTGGTGAAAAGAAAGAAAATTTAGCAAAATATGAGATATGAAAATAACAAAAGATTTGACCAGCTGTCAGGAGAGAAGAGACAAAAACACTCCATTGGCAGCTCTCCTAGAGAAAATAAATCTCTCTGTGCTCTGCAGTTTATCTGGTAAATTCAAAGGCCGGCTGACCTAACCTCATGCCTCCTGGGCACTGCACAGTATGGTACAGTACATACTGTTGGTCATAACTGCAACTGTGCAATGGTCTGATGGTGAAGCTAAAGGTCCTTAAAACCCCACAAACAACAAGGAAGGTGGCCGAGACACCAAGCACTACAGCTGGACTCAAAGGCTAAACAGAAAATGAGAAAGGGCAAGAAGCAGCAAGCCATGGAGACGTCCATAATATTAGCATGGACACAAAATGGTGGACAACAATTTTTTCAAAAGTTTTACTTCCAGAAATTTTTTGATGATTATGATAGACAGCTAGCTACAAGCTGACTGCAAATATTATTTCATGTTGGCTGTATCATGTAGGAATCTGAAGAAACATGAAATTAACTTTTATTGAATTAAGCGTGTTTAATTGCTTAAAGATGCTGACACATTGCATTAGTTCAACTGACATGTTTTGCTGCTGATTTTTGTTTGTATTCAGCATCTGAGAAAAGCACTATGTAATGAATTATTATTATTATTATTATCTGATTCTTCTCATTTTAATGTCCCACAGTAGTCAGACAGTATTTATGAATTTCACTTTCTCTGATATCACTCTTCCATCGTTGTTGTGCTCTGGTGAAACCTTTCAGTGTGTTCATCACTGACAGCACCAAGATTAGCAAAAAAGAAGTCCAAGTGTGAATGCAGAAAATGAATCTTTAGCGACATGTGGCACATCATGAAAGTAAGTTATCAACCAGCTAGACATAGTTTGGTGCTCTGGAGATGTAAATTATCAGCAGCATCACTGAATGCCTTCTACGCGATTTCCTCCAGCCCATCTTGTAGATTTGACAACTGCTTGACATTGATGATGTGTTTGATTTTTGAACTAACAGAAGTGCCTTCCTTAATCTTGACATCAGTCATTCATATCTCAGATATCAAAATCCTTCACCTTCCTTGTTCATTGCTTATATGAAATATTTCATCAGTCCATGTTTTATATAAAGAGGAGGAAAAATGTTGTTGGGTCAACAAGTGCTTTATGTGCCACAGTTTTCTGCAATGGAACCAATGCTTAGGAAGTGGCCAGGTTTTTTAATTCAGGTCAGGTCAGGTTGGGGAGCATGTACTAGTTTGGCGTGTTGCCGCACCCACCACACAACGAAACAGCTCAGGAACCTGGTTGGCAGCCTCCCAGACAGACACGCGGTCCAGTCTCACCCTCCAGAAATGAATCTCTATCTGCCGCAGTCAGGTGTTATATAAATGTAATGAATTATTATTATTATGTGGGGGTTGCCTTGGTCTAGTCAAGCCACTCGGGTCCTCAACAATGAGGATCCAGCCATCCAAATGGCCATAGTGCTGTACCTGATGCTCCTTCACAATGTAGGTAATGTGCCTCATTCAGGATTCCATGAGAAACCACTGGTTTGACACTCCAAAGAGACACAGTACCACAGGAGTCCAGTCTTCGTCTCGGGTCTTTGGATCGCGTCCATGTCTCACAACCATATGGCAAGAAAGGAAGCACCAGAACTCTAAATACTTGGAACCTTCATCCTTTTGCAAAGATATCAGGTGTTGCCACATACCCCTTTCTAGCGACCTCATGACCCCCCATGCTCTCCCAATCCGTCTACTGACTTCATAGAGACATGAATGTCACTGCCAAGGTACAGTGCATCTGGAAAGTATTCACAGTGCATCACTTTTTCCACATTTTTTTATGTTACAGCCTTATTCCAAAATGGATTAAATTCATTTTTTTTCTCAGAATTTTACACACAACACCCCATAATGACAACATGAAAAAAGTTTACTTGAGGTTTTTGCAAATTTATTAAAAATAAAAAAACTGAGAAATCCCATTTACATAAGTATTCACAGCCTTTGCTCAATACTTTGTCGATGCACCTTTGGCAGCAATTACAGCCTCAA
Organism: Erpetoichthys calabaricus; assembly: GCF_900747795.2. Lineage (NCBI taxonomy): Eukaryota > Metazoa > Chordata > Cladistia > Polypteriformes > Polypteridae > Erpetoichthys > Erpetoichthys calabaricus. Next base: position 80,844,799 of record NC_041410.2, on the reverse strand, counting down.
GTCTTGTTGAATATGATGCCACAAGCTTGGCACACCTATCTTTGGCCAGTTTCGCCCATTCCTCTTTGCAGCACCTCTCAAGCTCCATCAGGTTGGATGGGAAGCGTCGGTGCACAGCCATTTTAAGATCTCTCCAGAGATGTTCAATCAGATTCAAGTCTGGGCTCTGGCTGGGCCACTCAAGGACATTCACAGAGTTGTCCTGAAGCCACTCCTTTGATATTTTGGCTGTGTGCTTAGGGTCGTTGTCCTGCTGAAAGATGAACCGTCGCCCCAGTCTGAGGTCAAGAGCGCTCTGGAGCAGGTTTTCATCCAGGATGTCTCTGTACATTGCTGCAGTCATCTTTCCCTTTATCCTGACTAGTCTCCCAGTCCCTGCCACTGAAAAACATCCCCACAGCATGATGCTGCCACCACCATGCTTCACTGTAGGGATGGTGCCAGGTTACCTCCAAACGTGACGCCTGGCATTCACACCAAAGAGTTCAATCTTTGTCTCATCAGACCAGAGAATTTTCTTTCTCATGGTCTGAGAGTCCTTCAGGTGCCTTTTGGCAAACTCCAGGCGGGCTGCCATGTGCCTTTTACTAAGGAGTGGCTCCCGTCTGGCCACTCTACCATACAGGCCTGATTGGTGGATTGCTGCAGAGATGGTTGTCCTTCTGGAAAGTTCTCCTCTCTCCACAGAGGACCTCTGGAGCTCTGACAGAGTGATCATCGGGTTCTTGGTCACCTCCCTGACTAAGGCCCTTCTCCCCCGATCGCTCAGTTTAGATGGCCGGCCAGCTCTAGGAAGAGTCCTGGTGGTTTCGAACTTCTTCCACTTACGGATGATGGAGGCCACTGTGCTCATTGGGACCTTCAAAGCAGCAGAAATTTTTCTGTAACCTTCCCCAGATTTGTGCCTCGAGACAATCCTGTCTCTGAGGTCTACAGACAATTCCTTTGACTTCATGCTTGGTTTGTGCTCTGACATGAACTGTCAACTGTGGGACCATATATAGACAGGTGTGTGCCTTTCCAAATCATGTCCAATCAACTGAATTTACCACAGGTGGACTCCAATTAAGCTGCAGAAACATCTCAAGGATGATCAGGGGAAACAGGATGCACCTGAGCTCAATTTTGAGCTTCATGGCAAAGGCTGTGAATACTTATGTACATGTGCTTTCTCAATTTTTTTATTTTTAATAAATTTGCAAAAATTTCAAGTAACCTTTTTTCACGTTGTCATAATGGGGTGTTGTGTGTAGAATTCTGAGAAAAAAATGAATTTAATCCATTTTGGAATAAGGCTGTAACATAACAAAATGTGGAAAAAGTGATGAGCTGTGAATACTTTCTGGATGCACTGTATGTAAACCTCCGCGAAGATCACAGCATCGTCAGCAAAGTCAAGATCAGTGAATCTCTCTTTGCCAACAGACGCCCCACAGCCGCTGGACCCTACGACCCTGACCAACACCCTGTCCATGCATGCATTGAACAGGGTAGGAGCAAAAACACACCACTGACGAACCCCATAATCAACTGGGAAAAACACAGAGGTTCTGCCTCCACTCTGCACAGCACTCACAGTAGCAGTTTACAGTCCAGCTATGATATCCAGAAACCTTGAGGGGATCCCACAAAGTCTCAAGATTTCTCACAGGGCAGCTCGATCAACTGAGTCAAACGCTTTATGAAAATTGACAAAGGCTGCAAAGAAACTCTGCCAATCAACTGGGAAAAACACAGAGGTTCTGCTTCCACGCTGCACAGCAGTCACAGTATCAGTATACAGGCCGGCCATGATATCCAGCAAACTTAATACAATGAGACTTTTTAACACAACTGTCCAATTCACAAATTAAACAACAGAACCTGATGTATCCAAGCTGTGTCTTTAGTAGCGGTGCCACTACTTTTAGATCACCGCTGATTTTCCAATTGCACCTGTTGTATTACATATGTGTACTTATAAAATGAACAAAAATCACGAAAATAGGTGATAAAAAATAATATAATAGTGCATCATATGAAACTTTTAAGGTGAGTCTCGTGACCAGAAGGCCAAAATCCATGAGAAATACCCAAAAGTGTTCAGGAAACAAATTCATCTTCATTGTTAATGGCATATAAATAAGCAAACCTGCACTTCTATTAAGCTTATGTTGTAGTTATGTAACAAGGCTTCATCCAAAGTTAATCATGAAGAGCTAGAGCTCTCCAACTAAACGTTCTACCTCCTACTATATTTACAATACCACCTAAAACAAACAGATTAGTAAGGAGTTCCTGACACCTTCACACTTAAAGCCAAATGGTTTACAACTGCTACTGACTGCCTGCCAACTTCAGGGACTTGCAGAACCTCAAGATCACTAAAATCACAATACCGAGCTCACCTGCTGTCATCTTTATTTAGCTAACCTTCCACGGCATCTTTCTCAGGTCAGTATGACGTTAAACTGCATCCGGCCCTGCAAGCGGTCCTCCAAGTTGCAGGGAAATCATGGGGGCTGGTGACAGGATTGGCACTCCAGCCAACGTCAAAAAAAATACTTCATGCAGCTCTGAGATGACATACAGGATTCCTTTCTGCTCTCCGTAGGAGTAGCTCTGCTGCAGCCGCCCATAGGAAAGCTGCTCGCATTATGAAGGGGATGGGGGAAAAGCCCTCGGGAGCCTCATCCCTGGAAGAGCCAAATGGGTTCAGGCCTGTTGGGGATCACAACTGGTTTGGTGCTGAGGTGTCGCCTGCTGCACAGCAGCACTTGGGTCCCAATTTGAGGTGGCCCAGCCGGGATGGCGCATGGAATGTCTTGTCTGTCCGGCATCTTTCTCAAACCTTGAAAATTAGCTTTGTGGGCATTTATAACATGGAAATGTGCTTTTGGTTCCTTACACAACTACTTCTCCTTCACAGTCATTTGGATGAGTTCTGGAACCACCAGGATGTTTTTTTTTCTTCATAACCACCCTTGTCTTCACCATTACTTATCTCATGCTGTATTGGAACTTACCACACAAAGCCTGAGCCAGTTTTTGTGCTTATGCTTGAATACGTGTCAAAGAGCAAATATAAATGTTCTTTTAATCACATAAGTGATTTTAGGTAAAGACAGCCCAACGGCACAGTAGGCAGATGGCAGCCTTGAAGCCTTTATTAAGGTACAGTACCAATAACACACAAAGCTCAGGTAGGAACCAACTATGGGGATTTAAACCTGCAACAAAGAGAACATTCTGACTATAATGAAGAAACTTTCAATATTCAAAGTTCTAACACAGTGGTCTCCAACTCCGGTCCTAGAGGGCCATAGTGGCTGCCGGTTTTCATTCTGACCCTTTTCTTAAGTGGCGATCAGTTTCTGTTGCCAATTAACTCCTTTTCCTTTCATTTTAATTGACTTGTTTTTTTAAGATATGTTCCCCTGAATTTCTTCATTGTTCCTCTGACTTGCCTCATTTTTTCACAAACAGAAATGAAATGTGAAGTAAGTGAGCCAACAGGTGACCAGACAAATCGAGACCTCAAACTCCAACCAGTTGCCTAATTAAGTGCTGAGTCTTATCATTAATTAAACCCGTTCTTTAATTCCAAGGCTTGTTGCTGCTCTCAATGACCAATAGCATACATTTCTGAAATTGTTGATTTTCTCTTTTCTAAGAGCACTGTTCAAATGTTTTGGAGACCTGAACATTCATGAGACCTTCAGATTTCTTTATTTTTAGATACTGTATGTTGGACACAGTTTGCTGGTCATGGTCGGGCTCATTTTGCATGTCATTATTGTCCATCCATCCATCCATTTTCCAACCCGCTGAATCCGAACACAGGGTCACGGGGGTCCCAGCCAACACAGGGCACAAGACAGGAACCAATCCCGGGCAGGGTGCCAACCCACCACAGGACCCACACACCCACACACCAAGCACACATTAGGGCCAATTTAGAATCGCCAATCCACCTAACCTGCATGTCTTTGGACTGTGGGAGGAAACCCACGCAGACACGGGGAGAACATGCAAACTCCACGCAGGGAGGACCCGGGAAGTGAACACAGGTCTCCTAACTGCGAGGCAGCAGCGCTATCCACTGCGCCATCGTGCCACCCATGTCATTATTGTTTAGCTGCTAATTAAGGAAAATGAAACAATGAAGGTGTCTTTGTCTTCAACAGCAAGTCAATTATAATTAATTCAAAAGAAGTTAATTAACAGCAAAAATAGGTCAATAATTAGGGCAGATTTCAAAATCCTTCTTTTAACATATAAAGCATTAAATGGACTTGTCTGAACTTATCATGATTTACAAACCAGAGCACACATTAAGATCTCAAGATGCTGGTCTGCTTATGATTCCAAGGATTAATAAAATAACAATGGGAGGTCGAGCTTTTAGTTACAGGGCCCCTAAACTGTGGAATGGTCTGCCTGCTACTATAAGGGATGCCCCTTCGGTCTCAGCTTTTAAATCCCGGCTGAAGACTCACTACTTCAGTTTAGCATATCCTGACTAGAGCTGCTGATTAACTGTACAGACTGCATCTCTGTTGTTAGTCATTAGCACTTAAACATAAGTAACATTACAGTTATAATTGTATACTAACCCTCACTTATTCTGTTTCTCTTCTCGGTACTCAAATGTGGCACTTGGTGCCACGGCCCACCTGCCAAGTTGTTTTGCCTGCCTAAGGAAAAGTCATCCCAGATGGAGGATCGCAGGAATCGTGGGAAAGAGGGGTCCTTTCATCGGATTGGCTGGCCCAGCACTGTTTCAGCCGTGGAATGGCCAAATGGGGGAGGCAGCTTGAAGGATGAGGTCTCCAGGACTCTACACAAATCCAAATCTTATTATGGGATAAATCATCTACTGTTAAATTCTGCTCTGTACTTCTAAAATTAATATTTTTTATTTCTTACTATATTGAGGATTTGTTCTATTCTGTGTACTGTATATTGACCCCCTTCTTTTGACACCCACTGCACGCCCAGCCTACCTGGAAAGGGGTCTCTGTTTGAACTGCCTTTCCCGAGGTTTCTTCCATTTTTTCCCTACAAGGTTTTTTTGGGAGTTTTTCCTTGTCTTCTTAGAGAGTCAAGGCTGGGGGGCTGTCAAGAGGCGGGGCCTGTTAAAGCCCATTGTGGCACTTCCTGTGTGATTTTGGGCTATACAAAAATAAACTGTATTGTATTGTATTGTATTGTATTGTAATTAAGAAAAGGGCTAGAATGAAAACCTGCAGCCACTGCGGCCCTCCAGGACCGGAGTTGGGGACCCCTGTTCTAACAGGATCAGACTTCCACAACATATAATCAGGCTACAATAAAATAAAGACGCAATATAAGCAAGCCTTCCAGCATTCTGTCTACAACCACATATCAGCAACAGACAAAGACCTGGCAGGAACTAACAATGCAAAAGAAAAGCAGCAACATACCGAGATCTGACAGTATCTGACTCTAAATATGGAAATGTCATAATATTCTGCAGTCTGACAAGAAGAGACTCTGCAAATTCATACTGTAATTAAGGAAGGGTTTTCCCTACAAGGTTGAATTCTATTTTGTGTATAAACATGGTGTATGTATATACATATCCTGTAGTAAAAGCAAAAGAACAAATCTTTTTGATTAGACTTTACCAGGATTTCAGTTAACTTTGAAATGATTAATATAAAACATTGGTTGATTTTATCGATAAACACAAAAATTATTATTAATATTAATATTAGTGCTTGTGTAGGTGACAAAATCAATAGTCAATTTTAAAGATATCCAGTGTATGGACTCTGTGGGACTCTCTCTCTGCATTGGATCAAAGGAGATTATGTCAAAGGTCATTATCAAAGAACTCAGATGGGTTAATAGAGAAATATATCATCAGCTATTGTCTGGGGAGTTGGAGGAGGAGGAGGAGGAGTAGCTTGGTTAAGGCAAAACAAGTCATTTCACAAAGAAGGCTGCATAAAGAGCGGCAACATGAGCCAACATTAAAGATTACCTGAGATAATCTGGGTGAAGAAAAGGGTCATGACGATTGCCTCAACGTCAAAGTAGTATTTGTTTAATTATGATTTAAGTCAATGTTATGTATCACCCTCATTTGATATTGTTGTAAACGGCATAAATATTTTGTTTTGGTTTTAGATATTAAAAGTGATCTCAAAGTATGAGAAACAGTTTCTTTATCCGGACAATCTATGCAGAATAAAAGAAAATGGCACTGGCTACAATTTAAATGTTTACATTTTTGGGTGTAAGTGACCTAATGAGTGAAGTGATATCATTGATCATTGCTGGTTTCAGTTACAAGTGAGAAGCATGAGTATTTAGCACATAGGCTATAGAGCTAGACAGTCCTTCTGCGACTTGTGTCTCTCTGAACTGGAAGAACAAATAATAATAATAATAATACATTTTATTTATATAGTGCCTTTCCCATGCTCAAGGCACTTACAGAATATAGTAAAGAATGGCAGTGTATACAGTATATAGCATTGTACAAACCAGATACATAAATAAAGAAGATTAAGACAGTGAATTCTGAAAATGAATGCCCAGCACATAGTGATGTAGTAAGAGAGTACCTCTTAACATGAAATAGTGAAACTCTTTGACCGAGTGGCCTTTGCCTTAGTGGAAGCAAGAAAAAGGAATGCTCTTGGTCAAGTATTGCTTTAAGGACCACACAGAAAGTATATGGGAAGGACAGGGCATAATAATAATAACAAGAACAACATAATTAAACACACAAAGCCACACCCGGCACTGTTAACCAATATATTATAAAAGAAAAGGAATAATGACAAAGATAGTAGTCAGAGAACAGTTGTGTTATTTAGATAGATAGATAGATAGATAGATAGATAGATAGATAGATAGATAGATAGATAGATAGATAGATAGATAGATAGATAGATAGATAGATAGATAGATAGATAGATACTTTATTAATCCCAGGGGGAAATTTAGCATTGTGCTTAAGCAACATATCATGTGCACACACATTTGTGCCAAGCTCATCTGATCCTCCTCTGTCTTATTGCATTGCACATTCACAGTTCTGGTTATCAAGTGTGACTCACTTGTTTTCATGTTCTAGTAAGGGTTTGTTTAGTATCCGTCTATCAAACAAAGAAAAAGTCTGCTTAATGGACGTGACTCTCCCACGTCCCCAGAACATGAAGCATTCACTCATTGATTTGTTGTATTTATCCCCTTGTTTAATGGCATGAACAAGCAAAGATTATTAGATTATTAGCAAACTGTACACCACAACAATTTCCCAGAGGCTCAGTCCATTCTGTGAATAGAAACCAATGTACATCAATATTTACAGGCCATTGTTTTATTCACTCTGAACATCCACAAGACAGCACAGCATTTTTTAAAAACAAAAAAACTTTCCCGGATTTTAACACACACTTGATTGATCCGGTGTTTCAAAAGATTTCATTGAGCAGAAAGTCACCACCTCGAAATGCTCAAAAGTAATCAACAAAACAACAGCTTCTTAATGCATGATTTGTGCTCCAACTAAATGATAAACAGATAACATAAAGTCATAATTATTGAGAGGATATCCTAAGATCCAAAAACATAACTGTGGGAGTGTTTATCAGATTCAGACTTGTTAACATTATGAAAACACACATGTATTTTTGACTGGTCTTTCTTTGAAGTGGGCATTAATGTTAGCGCTATGTTATTATATTCCTAAAGAAACATACTACTGACTCACTCTAACATGATTTATCTGTAAATAGTTTCTTTTCATTCTTATTATTATTATTATTATTATTATTATTATTATCCATCCATCCATCCATTATCCAACCCACTGAATCCGAACACAGGGTCACGAGGGTCTGCTGGAGCCAATCTCAGCCAACACAGGGCACAAGGCAGGAACCAATCCCAGGCAGGGTGCCAACCCACCGCAGTATTATTATTATTATTAATAATAATATAAGTTATTACTAGATGGAATGCATTCATTTATTTCAGGGTGATATGTGTACTGGGCGGCACGGTGGCACAGTGGGTAGCGCTGCTGCCTTGCAGTTGGGAGACCTGGGAACCTGGGTTTGCTTCCCGGGTCCTCCCTGCGTGGAGTTTGCATGTTCTCCCCGTGTCTGCGTGGGTTTCCTCCCACAGTCCAAAGACACGCAGGTTAGGTGGATTGGTAATTCTAAATTGGGCTTAGTGTGTGCTTGGTGTGGGGGTGTGTTTGTGTGTGTCCTGCGGTGGGTTGGCACCCTGCCCGGGATTGGTTCCTGCCTTGTGCCCTGTGTTGGCTGAGATTGGCTCCAGCAGACCCCCGTGACCCTGTGTTCGGATTCAGCGGGTTGGAAAATGGATGGATATGTGTACTGTATATTTGTAGATATTACAGTTAGGACTGTTATACCATTTGTCAATCCATTTTCCTAACCTGCTTTGCCCACTGTAGGAACTGGAAGCCAAGACCCATCCTAAAGAAATTGGGTGCTGTATAAATGCAAGCCCTGATGGCATGCCCATGAAAAAATGAATAATTTTAGAACTGGTGATCTTAATATATCTGTCTTCGGAAGGTGGTTGGAAATATGAGTACCCAAAAATAACCATGTAAGCTCATACAGTAGATAATATGCAAGTTCACGCAGAAATCAGATGGCAATTATACCCGGGAGTCCAGAGCTGTGAGGCAGAAGTCCTGCCATTACAACAACAACAAATATTTATTGTATTTATTTAAGTATTGCTTCCAGCATTGGAAAGATGCTATATAAATAAAATTTATTTTTATTATTATTGTACAACCAAAAATCACACAAAGAAAGCCTTAATGGGCTTTAACTGACCCTGCTTTTTGACAGAAAGTCTTGACTCCCTAAAATGACAAGAGAAGAATTATCATTAATTAATATTGCAATGTATCATTGGGAGGCTGGAGCCTATTTAGGAAGCACTGGGTGCACTGCAGGGCACACACACAAACTCATATGCTAACACTCACTCGACTGTATCAATCAAGGGTTGTGAGACAACTAAACTTGCAGGCAGGGCCGGATTTTCCTATAGGCTAACTAGGCTTCAGCCTAGGGCCTCAAGATCAAGAGGGGCCTACATTCAAATTGTTAGCAAAATTTTATTATCTCTCATGTAATTTACAAACTTAAAAATGGAAGGTGAAAGGGCCTCATAAGTGGAATAGCCTAGGGCCTCTTTTCATATAAATCCGGCCCTGCCTGCAGGTCTTTGGAATGTGCGAGAAAAGTGGAGAAAACTTGTAGACTCAGGAAGAACAGACAAACTGCACAGAAACAGTGAATGTGCTGTGATTTGAACAAAGCAATCTGGAGCTGGACTGTGTTGTGCTTTATTATTTTACCGTACATTTAAAACTTCAGTTGAATACAATTTAAGCTCTGTTGCATGTAATTTAATCAGTAAAATTATTACTGTTACATAATGGCTGAAATCAAAGAAGAAAAAATGATCTAGTTTAGGTATCCTAGGGGTCTGGTATCTATCCAGTGGTGGTCCCTGTGTCACCACTTTTATGGATGAAATGAAGAACAACACTGAGGTCCTGACCCTGATGACATCTGCACTGGCAGACTCTTTCCTTCTTCCTTTTTTCCTTATTTTTGTATCTAAGATATATGCTAGAATGCCCAGCAGGACCTGTGTAGGTTTTTGGTCACAGAACCTCAGAGGGTTTTCTCCATTGGAGTTTTTTTTTTCCTCTCCCCATTAATTATCCCACTCTTACTATAATTAATTTATTTGATTATTGTTTTTCTTTGTTTACACTTACTACTATAATTAAAGCACCTTAAATTAGAATTTGTTTTGGAAGGTGCTCTATAACTGCGGTGGGTTGGCACCCTGCCCGGGATTGGTTCCCTGCCTTGTGCCCTGTGTTGGCTGGGATTGGCTCCAGCAGACCCCCGTGACCCTGTGTTCGGATTCAGCGGGTTGGAAAATGGATGGATGGAGGTGCTCTATAAATAAATGTTGCTTTTTAAAAAAACATTTAAGAAAAGGGTGACATTCCAGCTACAATTGTAACGCATTAAAGACGAATTCCAGTTGGGTCTGGAAGTAATGAGCTGAAAGCAAAATAAACCAATGGTCCATCACAGCAGATCTTGTGTGTAAATGTCTTTGCAAATAAGAAGCTAATAGTAAGTCATATTCATCAAGTAACTTACTGGGAATGTCGTATACTGCAGTTTTTAGAGCTGAAGAATCAGAGTGAATGATGAATGTAACTGTATGTAGTCTTTCTGCAAATTCCCGCGCAACGGGTTTTGAACGGAATGTTTGAGCGCGCGCGTTACTGTGAGAGAGAGAAAGAGCGAGACAGGCAGAGGGAGGGAGTGAAAGAGAGAAAGAGAGGGGAGGGAGAGAGAGAGAGAGAGATCGAGCGAGAGAGTGCCTGCGTGTGCTCGTACTTGCCCGCGTGAGATGTTTATTTGTGATGTTTTGTCTTCTTCCCTTAGAAACTTGTTCCCTGTCAGTTAAGACTTCGATTCGTGGCTGCGTCCGCCTCTGATCCGCGCTCTGTCCAAGGTGCTGAAATCCAGCTTTTCAAGGCGTTTATCACATGACTCTCTCCTTTCACTCAGCACAACGCGCATCTGATTCTGTTAAGACTTTCCAGCTGAACAGAAGCCATCCGGTTCCTTATTCTCTCTAACACGGATTTTTGTTTTGTTTTTTTTTTCTAATTGCTTTTGGTATTTATTTTTAGATGGGTTTTAGGCATAAACCACATTGAGATGCAGAAAGCGGAGATATCACCTGTGTTGAAAACTCTGTTTTTTGGATTGTAGGTTTTTGCTGAGATAAAGAAAGAAAAGGAGATAACGCATATTGGTGGTGGTGAATGGGTTGAGGGGGATTTTTTTTTTTTTGACGATCAAGAAAAGTGGTCCCTTTTCTTGGAGTCTGTGGGCTGGGAAAATGTAAGGGGATCAACAAGCTTTTTGGCTTCACAACCAAAATGCAGAAAGGAATGCGACTAAATGATGGCCATGTCACCTACCTGGGTCTTTTGGCAAAAAAGGATGGTACTCGACGAGGTTATCTGAGTAAAAAAAGCTCAGACAATACAAAATGGCATACCAAGTGGTTCGCACTGTTGCAGAACATGCTGTTTTATTTTGAAAACGACTCAAGCTCCAGACCCTCGGGATTGTACCTGTTAGAAGGCTGCGTGTGCGACAGAGCGCCATCCCCGAAGCCGTCGCTATCCGCCAAGGAGTGCTTGGAGAAGCAGGTAAGCGTGCGAGTGATGCATCGCAATGGCTACTGCGGAGGCGATTGGCAGCCCACCTGCGGCCCCGTGAAGGGACCCCTTCAATAGGGATGTATCAAATTAAACGCCTGATGGCGGCGCCACAAGAACTAGCAAAGTAACATTTTGTACTTAACTGTCAAGTCTATTAGTAACGGGGTAAGCCACGCCGATGTACACTAATATTCCTAAAATATAGATATGATTCTTAAAAGGGGTTTGCGAATGAAGGTAGCTCAGGGTCATTTTTGCTTTAAGTTCTGGGGTTTCGGTTTGTCGTTTTCTCTTGAGAGTGTAAGGTAATAAACCCTAATTAGTTGGCTCACAAGCTCAGAAACCCGCCATCTGGTGGTAAACAAGTTAGAACCAAAATCTCTACCTCAAACTAATTCTCATTTCTTTGAGGTATGCAGCGACGCACTGTGCACGTCTACAGTATTCTGCAATCTGCAAAATCGAACATTTTCCTGTGTTCTTGTGCGCCAAAACAATTTTTGTTACTTTAATCCTTTGGAGCATGTAAAGAATTGTATTAAGAGAGCTGTGTGTGTGTGAGGCTGTTTGTGTGCAGTTAGATACGCAGCTGCAGGTCTGAATTATGTTGAGTAAAATATAACAAACTGTTAAAATGGCATGTTTTTAATTTGTGACTTTGCTAAGTCTAAAGGTTCAAATATGTAACACAAAGTAATGAGACTGAATAACGTGCTGAACGCACAGTACCTATAAATATACATTTTAAGATTAAATATGTATAAGCTATCTTTATTTCTCATACCCCATGCCATGCATATTTTCTGAAGGTTTAAAGGCCATTTACACCTGTGTGTAGAACAGAGGTGCCAGCGCCGTTCAGAACAGGATCACATTTATTGATCACTTAGGATTGTTATTGATTATTATCAAGATTATTGTTTTTGTTTTGATTGTTTTTTTTATCTAATGAATAAGGAAATGATTAAAACAAATGTATAAAAATAACTAAAATATATTAATAATATGTAGCAGTTCTGAAAACATCCCCCTTCTTTCTGTTTCTGCTGTACACAATATTTTCCTTTGATGTATCAGCCTAAATAACACTATGCAAATACAAATGTCAAATAGCCAATATTAAAGCTGAGTTAGATTTTTTTTAATACAGTCATGCTTGTTTATATTTTATTTAGTAATTCCCCTAATTTGTTGAAATAGGTTTGCCTGGATGATAATCCAGTTCATTAACTATTGATGTAATGTGAATGATGCATTTTTATGTGCCTTAACGGAAACCTGTGTGGTTAGGTGTAGATCTTCAACAAGATCAGTTGAAAGATTTTCTCACCAAGACATCTGTAAATGAAAAAAAAAAATAAAATAAAAAAGTTTTCATTTGTCATGAATACAACATACCTGATGATTCTGACTACTTCATCCAGGACCTGCAAATGAAGTTGCTTCTTTTTATACTTGTAACTGTCAAAAGAAAAATACATTTAAAAACATCAAAATTATCATTTGTTTAAACGTGAAACATTATAGTTTGCAGATTATTCATACAGGGCGGCACGATGGCGCTGCTGCCTTGCAGTTAGGAGACCCGGGTTCGCTTCCCAGGTCCTCCCTGTGTGGAGTTTGCATGTTCTCCCTGTGTCTGCGTGGGTTTCCTCCCACAGTCCAAAGACATGCAAGTTAGGTGGATTGGCAATTCTAAATTGTGCTTGGTGTGTGAGTGTGTTTGTGTGTGTCCTGCGGTGGGTTGGCACCCTGCCTTGCACCCTGTGTTGGCTGGGATTGGCTCCAGCAGACTCCCGTGACCCTGTGTTCGGATTCAGCAGGTTGGAAAATAGATGGCTTGATGGATTATTCATACAGGCAGGAGAACCACACACATTTATAATTGTAAATAGTTTGATAGCAGAATTTGAGAGTATTGTCATAATTGCCTGTAAAGAGAATGTTTATGAAAAATCAAACAACAATCAGTCCTTGAAAGCAGATACCTTTGTATACATTTCTACACACTGGCTGCCTAGTTCATCTGGAAGAAGCTGCTATATGAATCCGGCCCACCGCTTCTTAGACATCTTGCCAAATAATACAATAACTGGCTTTGTGTCTCACAAATCAATCTGTACACCAATGTTACACTTTTTTATTTTTTGGTTTGGCTTTTCTGGTGTCCAAAATCAGATGACATTACAATTCTTTACCATTAAGATCCTTTTTCTAAATATACACCCTTAAATGTGAAAAAGTGAATACATATAACTTTCCAATATTAAAGCAGCAGCAAAATAATAAGATCAAAAATGAAACAAAAAAGCTTGTTATATGATAATAATAATAATAATAATAATAATTCTTTGCATTTATATAGCGCTTTTCTCACTACTCAAAGAGCTCAGCAATTGCAGGTTAAGGGCCTTGCAGAGCAGAGTCCCTTTTGGCTACTTTATTAGCTCTCAAAATTGCTTTTATTTTTAAGATTGTTTAATGAAGAAAATACCTTTTTTAATCTTTTCCACTTCTATATTGCCCTGTCAGTACTTGACTTTGTTTGTGTTTTTTTTGGTTTTTGTTTTTTTTTTTTTTTGGGGGGGGGGGGGGTATGGCAGTTGAAACGCCACTCATACCACCATACCAGGTCATATGTACAGGCACTGTAGTCACCAACAGTTATAAGCTTCATGTTGTTCAATACAACATTAATTATCCAATTACTGTTTAGTATTTAATGGGAATCACTATCTTATTATCAACATGAAAATTAGCAAATGCTAAAAAAATTACCTGATTTGATATTCAGAAGAAAGATGCAGGCCAGACAAGACAGTAGTGAGCAGGCTACACAATCATGTGAGTAGTGCCAGGGAGGTGGACTACCATCTACAGCTACCTCTTTACTGAATACATGCTGGGACAGGATAGTAGTACGAGGCAAAATGCCATCAGATTAGTGATGGGAGGCATTAATTACAGTATAATGCCAATACTGTAAATAAATAAGTGGGCCTTTCTTTAGATGACTTACTACCATGGTGTCTAAGGATGATCACTATGTGGCAACGTGTGGTAGTTGTTGGAGGTGTCATCTAATTTTTTAGCATTATTCTAATCCATCAAACAAATTATCCATGAACTGGTTTTAATATTTTTACACACATACTTATTCAGTGTCTCATCAGCCGTTAATAATTCTTTGATATATAATGGTTAATTAGCTTTTTAGTTATCTGAAATGGCAATCACTTCCAGAGTTTGTTCCTCCCTCGTATCAAGCATTTCTTCAACAGGTTGTGTCTTCCAGCCACCCTGCTGCAAATGAAATGAACTCATAATAGTGTAACATTCATATGCTGCACATTACATGTACACTTTTAAGTGTATTTTGGCTCAATGGTTAGTTATCTGTAAAGATTATCTAAAGTGTTTTGTCAAGGTGCCATCACTTTTATTCCAGTCTGAATGTGGTTCAGCACCAGAGCCATCCTCGATGTTTTTTGTGCCCTCACGGTTAGCAGCAGCAGCAGCACTTGAGCTCCAAAGTCTGCTTTTGGTTTTCTTCTTTTGAATTAACTATGTAACAAATTTTTATTTTTATTTTGTTCCTGGGTACAAAGTGTGTTTTCCTAACCCGTTATGCCTAAAAAAAATAGAAAATAGCTGTTGTTCCATAAAAACTTTGCTTTTGTGATCAGGACAATGATATTTTGAAATCTGTTTTCGAGAAAATTCTCGATTCGCATTCAATACTGAGTAGTCTTCTAGAATATTCTTGAACTGTTAGAATTGCCCAGAAGTTTCTAGAATTTTCCAGAATTATCTAGAACTTTCAAGAAACTTTTAGAACTTTCTAGAACGTTCTCTGACTGTCCAATAGCAGTCATACAAGCATAGAAGCACAGGTGACCCGAACCAACAATTCGGTTTATGTTATTTTTTTGATTTGATTTAGATGGCATCAAGAGGTAGCTTGCACCCAGCAGATGCATTTTGCTACGTCTGTGGACAATTTATAAAGACAAGAGCGAGAAAGTATTCCGTGAAAGCATGTCGTAAGATGTGTGAGGCCTACAAGGCATACTTCGGTATGCCTGTCAGGGATCAAGACAAGCCCTGGGCACCTCATTTCACATGCAAATATTGCAAGAAAGCTCTTGAAGGTTGGTACAGGGGAGACAAGAGAGCCATGAAGTTTGCTATCCCGCGAATTTGGCGGCAACCGACTGACCACTCAAGCAACTGCTACTTCTGCATGGTGGATCCTACCAAACGTCGCACTGGCAAGAATGCGCCTCAAATCGTTTATCCAGACATTCCTTCTTCCATTGCCCCAGTATCACACTGCCCCGAGCTGCCCGTTCCCACTCCTCCAAAGAGGGATCAGCCATCTTCGGGAGACAGCAGCAAGTCAGACAGCGAGGAAGATATTGCAGATATCCTTGATGCTCATCTTGACAAATTCAAGGAGAACATGGGAGCTTACTCAGAGGAGCAAGGCGAGCGCTTTCATCAGGATATACTGGACTTTGAACGTCGTTACCAAGGACAGTATAACGAAAACATGATGGGGGACTACATTTGGGGGCTTCTTCGAGAAAGTGATTTGCAGTACAGTCGCAAATCTAGAACACCTACTCATTTCTGAACCTTTTTGAGTGGTTTTGACTGTCTTTGTCTATTTACCATGCAAGTGTTGTTCTTTATCAGACCGCATGACGAAAAGATAAAAATTCCCTTGTTTTGTCACTATAAATACGAAATTTTCTGGGCTGTGGTCATAAAATCAAAGTTTGTGCTGTATGTAGTCGTTTTTCCATAGGCTTTAGACATAAGCAGTTGAAATATAACTCTTGGAAGCCAGGAACAAAAATTGTGTTACATAGTGTTATGAACTGTATATTGTTCCACATCTGTGAAAATCACTGCAGCCTTGGAGCTAACAATATAAATGCAGAGCTGCAACACAACAGCATTAGTTTACAACACGCACTCTGTGACCTTGAGCAAGTTACTTAACTTAAAGAGGTGTAACAATAATCCAGGCATTTGTTCCTTTTCTCATCGTTTCCAGTACAGAATTTCAAGATGCCATAGGCGAGATCAGAAACAATCCCAGATTGGACAGTAGGCCATTATTCTACATATAAAGCCACATTCACTTGCACCAGACATACTGTAATAACATTTTCAATCAATACAAAAACATAACTTTGGACTGTAGGAAAAAAACAGAGATTGTCGAGGAAATCCATTCCAACTCTACACAGGAAGCATTCCAAGAAGGAAATGGACTGAGATCCTAGTAATGTATATTTCAAAAGCTACTTACTGAACCACCAAGCCAACAAAACAAAAACACCCATCTATTTTATGAAGCTGTTATTGCTATCCTGGATTTGAAGAATGCTGGAGGAACGCTTGGTTAAACCAAATGTAAGACAAGAGCCATTGCTACACTCCAGGGCATACAAACACAGACAGGGTCATACATGACCAAACCATTTTATATGCCCGTCTTTGGGATGTGAGAAAACACTGGAAAACCCAGAAGCAATGTATGCAGAAATGGGCAGAATGTACAAAGTACACGAGGCAAGGAACAGACGCAGATCTTGGAAGTGGTGACGCGGTAAACACTCACTACTGCGACACTGTGTTGACCTCAACACACACAAAAGTCGTTTATTCTTTATTTGAGTGCTTTCCAGTGAGAGTACACTTGGACAGAAATTTTAAACGCACACAAGAATAAAATTAGAACCAAGACAGCAGAACAAGGTGCAATAAACTAAATAAATGACATAGAAATATTCACAAACTAAGAAGAGCCCGCAAGTGACTTAGAATGACGTCGGAACAAACAAATCAAAAGTACATAGGAGCAGATTGAAAGCAAGAAGAACAACAGATAAATAACTCACATGAAATTGTGATGTGCTGTATTTTTTTCCAGTGGCTGTGTCAAAAAAACAGAAATGTAAAGATTCTCACCCAGTTATAAGACACATGGTGATGGCAAAAGGCCTTAATCATTTTATTTGAAAAAGCTGGAAAACAACCTAATTTTAGAAATATGTGAAATAATTGGGGTGGTATGACAGGGTAGAAGGTAATGCAGCTAATTAAAGAAACTTGTGTTCCCGTTGAGCTCTCCACCGCGGTGACATCTATTGGGAGTGTAAATGTTCTCCCTGGGATCATGACGCTTCCCTTCAAAGATCCTGGTGTCCTTCTAAACTTCTGTCACATTATCTTTATTTGAAGTGGAGACTTTAAAGAGGAACCCCGTGTAGTTTAACACCCTCGTATTTCTGGTTATTTACTATTTTGTACCCATTGCTTTTCCCTGTGATCCTTCTCTACAGAAAATGGGTTTAGCAGTTGAATGGATGGATCTAAAAACAACAAGAGGAATGGCATGTAGTTTCGTTATTTGCTTATATTTATAGCCCACGAAAGGTGCAGAACTCCATCTGCCATGTGATACTGTTCTGTGGCTTTGTCAAACTTTATTATGTTAGCATAGTTATGTGCTAGATTCACTTCTTTCCTTTATTCTTATATTTTTGGAAGTTCATTAGAGGTCAAAAAAAAATGAAGCAACCTGGTATACAAAATGCAAATTCACTGGAGAGCAGCTGTTTACCCACATGCGTTAGTCTAAATGTGTTGATATTACATTACAATATGACAAAAGGCTTCCCTCAAGGGATTAACTCCAAATATACTGATTTCACAGGACATCCTTTCCGTGAAAACTGCTTTTCACACACTGAGAATCTGTGCATCAATATAGCCAGTCAGACACATTTGCCTCCTCATAAACAGCAAAAACAAAATAGCAAGTGCCTTCATTCCGCAAAATTCACAGCATTATCACAAAGTCACCATTTGAAGTTGCTCAGGTTCAAAATTTGCAAAATTACACCTTTAGAAACCTGGCAGAAGTTCAGAGCAAACACCACTGGATAGAAAATGGTAATTGTTAACAATGTTAATGTCCCATAGTTCACAATGACTGCTCAATGATAGACTTACGGCCAACCTAAGAATCAGCATCTTATAACTATATGTTATGAACCCCTCTAAGTGGGATCATGCATTTTAATCTCTAAGCGTATTAACAGTTTAGATTATTCAGGTAAAGGTACATACTTGAATATGTCTGTGTACTGTATGTACGAAAGAAGGACAAAGTGAGATAATAAAGGGTTGGCGTTCTACAATTTCTCAGATTTCCATGGCAAGGATGACTACAGCTGTGTGACTGGTGGTGTTTATATTCAGTCAGTCAAAAAGAAGTGGAGTGTGAAGCGCGGTTAGGCTGTCTTTATGCTACTCCTTATGGTGGGTGGTCCTCCGGGGTAAAGGTGGAAGCAGAAATGCATCACCACAATCCAGGACACAGTCCCTACAAGAGACGCGCCAGTCTGACTTATGTGACAATATGCATTTTACATTACGCTTTGTGACAAATAGAGGCACTGTCGACCCCTTGAACCCTCAGACCAGACGTCAGACACCAGATAAAAGTACAAATAATGGTTTATTATATTACTAGTCATTTAGCCCGTTACAATAACGGGCGCTAGAACAGTAGTGCATAAACATTAGTAGGAACAGTCTATATTAAATGACAAGGGACTTTGACCTCATTCTTTTTGTTGGTCGTATTTTTCTTTCTTTCAGCCTTTCTTTTGTTGATGTTTACTTGCTGAGCTGACCGTTCTTCGTGGGCTGCCGCCGTGTATTGTGTGTCTTTAATTTTCTGTGACAGTAATACTGTCTTTATACGTCCACTGGCTTGTATGTCTGTAATATACCTTTAATTTTCTCTGGCGGTAATACAGGCGTGCGCATCGGTAATATACCTTTAATCTCCTCTGACAGTAATACTGGCTTGTATGTGGCTGTAATATGCGTCACTGTATTGTGTACCTTTAATTTCCTCTCGCAGTAATACTGGTTTGTATTTCCGTAAAATGCCTGTA
Source organism: Erpetoichthys calabaricus (assembly GCF_900747795.2). Lineage (NCBI taxonomy): Eukaryota > Metazoa > Chordata > Cladistia > Polypteriformes > Polypteridae > Erpetoichthys > Erpetoichthys calabaricus. The sequence goes on along the minus strand of NC_041410.2, from coordinate 80,825,545 downwards.
ACTTTCTCTGACAGTAATATCGCGCATCGCACCGTGCCCCGCGCATGCACACTTCACCAGAAGACACCCACACACGGACACCTGGACGCACACAGGGATTTTATTAAAGTGGATACAGTGCACAAAGCATCACTACTCCACACCACTCCAATAAACGATAATCACTACAATAATTAACAATCCTCCACACTCCCAGACACTTAGCCACCCTACCACCCAGCTCAGCTCAACGTCTGGGATTTCCCACAGTCCTTTTATAGTCCTTGACCCGGAAGTGTTTCACCTCTCTCTGTCCATGTGACCGTGAACACTTCCGGGTCAGATAAAAGCTCCTTTTCTTCAGCCCGGAAGTGTGTCATTCGCTCTGTCACCGTGACTAAGACGCACTTCCGGGTTATAGGTGAAACAAAAGTCTCTGGGCCTTCCTGCAGTGTCCCCTGGAGGTTCCCATGGTATCCAGCAGGACTGTGATGAAAAACTCCACTGTCCATGATGCCCTGCTGGAACTCGGGGCACCTCTATGTTGCAGGCAGGGCTCCACCTGGCGGCTTGGGGGTATTGGCCGGGATGAACGGCCAGCCATATTCCACAGCTTATATGTCTTAGCATGTATTTTTCTGTCTTACGGCTTTATAAAAGTAAGTGTACATTATAAGAATACATTGATCAGAAATGATAAAAAAATATCAATTCAAGCTAATTTTATAGTGACGCTGAAACTGAATTTTATGTTTGTGCTTAGACAAAAATATATAATATAAAAATATCCAACATTTTCAGTTCTTTGTGCATTCATGTTTCAGGCATTTAATTTGGATTTTTGTTCACTACTCAATGCAAAAAGTCATGATAATATTAAAAAAAAATCCATTAGTCCATTCAATTTTTTTAACTTGTTTCTTTACAATATTACAATTTTCCAGGTCATCAGGAGCCACGACAAAAATTAATAATGATCAGTCATTTTCTAAACTGCTTTGTCCTGAACAGGGCCATGAGGGTTAGGGTTAGGGTTAGGGGGTGCGTGAGGGGTGCTGGAGCCCATCCCAGCTAGCACAGGGCGTAAGGCAGGAACAAACCCTGGACAAGGACGCCAGTCCATCACAGGGAGAACAAACACACACACACACACACACTCTCACACAGGCCAATTTAGTATTACCAGTCGACCTAACTTGCATGTCTTTGGACTGTGGGAGGAAATGGGAGCACCCAGAAGGAAACCCACACAGACACGGAGAGAACTCCATGCATGGAGGACCCAGGCTGTGAACCCTGATCTCCTCACTGCAAGGCAGCAGCGCTATGACTGCGCACCGCGCCGACCAACTAATAATGGTGCCAATTAGAAATGTTTCTACTTGAATTAATAAAAACAGAAAAGTAGCGATTCCACTATTGAGACTCAATTTCAAAAAGGTAAAACTGGCAAAAATTAGTCTTTTATGATAACTGCTAGCATGTCTGGTCACTGCAGCTATTAAACATTCTTCCATGTAAAGTTGCCGCTGTTCCTTAAGAATAGTTGAGAAACAGAAGTTTTATCTTGGCCAAGCTAAAACAATATCATTTTTTGTTCTGATGCAGATGACTTGTGACTTTAAAATCTATGCATTTGACCATCACTAAGAAGCAGACTATAACTGTGATTTGTAATAAAGTCATCAGAAAATAGCATTTCCTGTTGAGGGCTGCACCAACACTTGGGGTAAATTTCATTAATCATATATTTTATTTTGAAAAAAGACCTCCTTCTCTGAGTGGATGATGTCTGAGTGTTTTCTTTGGTTTGCTCCCTGCCCCCTGTTTACTCTGATAAGTAATCTGGCCCTGCATTTTCCTGAACGGCTAGCTTGCTGATTGTGATTCATCTTTAAACCATACCACTAGTTGCTTTTTCTCCTTACACCCAGAAAAATGCTTTGCAGTCTGAAGGTTCAGCCCGAGGTTACGTATGTCATGGGAAGAAAACATTGATATATGGTGGTAGGCAGTGGTTGCTTGAAAGAACACGACAAAATGTTTCCACCATTTACCACATGTTTTTCTGGCCACCATTCACATGCAGCCTTCCTTTGGGGACAAGGAAATGAGCGGACTTTCATTTCATTTACATTTGAGCCTTTGAAGAGCTTTCCCCATTTTTGTTGGAGTGTGGTCCTCTAATTAAAATTCTTCCTTTACAGAACACAACCACTTTGTCAACTTTTGATCAAAGTGAACTAAATGTTTGCCTCTTGAGAAGTGTGTAGAATATCCTGTGAATGTTTAGGAACACTGAGACAAAGTACAGTTACTTATTCATTATGTCCTTCAGGTTTACATTTGGCTAATATAATTTCTACTCTAACATAAAGAAAATTATCTTTGAAGCGGCTTCTGTTTAGAATAAAGGCTCAAAAAAATGAAGGGAACACTTAAATCATCACAGTCTAACACCAAGTCAGTTAAGCTTCAGGGATATCAATCTGTCCGGTTAGGAACCGTAAGTGATTTTGAATCAAATTCACCTGCTTTGGTGCAAATGAAAGTGACACCAAAGAGGCAACAGCAAGAATGGTTTGCAGGTGGTGGACACAAGCAGCTGCTCTCTCCTTATCCTTCCTGACTGATTCTTCTCTAGTTTTACATTTTGCTAATGTCCTTGTCAGCCAATTCTAGTTGCACAGGTAGTCCAGCCACTCCAGGAAGGTATAGTGCATCCAGAAAGTATTCACAGCACATCACTTTTTCCACATTTTGTTATGTTACAGCCTTATTCCAAAATGGATTAAATTCATTTTTTTCCTCAGAATTCTACACACAACACCCCATAATGACAACATGAAAAAAGTTTACTTGAGGTTTTTGCAAATTTATTAAAAATAAAAAAAACTGAGAAATCCCATGTACATAAGTATTCACAGCCTTTGCTCAATACTTTGTCGATGCACCTTTGGCAGCAATTACAGCCTCAAGTCTTGTTGAATATGATGCCACAAGCTTGGCACACCTATCCTTGGCCAGTTTCGCCCATTCCTCTTTGCAGCACCTCTCAAGCTCCATCAGGTTGGATGGGAAGCGTCGGTGCACAGCCATTTTAAGATCTCTCCAGAGATTCTAGTCTGGGCTCTGGCTGGGCCACTCAAGGACATTCACAGAGTTGTCCTGAAGCCACTCCTTTGATATCTTGGCTGTGTGCTTAGGGTCGTTGTCCTGCTGAAAGATGAACCGTCGCCCCAGTCTGAGGTCAAGAGCGCTCTGGAGCAGGTTTTCATCCAGGATGTCTCTGTACATTGCTGCAGTCATCTTTCCCTTTATCCTGACTAGTCTCCCAGTTCCTGCCACTGAAAAACATCCCCACAGCATGATGCTGCCACCACCATGCTTCACTGTAGGGATGGTGCCAGGTTTCCTCCAAATGTGACGCCTGGCATTCACACCAAAGAGTTCAATCTTTGTCTCATCAGACCAGAGCATTTTCTTTCTCATGGTCTGAGAGTCCTTCAGGTGCCTTTTGGCAAACTCCAGGCAGGCTGCCATGTGCCTCTTACTAAGGAGTGGATTCCGTCTGGCCACTCTACCATATAGGCCTGATTGGTGGATTGCTGCAGAGATGGTTGTCCTTCTGGAAGGTTCTCCTCTCTCCACAGAGGACCTCTGGAGCTCTGACAGAGTGACCATCGGGTTCTTGGTCACCTCCCTGACTAAGGCCCTTCCCCCCGATCGCTCAGTTTAGATGGCCGGCCTGTTCTAGGAAGAGTCCTGGTGGTTTCGAACTTCTTCCACTTACGGATGATGGAGGCCACTGTGCTCAATGGGACCTTCAAAGCAACAGAAATTTTTCTGTAACCTTCCCCAGATTTGTGCCTCGAGACAATCCTGTCTCAAAGGTCTACAGACAATTCCTTTGACTTCATGCTTGGTTTGTGCTCTGACATGAACTGTCAACTGTGGGACCTTATATAGACAGGTGTGTTCTTTTCCAAATCATGTCCAGTCAACTGAATTTAGCACAGGTGGACTCCAATTAAACTGCAGAAACATCTCAAGGATGATCAGGGGAAACAGGATGCACCTGAGCTCAATTTCGAGCTTCACGGCAAAGGCTGTGAATACTTATGTACATGTGCTTTCTCAATTTTTTTATTTTTAGTAAATTTGCAAAAACCTCAAGTAAACTTTTTTCATGTTGTCATTATGGGGTGTTGTGTGTAGAATTCTGAGGAAAAAAATGAATTTAATCCATTTTGGAATAAGGCTGTAACATAACAAAATGTGGAAAAAGTGATGCGCGTTGAATACTTTCCGGTTGCACTGTATATCCATACGCTCCGTCACAAGCAGGTTTCCTGTGCCTCCCAGCACAGTTGCAAGAATAAGTAGGAGATACCAGGAGACAGCTTGTTACACTATGAGTGTTGGACAGGGCCATAGAAGGGCATCAACCCAGCAAGAGGACTGGTATCTGCTCCTTTGTGCGAGCAGAGCGCTACAAAATGACCTCCAGCTGGCTACTGGTGTGCATGTTTCTGACCAAACCATCAGAAACAGACTCCATGAGGGTGGCTTGAGGGCCTAATGTCCTTTAGTGGGGCCTGTGCTCACAGCCCATCACAGTGCAGCTCAATTGCATTCGTCAGAGAATACCCCAATTGGCCGGTCCACCATTGGCACCCCGTTCTCTTCACAGATGACAGCAGGTTCACACTGACATGAAAGAGTCTGGCAATGCCGTGGTTATGCAGCATGCAACATCATCCAGCATGATGCAGGCATATCCTTGGTGGGTCGCACAGATCTCCGTGTGTTAGGCTACGGTATCCTGTTAGGTACTGGGATGAAATCCTCAGAGCCATTGTCAGACCTTATGCTGGTGCAGTGAGCCCTGGGTTCCTCCTGGTGAAGTACAATGCCCAGGTTCATGTGGAAAGAGTGTGTGGGTACTTCCTGGATGACAAAGATATTGATGCCATTGACTGGCCCATACTTTCCCCAGACCTGAACCCAATTGACAGCTTCTGGGACATTACGTATTGGTGCAACTGTCAAGTAGTACAAAAGACTTTCCAGGAGCTCACTGATGCCCTGATCCAGGTCTGAGAGGAGATTCCCAAGGACAGTGTCCACTATCTCATCAGAAGAATGCCCAGACGCTGTAGGGAGTACATGCAGGCACATGGGGCCCATGCACACGACTATGTCACATTGTGAGTTGCTGCGATGAAATTCATGCAAGTTGGACAAGCCTGTGATTTCAATTTTTCACAGTGATTTTCAGTGTGATGCTAAATCCATCCCTCAGTGGGTTGGTGATTTTGGTTTCCATTGACCATTGTTACATCATGTTGCTCTCAATGAATCACGCAGTATTACTCAGTAAAGATTTTCTACTTGAATATTTCATTCATCGACATCCAATGTGTGATTTAAGCGCCCCCTTCATTTTTTTGAGCAGTATATTTGACCAATATTGATGAGAATAGGTCAACACATCTTGCCAGTCTTATTCTCCTAATAACATTAACTTGAGTTTTGAACGTTCCTACAGTACCATTCTCTACCATATTACTTGGTAATTTATTCTTTGAGTCTGAAATACATTGTTGGTTAGCTTTTTTTATTTTTCAAGAAAAGTCATTCTTTTTTAAAAGGTTAGGCAGTAAATTTCTAAATTTCGCCTAACCAACATCAGCATGAATATAAAATATCTCTAATTACAGTGGTACCTTGAGATACGAGTGCCCCAATGTACAAGTTTTTTGAGATACGAGCCGTCACTAGGTCGATTTTTTGCCTCGAGTTACAAGCCAAAATTCGAAATACAAGCCATCAAAGAACTTGTCGCTGCACATTCCGAGGAACTGATGACGGAGGAGTTGACGAAACTACAGACGCGGCAACATACAGAGGTTCTGCAGGAGATCGGTATCAGGGAGGAGGCAGAGGCGGAGGAGGTTACATCATAAAGTGAGATAAAGGAAGTGTTTGCAATGTGGGAAAAAGTTTTGAACTTTAAAGAAAAGAAACACCCTGAAAAAGTTACAACTGATCGTGCAGCGGCGCTATTTAATGACACTTGCCTAACACTTGACTTTATCGAAAAGTCGTGCAGCGGCGCTATTTAATGACACTGCCTAACACTTGACTTTATTGAAAGAAACACTGAAAAACTTACAACTGATCGTGCAGCGGCGCTATTTAATGACACTTGCCTAACACTTGACTTTATCGAAAAGTCGTGCAGCGGCGCTATTTAATGACACTTGCCTAACACTTGACTTTATCGAAAAGTCGTGCAGCGGCGCTATTTAATGACACTTGCCTAACACTTGACTTTATCGAAAAGTCGTGCAGCGCCGCTATTTAATGACACTGCCTAACACTTGACTTTATTGAAAGAAACACTAAAAAAGTTACAACTGATCGTGCAGCGGCGCTATTTAATGACACTTGCCTAAAACGTGACTTTATCGAAAAGTCGTGCAGCGGCGCTATTTAATGACACTTGCCTAACACTTGACTTTATCGAAAAGTCGTGCAGCAGCGCTATTTAATGACACTTGCCTAACACTTGACTTTATCGAAAAGTCATGCAGCGGCACTATTTAATGACACTGCCTAACACTTGACTTTATTGAAAGAAACACTGAAAAAGTTACAACTGATCTTGCAGCGGCGCTATTTAATGACACTTGCCTAACACTTGACTTTATCGAAAAGTCGTGCAGCGGCGCTATTTAATGACACTTGCCTAACACTTGACTTTATCGAAGAGTCGTGCAGCGGCGCTATTTAATGACACTTGCCTAACACTTGACTTTATCGAAAAGTCGTGCAGCGGCGCTATTTAATGACACTTGCCTAACACTTGACTTTATCGAAAAGTCGTGCAGCGGCGCTATTTAATGACACTTGCCTAACACTTGACTTTATCGAAAAGTCGTGCAGCGCCGCTATTTAATGACACTGCCTAACACTTGACTTTATTGAAAGAAACACTGAAAAAGTTACAACTGATCGTGCAGCGGCGCTATTTAATGACACTTGCCTAACACGTGACTTTATCGAAAAGTCGCGCAGCGGCGCTATTTAATGACACTTGCCTAACACTTGACTTTATCGAAAAGTCGTGCAGCGGCGCTATTTAATGACACTTGCCTAACACTTGACTTTATCGAAAAGTCGTGCAGCGGCACTATTTAATGACACTGCCTAACACTTGACTTTATTGAAAGAAACACTGAAAAAGTTACAACTGATCGTGCAGCGGCGCTATTTAATGACACTTGCCTAACACGTGACTTTATCGAAAAGTCGCGCAGCGGCGCTATTTAATGACACTTGCCTAACACTTGACTTTATCGAAAAGTCGTGCAGCGGCGCTATTTAATGACACTTGCCTAACACTTGACTTTATCGAAAAGTCGTGCAGCGGCACTATTTAATGACACTGCCTAACACTTGACTTTATTGAAAGAAACACTGAAAAAGTTTCAACTGATCGTGCAGCGGCGCTATTTAATGACACTTGCCTAACACTTGACTTTATCGAAAAGTCGTGCAGCGGCGCTATTTAATGACACTGCCTAACACTTGACTTTATTGAAAGAAACACTGAAAAAGTTACAACTGATCGTGCAGCGGCGCTATTTAATGACACTTGCCTAACACGTGACTTTATCGAAAAGTCGCGCAGCGGCGCTATTTAATGACACTTGCCTAACACTTGACTTTATCGAAAAGTCGTGCAGCGGCGCTATTTAATGACACTTGCCTAACACTTGACTTTATCGAAAAGTCGTGCAGCGGCACTATTTAATGACACTGCCTAACACTTGACTTTATTGAAAGAAACACTGAAAAAGTTTCAACTGATCGTGCAGCGGCGCTATTTAATGACACTTGCCTAACTCATTTCAGAAACATTCTAAAGGGGAGGACTAAACAAAGCTCCTTGGACAGGTTTCTATTGAAACACCTTGAGAATGAAAGTGAGGAAAACGTGGCAAAAAAGAAAAAACTAGTGAAGAAGAAAATTAAGTTAAGCAAAAGTGAAGTGAAAGAAAAAAACATTACAATACGCTAATCGGCTTCGCCAACATCTGTTTATTTCTTTAGATTCTGTTTTTTGTATTAGGTTTTATTTTGTTTGTATACAATATTTGTTCATTATAAATAAATTTTTCTTATGTTGAAAACATTTAACAAAAAATTGGGGTGGTTTTTTGGGGGCTGGCACGAATTAATCTCATTTCAATTGATTTCAATGGGGAAAATTGATTTGAGATACGAGCATTTTGACTTACGAGCTTGGTCACGGAACAAATTAAACTCGTATCTCAAGGTACCACTGTATTATAATACTTTTAGAATACTAGGCACAGGAATCAGGTGAAATTCTAAGGTATTAATATTACTTCATGGAAATTGCTTATATGAAGAATGAATAAGAATTTTTAAATCAAAAAAACATATTCTGATTTAAAAGATATTATTTGAATTGGCATCTTGCTTTCCAAAGTTCTGTTAATGAAAGACAAGTGGAAATTCGCACACAGAAGCTCAGAATATCATAACAATGGGATCTCAGCCCAGTTTCTATATGAACCAACTCAGATTGGACACTGGACACATCCCATCCCTGAGAAGCAGTATAGAAGGTTTAGCACACACCTCTGCTTGTATTGCACAGCCAGGGATCATTTTCATAATCTTTATCCTCATTGCACTTTCTGGAATGGTCTTCAGATATATGCAACTGAGTAGTGTGATCCAAATGATTAAAATAACTAGCCAGTGTTTCCATGTTTCTGTCCAACAAAAAGCATATAGTGATTTGAACACATAAAGTTTCTAGTTATTGTGTTGTACAAAATCTTGGTCATGTAATTTTGTCAAAAGGCATTTATTAAAATTTTGAAAGCATTGTTCTGCAGTCACCTAACATGTATGTTGCTGGGACGTGAGAATGCAGAGAAAACAAACCAAATTCACGCCAACAGTGCTAAAGTCAAGACACAGGGACTATAAGGTAGCAATGTCATCTTGTTATCATTAATCCTTCCCTCAAGACATAGAATGGTCAAGCCATTTAGGTTAGCTGCGGTGGGTTGGCACCCTGACTGGGATGGTTCCTGCCTTGTGCCCTGTGTTGGCTGGGATTGGCTCCAGCAGACCCCCGTGACCCTGTGTTCGGATTCAGCAGGTTGGAAAATGGATGGATGGATGGCATTTAGGTTAGACATAGCTAGACTTGAGCGGCAGGGAAAATGAAAAATAACAAATAACATTTTTAAGAAGGAACCTAGAAAGGACTGAAACATAACCAGAAAATGACAGCTTCCTAAAAGCAAGTTATAGAAGCTTATTTTCAGACTGCAAAGAGAGCAGAATGTGCAGATAAACATTAATTATTTATATTTATTTCCATTTTGTAGACTGCCTACTATAGTCAGTCTGACTGCCCAAGGTGATAAGGGATAAACAGCTTCAATTAAGACTGTCTTTTGAACATCCATGTCTCACATATGCTGTCTAACTTTATATTAGTATTGCAATGATTCAAAATTAGAATGCTTAAGCAGAGAAAGACACAAGGAGAATATGAATATTTCACCACAAGCTGCTTGTCTAATGACTTTTGAATTTTAAGAAAACAAAAAGTTAGAACTAGTTTGTAACAATGAAAAGGAAACAAATGGCAAAAGGTAATTTAATTTATGTGCTGGATATAATGTAGAGAATATACATAAGAGAGATCTGCAAAGTAGTGACACAAAATAAACCCAGGGAACAGAGACTGACCTGACTAAAAGCCTAAGTTTGCATAAAAAGTGTCCATTTGAGAAATTACAGTGTGAGACATCCTCCCATCATTTTAATGTAACACTAGGGGGCTTCACCCCCTGTTCGCCTTGCTTGCCAACCTCCCAGCCACTTCGCGTCTCTGCTGCTCGCGTATGTGGATTTCAACTTTCACCAAACAACAAATCTTTTAATTGTCGTGGATACGCCTCTTCATTGGGAAGAAACACTACTTTTCCCTGATGGCAACACGAATTAGACGATCTACAAGTCTCCGACTTAAAGTTTAATTTCAAACAATATATTTGATCTCTTTTCGCTGTTCCATTATTTCACCAAGTAATAATTTCCATTTGTCTGTGCTAATGCGATCTTTACTATCATTTTTTGGAGACTTTCAAATTTTAGTACTTTCATTATCTCTAACCTGCTCTGCATGTGTATCGCTCCAATGTTTTTGAATTCTTTACAACGTTCTACTTTGTCATTTACTCTTTGTCTTTTATTTCCGGCCGCGGGCATGGTAAAATCTCTTGGCACAAAGTCTCATCTCGTGGGACATGAAAGTACTGTATCTCTCTGAAAAAGACACATCTCGTCCCAGGATTTTTTTTATTATAATAGAGAGATTTACTCACGATCTCATTCTTGTTGTCACTGCTTAAAGCTTGTGATCATAGGTGAGGGTAAGGATTTAACTTCTTCTTCACAGTCATAGCCTACAACAATGTCCAAAAAAGCTGAAGCTACTATATCAATTGAACGATCTCACAATTACCTCTACCCTCCCTTATGAGCAAGACACAGAGCTACCTGAATTCTTCGACTTGGGATATCTGCCATTCTTCACTATTAGAAGATAATGACCTCAGAGTTGCAGTTGCTGATTCCATTCCAACTGTAATCTTAGCAGGATGGAGATCTTGTGTTCTTCAGTGCTCTTTAAAACTATGCTGTCTGGAGATACTTTACATGCTGCTGATATAGTTACCTATAGCAATTTGATCTGCTCAAGGACCACACAAAAAATTCTCCATTAATGACCCAGAGGTCAGGCCTGGGAGTCATGTTCACCAGCAAGTACCTGGTGACCAGAAGACCTGGATAAGCTCCGTCTGAACAAGCTACCTGGAGATGTCTTGTGGGCTCAGCTCCTGCAAGGTTAAGGATGAGGTTCAGCTGCAATGTCAATATGGCAACAGACAAGAGTGGGATGTATTTGATGGCGGGCACCACAGTAATTTAGTGGTTAGCATTGCTTTGTCACAGATGGGTTAACATTGTCTGTGTTGATTATTTGCGTGGGATGTCTTCCCTGCATTCTTTTCAATCAATCAATCAAATCAATCAAAATCTTTATTGTCATTGTAGCAATGAGACATTGTACAACGAAATTTAGGTGCAAAAATAAAATGTCGATGTAAATGTCAATTTATTTATATAGCACATTTAAAACAACATTGGAATGCTGTGGCCAAAGTGCTTTACAATAAAAGAAGAAAAAAAACATACAATTAACATAAATAACAGAAACAGAAATAAAATAAATGAACATAAATAAAATAAATAATAAATAGAAGTAAGATTACATACTCACAATGAGGAAGCCATCAGTATTACTGAAGGTCATGGAAAGCAAGTGAATAGAAATGAGTCTTTAATCTTGTTTAAACAGTTCAATTGTAGACGACTCCTTTTATATGATGAGGTAAAGAGTTCCACAGTCGAGGAGCAGCAGCTGAAATCCCTGTCTGCCCCCTTAGTTTTACACTTGGTACGAGGGACAACAAGAGACAGCTGACCAGAAGATCTAAGCACTCTAGATGGCTTGTGTAAAACACACAGTTCAGATAAATAGGCAGGAGCAAGCCCATGTAAAGATTTAAAAACTAGTAGCAAGATTTTAAAATCAATTTGAAAACTGACAGGCAGCCAATGTAAAGAAGCTAATATTGGAGAAACAGAGTCAGACTTCCTTGCCCCAACCAGAAAGCGAGCGGCAGCATTCTGGACCAACTGTAACCTGCGTATCAGGGATTTGCTAATCCCAGAATACAGCGAGTTGCAGTTATCAAGGCGAGAAAACATAAAAGCATGAGTAGCTTTCTCAAGATCCCTAGAAGATAAAAAAGGCTTGATCTTACCTAATAGACAAAGCTGGAAAAAGCAACTCTTGACTACAGAATTAATCTGTTTCTCAAAAGAGAGGTTACTGTCAAAGGCAGTGCTTCCCAACCCGTGTGCCGCGGCACCCTGGTATGCCGTGAGCACGGACTAAGGGTGCCGTTGCTAGGTGTCAGAACATAAAAAAAATTGATTTGAACTGATAATAATAATACCAGTTACACCTCAAGACTAAAGAAGTCATGCTACCTGTGTGCTTTAATACAGTCCAGCGTGCATCCTATTTCAACTGCAGTCTGACAAATTAATAAATATTAGCTCTAATTTACTTACTTGCCACAGGGTAAGTAACGTTGCTTCCTGCTGTCTGTTTGTTTTTTTTTTTGTTTGTTTTTGCGCCGAAAATGGCCGTCTGTAGTGAAAGTCGTAAACGTAAAAACAACAGCAGCATCAACAACCTCAATGAAAATGATAATGCGGGGAGCAGTAAAGTTGCAAAAACGAAAACACAATACTATCAGGACAGTTATTTGAATTATGGGTTTACATTTGTTGACAAAAAAGGTATTCAGCACCCGCGATGTTTGTTGTGTGGTGATATCCTTGCAAATGAAGCCATGGTTCCAAGCAAATTGCAACGTTTTCATTTGAGACTGGTTTACTGGCAATTTATTTTTGTTACCTTTGTAAATGCAAAAATGTGTAGTTGGTACGCCTTATAAAAATAGGAATCTCATTCTACTCAACTGATGAGTTAAGATTAAATTGTTAATTTGAGTAGTTACATATCAGAGTGAAGGGGTGCCGTTAGTTGAAAAGATTTCACTAAAGGTGCCATGGTTTGGGAGAGGTTGAGAAGCACTGGTCAAAGGTAACACCAAGATTGCAGTTTGAGGTTTGCAAAAGACAGAGAAAGAGCCAAGAAGTCCAAGACCAATTTGGGCTTTAGCTGATGGACCCACTATAAGCACCTCTGTTTTATTCTGATTTAGATCAAGAAAATTATTAGCCGTCCAGGCTCTTAGTTCAAAAAGACAGTTGTGAGGTTGATTCATTGCAGAGTTGCAGATGGGAATATAAACCTGAGTATCGTCAGCATAGCAGTGAAAAGAAATGTTAAATTTCCTAAAAATAGCTCCAATATGGTGAAGGTATATAGAGAATAAAATAGGACCCAAAATGGATCATCTGAGGAACACCACTTTTAAGAAGAGCAGTAGACGAAAAAGAGGAATTTAAAGTCACTGAAAGTGTCTACCAATTAGATATGACCTGAACCAGTTAAGAGCAGCCCCTTTAAGCCCAACAAGATGTTCAAGCCGCAACAGCAATATCTCATGGTCAATGGTGTCAAAGGCTGCGGACAGGTCAAGGAGAACAAGGACTGCAGCGCCACCTGAGTCAGTAATAATAGAGATGTCATTGAATACTTTCAGGAGGGCCATCTCAACACCATGATAACGCCTAAAGCCAGATTGGTAGATCTCAAATAAATTATTGGAGTTAAAATGATCAATCAATTGATATAAATAATCCTTTCTAATATTTTAGCCAGAAATGGCAATTGGGAAATCAGGCGAAAATTGGCTAAAACTCCAGGATCTAATTCTGCCTTTTTTAGACAGGGATGCACCGCAGCATGTTTAAAAAATGAGGGCACAAACCCCTCACTAATAGAACCATTGATAATGGCTAGTAAAGGTGGACCCAAAACATCAAACTAAGAGGCGTGGTGGTACAATATCAAGAGGACTGAGAGTATGTTTAAGGGTGTCAATAGTACTTTTTAACTGTGAAAGTGAGGCGAGATCAAAAGATTCCAAGACAATACCTTGATTAACAGTAGGAAGTTCATAGCCAGTTGGAACAATACCACAGCGGACTGTATCAATTTTACTGACAAAGAATGAAAGAAACTGCTTACATGAAAGAATAGTACTATTTAATCCCATCACAGAATGAGGGTGAATAGCTGTATTAATTGAGTTAAATAAGACCCTAGAATTCTTAGAATGATGGGATACTAAAACCAGCGAAGAAATCATGTTTAGCTTTCTTAACTGCAACCTGGAAGTTGAAAAGGGAAGTTCTAAAAATCTGTTTAGAAACAATCAGTCCATCTTTTTTCCAATGCCATTCCGCAATTCGACAGGCTCGGTGTAGTGGTCGCGTAGTTTCATTTAGCCAGGAGCATATTGGACATGTACATCAAGACTAGAGAATATGGTTTTAAAATCGGATATAATAGAAGAATTTAAAAAGCGAGAACAGCATGGAGCACAACTAGTAGTAGGAACATCAACAGTAATATTCAAATCCATCATTATAGACAAGTGATCAGTAAAAGAAACATCACATAAATCAATATCATTAACTGAACTATCATGTGTAAGAACGAGATAAAGGGTGTGATCGAGAGAGTGAATTGGCGTATTAATATGCTGGATAAAATCAAATGAGTCCAATAGTGATAAAAAGTCATTAACCAAAGGTTTCGATTGACAACAAACGTGAATGTTAAAATCAACAATACTGTAAATACTTTGTCATGGGAGAGGGTAACATCAGCCAGGAGATCAGAGAATTAAGAAATGAAGATATCATTAATTACAGGAGGTCTATAAACCACAGCAAACAACAAAGAAGGGGAGCTGCACACTTCGAAGAGTTGCAGTTCGAAGCTACTAAACGGACCCCTTGTAAGGCTCCGACACAAGAACATACTTTTAAAAATAGTGGCAATACCTCCAACCACGACGAGTCAGCTGAGGAGAGTTTAAAAATGAATAACCTGATGGTACCAAGTCAGTAAAACATGAAGAGTCACCATTTACAATCCAGGTCTCAGTGATGAAAAAGAAATCCAGTTTATTTGAGATAATAAAGTCTTGCAGAATAAAAGTTTTATTAGACACTGATCATACGTTCAAGAAAGCAGCCATGATAAAAGTAGAAGAGCTTGCTGCGGGATGAGCACGGGTGAGCGTGCGAAGATTAGCAGCGTTTACTCCCCGAGAGCACACCGAGGAAGAGTGATGCCGCCTTGAGATGGAGAAATTAAATCTGGTATCCAGCGCCCATGGACCAGAGATGGAGTCCTGTGCAGGAGAAGATAGATTCGTAGACGACTCGCAGGCATCAGGAATCCAAGCTCTGGGACTTGAGTCGCCGTTGTTTAACAGCAATACCAGCTCTTTTTCCATGGCGGCAGTGGGTGCGTTTGCGTCTCCGAGAGGCATTCAGCATCCAGGTGAAGAAGTCAGGAGATGAATAAAACAAAGGTGGAGGTTCACATAATACCCCATCAGGAGATGAACATTGAGAGGAAAGCAAGCAAGGAAATATGTTAAGTAAAGAATCATGATCATAGGACAGTGGCTGTTGAGGTAAATTAATACATAAAAATGAAGTTAAAACATAGATTAGCAAGATGAGCAGACAGCCAGCCACACCAGTCGGCGCCATCTTCGATTACTATAGCTTTGCCTTTGGAATTTAATAAAAACAAAATACAATTACTCAAGTTAAAACTAAAATTTTCCATTCATACATACGTCATATTGCACTTGTCCCTTATCCAATGTTAACTTAGAGCTGTATTGTAAACATGAAGGTGCACTAGGTCAGATTGACCACTTAGCAGCATTCAGCATGGTGATGACTGAAGGATAGAAACTGTTTTAGGTCTCAGTCTATTTCTCTTAGTCTTTATGGATCTGAAATGTCTGCCTGAAGGCAGGCGTTCAAACAATGCATGTCCTGCGTGTGATGGGTCCTGAAGAATTTTCTTGACTTTCCTGAGACAACAGGAACTATGTAGTTCTTCTAGTGAGGGGAGAGGACAGCTGACTATCTGCTGGGCAACCTAAATGACCCTGTGGAGCTCTTTCCTCTGTGCCACTGGAGAACCACGCACAGAGACAGTAGGCCAGGATGCTCTCTACTGTGCAGCGGTAAAAGAGACACCAGCAGTTTCTCAGGGATGTTGTTCTTCCTGAGAACCCCCAGGAAGTAGAATCTCTTTTGGGCCTTCTTCACTACCTCAGCAGTGTGTGTTCCCCAGGTCAAGTCCTCCCTAATGGTGTCTCCCAAGAAGCGGAAGTCTGAGACCCTCTCCATGCAGTCCCTATTGATGATGAGTGGCTGGATGTTGTCTGCCTTCTTCCTGAAGTCCACGATGAGCTCCTTGGTCTTGGCTATATTTAGGAGCAAGTTGTTATTCCTACACCACGTTGTCAGCTGATCCACCTCATCCCTGTAGGCAGACTCATCACCCCCAGTGATGAGCCCTACTACCATGGTATCGTCAGTGAACTTTACAATGGTGTTACTTTGGTGGGCAGGAATGCAATTGTGGGTGTAGAGGGTATAGAGCAGGGGGTTCAGCACAAAGCCCTGTGGGGAGCCAGTGCTGAGGCTGATGGGTGTGGAGAAATAGGGGCCCACTCTAATCCTCTGAATGCGATTACTCAGGAAGTCCTTGATCCAAAGGCAAGTGGAGTGTGGAAGTCCTATGTTATGACAGTTTGGTCACAATATGTGTATAGTTAATTGGTGATTTTCTGCATGTCAGTATGAGTATGGGTAAGTGCAGGGTTTGCTCCTGTCTTGCTCAGGAAACTATTCCTGATGTTGCTAGTATAGTCTCCTTTGAGTCTGAATTAGATTCAGTGAGTTGCTGTTATATAAATGCTGTTATATTATATCTAATGGAACAATGAACCTTGGACTGCCACTCCATATAATGTCATACCTCAGCCCAATCTCAATTCAACCATTCCAAAAGTTAAATTCCTCAAAATATCATAGAGTGAAAGATGTTTAAAAAGAACTGCTCCTTCTAAAGTGGAAAGACAGTCATTATCCCGCAATGTTGAGTCATCGATTCTTTAGTTATTTGGCATACCACACACACCTATGGCACTGGTCCATGGCTGTTGATCGTTACTAACATATTAAATCTGTTATTTGTTCATATGAGGGGTACTGCCCTCATCTTGGTTCTAAGCCTGTCCCTTAGCAGGAATAAAATTGCAGGGTAATGTAAATATTGTTGTATACATTATTTTGGGTTTAAGAATCACTGATGTTTTATGTTAAGTCTCATGTGCTATGCTGTGCAACATCTGTGGCAGTTATTACACAATACTTACTACCAGAAAACATCAAACGTCCTTCATAGCACTCTCAGCATCCCACACAGCAGGGTTCCATTACTTATCTGATAATAATAGTTACAATGAACAATATTATTCTCCTCATAAGTGGATGATGAATGGGCCCAGAGGCTTGGTATGTTAAAGACATTTGCAGGAGGGGGAGACTCCCGTCTATCTTGATAGAGTCAATGGAAGAAGATGGAGGCAGTGTTTCTATGTATGTGAAAGAACAGAAAATAACAAGCAATAACATACAGTATCTGTATTATGGGGTACAGGCTATTCTTCTTCTTTCGGCTGCTCCCGTTAGGGGTTGCCACAGCGAATCATCTTGTTCTACATCTTCCTGTCCTCTGCATCTTGTTCTGTTACATCCATCACCTGCATGTCCTCTCTCACCACATCCATAACCCTTCTCTTGCCTGGCAGCTCCATCCTTAGCATCCTTTTCCCAATATACCCAGCATCTCTCCTCTGCACATGTCCAAACCAGTGCAATCTCGCCTCTCTGACTTTGTCTCCCAACTGTCCAACTTGAGCTGACCCTCTAATGTCCTCATTTCTAATCCTGTCCATCCTCGTCACACCCAATGCAAATCTTAGCATCTTTAACTCTGCCACCTCCAGCCCTGTCTCCTGCTTTCTGGTCAGTGCCACCGTCTCCAACCCATATAACATAGCTGGTCTCACTACCGTCCTGTAGACCTTCCCTTTCACTCTGGCTGGTATCCATCTGTCACAAATTACAAATTACAAATTTATGGAACGCCATAAATAGTCTCCTGGATAGTGGAAACCCATCAATCAGAAAAAAAATTTGGAATATGAAGATAGACAACTCGTAGACAAAGATTAAAATTATCCCAATGTTTGAGGCAAGGGAAGATGTAAACCTCTGTTGCCGACCACGGCCATCCTTGGACTGTTTTTATAGTGCTTTTGTTTAAGCCGATCTTAGAAATCAGTTGCAGTTTGTGGCTTCAAAAATAAGCTCAGGCCAAAAGCGACTGGCGCACATTACTCTACAGCTTCCAGCACTCTTCACTTACAGCACCTGACCTGAGGTGATTTTCCATGGAAACAAGCCTTGCTTGCTGCTGCATTTGAAAAGGCAGGTATGACACAATGACGCAGGATGGGACTGTACAGTCAGGATGTTTGCAGCTCCATCTGCTGAGCTCTGCAGTGGAGAAAGTTGGTGCATACGGACAAATATAAAGTCTTTTTAAGGTTACTAGCTTGATAGTCATAAGCAATCTACAGAATAAGGAGTGGCAGAAGATTCTGAAAATACTTAAAAGCCAAGCAACAATGGAACTGAAAGATCTAGAAGGAGACAGATGAAACAAAAACATAATTACATGAATATAAAGAGACTCCACAAATAGTGACGTAGATAATCAAAGAATTTACAGTACATGATTTATATTCACACCAACTTCCTCCACACTGCAATCCAGTTTCTCGTACCAAGCCTGAACATACTGTAAAGCACATCCTAGTTTCTATTCTAGTTCTCCAAGTATACAAGCATTTTTAAGAGTCATTGAGGTGGGGGAACTGCCTGACCTATGGATTTCCAAAGGTATTCTTCATGGTTCAATCACATTTTGACTTGATAACAAAAAGGCCTTTTCTGGATCCTCTAAGGGTCCACAGCTCCTCTGTCACCTTCTCAATCTGTATTTTTTTAGCTGTCCCATTTTAATTGCATTCGGGAATAACTGTGTCTATTACCTATCAGGGTCTTTTGTCTTCACATATCGCATTTCTGATGCTGGGCTTGTCACTTTTCTTCATGGCACATAATGTCTGATTGTGGATCCCAATACCCCAGTGCAGCGATGGGGACACTGTGCTGTAAAAATGGCTCCATCCTTTGCATGAGATGTTAAATCAAGGTGCTGACTCTCTGTGGTCATAAAGAGCATATCTCAAAGTCTGGGCTAAATTACCCTCTGTGGCCTAGTCAATCTGAACCCCAAATCATCGTCTGTCTCTAATTGGCCATCTCTCTTACCACTTTACCATCTAATACCTCCTGTGTGGTGAGCGTACTGGCGCAAAAATGGCTGCTGATGCATCATCCAGGTGGATGCTACATATTAGTGCTGGTTGAAGTGGCTCCTCACTCACTATGAAAAGTGCTTTGAGTAGTGAGAAAAGCCCTGTACAGTATTATGTACTTTGATTTTATGTACTTTGTTTTTTTTCTGATTGGAAGCTGAAGCCAGTCATTGTATAAGCTTGTGAGCTTAAGGAATAGATAGATGGCTGAAGGTATCTTTCTTAGTCCAATTCTTGAATTGTTATCAATTTGTCTTGAACTAAATTGTAAGGCATAATTATTCAGATGAAATCCAGACTCTGTCGCTTTCCTTTAGTGAAGCTACCTTAGACCATTGAGAGGTAGACCGGTGAATTAAGATTTGCTCTTTCTTCAGTCTCTGAGGTTGATATTGACTCATTATTAATCTCCGAGTCTAGTCCTTTCTTCTACTTTGTCCTTGGGAAGTGAATCTATTTCACTTGTGTTAATTCTGGGTCACACTTATGAATCCACTCTTTTTAAGTATATAACAAGTTTTCCACACGCAAGGAGATCATTCATTTTGTGTTGATGGCTTTTGAATATCTTCAGACATACAGTATTCTTTAATTGACTGAATGTTTTAGATTCTTTAATGTGATCTGCAGTCCTTTTGAAAACAAAGAATGCTATACCAAAATGAACAAATTTATCTTGGACTATTTGGAACCCCAGCTATTGACCTTATCTAATCACAATTTGGATGTGCATTTACAGCAGTTTAGTAATAATTTAATCACAAGTTTAGGCAATCCATTAAATTTAATTCTAAAAATGGAGAATCCTGAAGTGTGCAAATGGAGTCCCGCAGTGTGTATCCAAAAGCACCACAATGAAATGTTGATCATACAAGCCTGGTAATTTAGTAGCAAAGGACTCAGATTTGCAAAGTACATAATTATTTGATCAGCCTGCACTGAATCAAGAATCAGAGACAAGGACTGATTTAAATTCCATCAGTGACATCGCCTCTTGTATCTGATTGTATCTCCTATTATGTAGTTCAAGAACTACTTGAGCAAATTTCAGAGTGAGCTACCAGTTTAGACAGATGCTTCCTCAAGTGTAACAGGAGCGTTTCAACAGATATATACTACATGAATCTTGTCTTTTAAAAAATTCTCTGAGGTTTAAGCTTTCATTCATTAAGCTTTCAATTGTGACACTATTTAAACACCACAGATATTTCACAAGAGCACTGAAGTAATGTTTCATTAGTTCTCCTTCACTATAGTCATTTTTTCTGAAAGGTGTGAAGCATCTGTATCATGTACTGTATAGCAGGCCTTCTTATACTTGGGAACCATTAAAAATATATTGTGCAGCAAATGTTTACTAAAAGAAGGGAGTAGAAGAATATCTTGAATTGTTCAACTCCGAAAGAAAACTTTAACTCAGCAGCCAACTGTACAGGGAACATTCAGTTCAATTAATCAATTTATCGATCCATTTACTGTACTTTAGTCTATGCTGGAAGCATCAAACACAAGGCAGGAATTAACCCTGAATAAACTGAATTTATTTCAGTTTATCTTTATAAAGCATAGTTTTTAAAAGTACTACAACATACTGCTACACACAAGGTAAAGCACAAAATCACATGCAACAAAAACTCAAAATCACAAAATGCAAAAGACAAAACGCCCATATACTGAACTTGACAAGTTCCCCGAGGAATCCAAATGATAATGAGAACAGGCATAACGTGAGTGTGGCATCTGCTTCATTAGCAATAATTTCTACAAGTTATATTTTGTTTCCGTTGCATGCATGTCCCATTTGTGAAGTCTTGCTTTGCATATTGTGAATAGGGTTTTATCCTCTTTGAGACACCACATATGAAAGTGGGCCTAGGTTAAATGAGCATAATGATTAACCTTGTCAAATTAACTCAATGTATCGATCAGTTAGTAAACATTTACTTTTTATACTAAGCATGGGGGATGTCATAAACATTAAGAAACATTTGCAAGGAGTGTGTCAAAGCTTGAGAAAGGGGGATTACAAGTTACTGATGTGACACGGGTTTGTAGAGGATTTACAGTTAAGTTGAGTATTGTGCTGCTTTTAGTTTAAGTGTTTATCTGATTGGTAGATAGATAGATAGATAGATAGATAGATAGACAGACAGACAGACAGACAGACAGACAGACAGACAGACAGACAGACAGACAGACAGACAGACAGACAGATAGATAGATAGATAGATAGATAGATAGATAGATAGATAGATAGATAGATAGATAGATAGATAGATAGATACTTTATTAATCCCAAGGGGAAATTCACATACTCCAGCAGCACCTTACTGATACAAAAAACAATATTAAATTAAAGATTGATAATAATGCAGGTAAAAACAGACAATAACTTTACATAATATTAATGTTTACCAAGGGGTGGAACTGAACAATCGCATAGTTTGGGGGAGGAACGATTTTCTCAGTCTGTCAGTGACAGCAGTCTGTCGCTGAAGCTGCTCCTCTGTCTGGAGATGACACTGTTTAGTGGATGCAGTGGATTTTTCATAATTGATAGGAGCCTGCTGAGCGCTCATCGCTCTGCCACAGATGTTAAACTGTCCAGCTCCATGCCAACAATAGAGCCTGTCCTCCTCACCAGTTTGTCCAGGCGTGTGGCGTCTTTCTTCTTAATGCTGCCTCCCCAGCACACCACTGCGTAGAAGAGGGCGCTCGCCACAACCGTCTAATAGAACATCTGCAGCATCTTATTGCAGATGTTGAAGGACGCCAGCCTTCTAAGGAAGTATAGCCGGCTCTGTCCTTTCTTGCACAGCGCATCAGTATTGGCAGTCCAGTCTAATTTATCATCCAGCTGCACTCCCAGGTATTTATAGGTCTGCACCATCTACACACAGTCACCTCTGATGATGGGGTCCATGAGGGGTCTGGGCCTCCTAAAATCCACCACCAGCTCCTTGGTGTTGCTGGTGTTAAGGTGTAGGTGTAGATAGATAGATAGACCTTAAGAGCATGACATAATAACTTGCCCCCCACTGCAGCCCAGTACAAACAGTACACAAGAATTATGTACCAATATGCAGTCCACTTCTTCTCCTTGTCTCTCTCCTTCAGGTCACTTCCACCTCCAACTCCAGCTTACTTCTGCGAGACACACAGGTGGCTTGTTAGGGAGGTCTGCAAGTACTCCCAGGTGTGGCGGAAGCCCAAAATAGGGCTCTGCAGCTCCCACAGCTCCCCAGGGTGACATCCCTGACAACCCGACAGGGTTGAGTTGACCAATGCCAAGTCTCATAAAGCCCTGTGGGACTCTGAGGGGCCGTTACACCCCATGGGAGGTAGTTTGGGGGAGGTAGCACCCTTCATACGACATCTCCCCCTGTCCTTCCATTACAGAGGCGTCCTCTTCGGGTAATGGCGTCGGCTGCCATCCATCACAGTACATACAGTATACATATATAAATTACAGATACACCCACACTATGGTCTGAAAACATACCAGGATGATAAAAAAGCAAGAAAATTACAACGAAAGAAAACTTCTGACTTGGATGTCACAGTCACGGTGAGACATTATGCAGGCGTAGTGCTGTTGATGTAAAGGAGCGCTAATATTTCTAAGCACAACAAAAAAAACAAGAAAAATTAGAATTTATTTTAGGAAGATGAGGTGTTACGTGTCTGCCATGATTCTAACAGCATTGCATTATATATATGTAATAAAACCAATTCATTCACACAGTAGTAAAGCAGACAATTCAAAATGGAGAGATCCAGTGGAAAATGAAGTGAGGGTATTTATAACAGTTTATTTCACATTGAGTTATTTAATTAAAACAAAACTGGGTTGTGAATTGGTGAAACTGTGTTGCAGTGTGAGAATCATTTTAGGCCTGACCACTCCATGGAGGTTACAAGTGGTCTTTGTTCCATTTATCCAGTCACTTTAATTTCCTTCTTCGTCTCAAAATAGTGTGTTGTGATGATGATGTCTTTAAATCCACCCAGTGTTGTGTGTGTTGTGTGTGTTGTACGTGTGTTAGTGCGCCCAGAAATGAGCTAAAATTTTATTTTTTATTCTTGTCACTTCTTCTGCCTAAAGAAGCTTTGGCTCTTTGGAATCCGGCTAAGCAAAATGAGGTTCACAAAATTTAAGGATGAGTTATGGATGCCAAAGAACATCAATCCGTTAACATCTTTTCTGAAAGTACCATAAGTTTTCAATTCCAGGGTTTCAAGGAGCCATTCTAGCAGCATTACAAAAAGCAAAACATTGCTGAACCTGTTTAAATCAGCTTAGTATGGGACGTGTCCTTGGAAAAATCAGGTGCAGGACAAATCTAAACTTGCATATATTTACATACACTAATACTGGACCAAAAATGTACAGCATACTGTAGAAGTGCATTATAATCCAAAGTGTAGAGTACACCCTTACTGAATTCCTCCATTACTGTACTTAAATTATTTTTAATGAATGCTTTCAGGTCTTCAGTCAAAAATAAAATATTAAATAAAGATCATCTGAACTGACAATAACACTTGGAACAGTAATGGACAGCCTACCAAAATTATTCCAAGATCACATTTTAAAATCCCCTAGAAAGTCATAAAGTATCTTAAAAACTATTAAAACCAAAATCGCTTTCTTCAGCAAGGGTCAGCATTCATGACTCCATAATCAGAAAGACACTGGACTTCACTGGATAGTAGCAAGGTGGAAACCTCTGCTAACCAAGAAGAACATAAATGTCTCTAAGGTACCAGAAAGCACCTAGATGATCCTAAGTCCAGTGGAAAGAGGCTCTATGGATTGATGAGACAAAAGTTTGATTTTTTTACTCAACAGGGGTCATATTATGCCTAGTATGAAGTAAAAACAACATTCCAGATTAATAGTCAAATATGGTGGGGTGGAGTGCAGATGATCTGCCTTAGTATCTAAATGATTTGTTTCAACTGCTCTACAGCTGAAGTAGAAGCACAGTTGGGTCATGCAGCAAGATGATCCAAAACATAAAAGCAAACCAGAAAGGTGGCAAGTCTTTTACCCTGCACTGCACACGTTTGAGTTGTGGGTGGAAGCCAGAGACCATGCAGGAAATGTACATGGAAACGAGAAAAACCTATAAACTCCAATAGATAAGGAACAGAGCAGTAATCAGACCCAGGCCCCCTCTAGATGCACTAACCACTGAATCACCATGTTAATTATCCTAAAGTCTCAATCCTGCTTATCCTAAAGTCTAAAGTATTCTAAAAATGCAAAGAGTTAGAGGAGAGGTTAGGAGCACAGGCTGAGACAGCGCATTGCCGCACATGACAAACCGACTCAGGATCCCAGATTAGGACCCGAGTGCAGCCATGCAACGGGTGACCCCTCAGCACCACACTAGTTCAGATGGAATGGAACCAGTGGGAGGTTTTTTATGGTGGCTGGAGTGCCAATTCTGGCATCAACCCCCAAGTTCTTCACTGCAGGTGGGAGGGCCCACATGCAGGGCACAGAGATCATTTTTATGTTACTGGAGACATGTGATTCTTTTCACAACAACTCTTAGTTATGTTATTTTGGTGCATGGTATGATTCCTCTAACATTTTTTTTCACTATTAACTTGCTCAGTACACACACTTCAAGGCAGTGGTGGGAAACTAGCTGGTAAATTTGTGGATGCCAGTCCAGTATCCTAAACACTAAGCTACACTGCCTATTTCTAAAACTTCAGGCAATTATTTGGAGTGTAGGGGGATTTTTGACTGTTTTAATGTGTTACAGCTTTGCAAAGAAGATGTCCATGCTGTGAAAGTTCTATGAAGAATGTTTAAAAGATCTGTGGAGGAAACAAATGTCATTTCACTAAAATTTAATAGTATCAAAAACATACCTAAATGAAACCAAAACAGGTGAAACATGTTCTCACTTTGATTCATGCCGCCTGTTACTGCCTTAGCATTGGTGATTTCCTGAAATCTTTTGCCGACTGCCAGTTGAATTTTAAAGCATTCATTGCAGCTGGACCCCTGTGGAGCAGAACAGGCCAGTGCTTGACAAGCTTTAGCTCTTCAGGGAAAATCCAGCAGCATGCTAAATTTAGGAACTGTTGAATTCTGGGTGATATTTCATTGAGAATGAACCTGCTCTCTCAATGTATTTTACAGTATTGTTGTGCAATTTGTTTTTAAATTGCAGTGAGAGTCTGGAGTTTTTATACCTAGTAAAATATTTGAATCCTTACTGACTTTCTTGAAGTCATGGTTTATATACTTGATAAAAGTTCACATGGCGTCCATATATCTCATTGACAGTTAAACAGAGTCACTTTGACACCACTTTTAACTGCGTATCTCTGTAAATCTGTATCTATGAAGTATCTGTGGCATGTTTCATTGCTGGTGTTCCACTGTATTTCAGCCTCACTATAGATCACCAAAAGGTGCTTTGTCCCTATCTATTGGTAAGGATAATCTATAAATCGTCTGCCATTTTTGTTTCTTCTGCCACCATTAAATCTTAACTGTAGATAGATAGATAGATAGATAGATAGATAGATAGATAGATAGATAGATAGATAGATAGATAGATAGATAGATAGATAGATAGATAGATAGATAGATAGATAGATAGATAGATAGATAGATAGATAGATAGATAGATAGATAGATACTTTATTAATCCCAATGGGAAATTCACATTCTTCAGCAGCAGCATACTGATACAATAAATAATATTAAATTAAAGAAAGATAATAATGCAGGTGAAAAACAGACAATAACTATGTATAATGTTAAATGTTAACGTTTACCCCCCCAGATGGAATTAAAGTGTCGCATAGTTTGGGGGAGGAACGATCTCCTCAGTCTGTCAGTGGAGCAGGACAGTGACAGCAGTCTGTCGCTGAAGCTGCTCCTCTGTCTGGAGATGATACTATTAAGTGGATGCAGTGGATTCTCCATAATTGATAGGAGCCTGCTGAGCGCCCTTTGCTCTGCCACAGATGTTAAACTGTCCAGCTCCATGCCAACAATAGAGCTTGCCTTCCTCACCAGTTTGTCTAGACGTGAGGCGTCTTTCCTCTTAATGCTGCCTCCCCAACACACCACTGCGTAGAAAAGGGCGCTCGCCACAACTGTCTGATAGAACATCTGCAGCATCTTATTGCAGATGTTGAAGGACGTCAGCCTTCTAAGGAAGTATAGTCGGCTCTGTCCTTTCTTGCACAGCGCATCAGTATTGGTAGTCCAGTCTAATTTATCATCCAGCTGCACTCCCATGTATTTATAGGTCTGCACCCTCTGCACACAGTCACCTTTGATGATCACTGGGTCCAGGAGGGGTCTGGGCCTCCTAAAATCCACCACCAGCTCTTTGGTTTTGCTGGTGTTCAGTTGTAGGTGGTTTGAGTCGCACCATTTAACAAAGTCATTAATTAGGTCCCTATACTCCTCCTCCAGCCCATTCCTGATGCAGCCCACGATAGCAGTGTCATCAGCGAACTTTTGCACATGGCAGGACTCCGAGTTGTATTGGAAGTCCGATGTATATAGGCTGAACAGGACCGGAGAAAGTACAGTCCCCTGTGGCGCTCCTGTGTTGCTGACCACAATGTCAGACATGCAGTTCCCAAGACGCACATACTGAGGTCTGTCTTTAAGATAGTCCACGATCCATGCCACTAGGTATGAATCTAAATGTACTAAAACAAAAATATCCATTATGCTTCTTATTGTATTTGTATTTTTTAAAAATGCAGCCAATAATCAGTCAGTGATGCTGGGGTCTTGTTAAAGTTCCTGATTATGCACTATGTTGTTTCATTACTTATCAGCATATATGGCTGCACAAGTTAAACAATCCCCATATGTGATATGGCTGGGTGCAGGAATGACGAGTCAAGCAAAAGGAAAAGCCAACCAACTGAGTTTTCCCGTTTAATATGTTACTCCAAACAAAAAGTTACACCTTTAGGCAACAAAGTAAATAGGCTCTCAGGCGCGATTACAAGACAACAAGCTCCAGGCTGTCAAAAATAAGGGTCCAGCGGGTTGCTCTTACTGGGAGGTTGCTCTTACAGCGTGCAAACCAGAAGGGGCGGGGCTCACTGGGAGGTTTCTCATTGCTGTGGGAAGAGAAGAAGTAGAAAATTTAGTGACAGTGCCCCCTCTGGCCCAGGCAGGTTATCACAAACCTCAACTGAGCCCATGAGGAGATCCACCAACATGCAGGCATTACATTGACTGGCATTAGCAGATTACATTTTGTATTAATTTTCTCTTTTAAAATTTAACTTTATGATTGGGATGTTTTGTGTCACCATTTTTGGTCATGGAGGGTGCCATGTTATTTTTTTTTTGGAGACGGCCATGTTGTTGTTGCTGGTTAAGATCCCCCATTACTATCATGTGGCATCCAGAAGCACACCTCGTGACAGCATCATGCTGTCATTATTAAAGGTGCCTTGCTGGGTTTGGGGTACACGTTTGTGGATATTGTGCAAAAACTTTGTAAGTGATCAAGAGCATGGCAATTAATTTGGTGTGTTTAGTTTTTGAGTATGTTTTCTGTATGGCATTTAGGGCTTTGGTAGCTGGAAAATAAGGATATTTTGGCTATTGATCTTTTGCTAGTGCGGTAATGGGCAGGTGACCCTACCTCTTGGGGAACCATCCATATAATACAAGGAATGTAAGTAAGGCATACATACATAGACACAATCAAAAACAAGGAAAAATGCAAACAGTTAACAAAACTAACATTAAATATTAATAAATGAGTCAAAAAAAGACATAAACATGAATTTGAACCTTAGCCAGAGGAGGAACCCTGGCTGTAATAGGACACTAAAAACCCATGATACCTTTGTCTTTTTTCAGACAGAGAACATTAGAAACTCGCGGGAGACTTTAAATCAAGAACGAGTGAGCTCTTTGTAACATATACTCACCCTCGCACTTCTTCTAATAACCATTTCCTATAACCGTCACTTGTAAATGTCTAGCTGGAATTATCTTGGAAGTCTGCGGACATGTTGGAGTAATTTTGTTGAGGTCCTTGAGATGCTCGGATAATGTCTTTTTTTTTTACTTAAATTTGTGTGAAAAATTAAAATATATTTTTAAGCTCTATTGCAACCTTGGCTTGTAAATTGCTCTATATTTAGACAAGGGAGGTTTCAAAAATTAATTTGGAATGCATCTTTGCCAACTTACAGCTTTTTCTTTTTGAAATCAATTTTAACTACAAACTTGCTGCAAAAAGAGAAACGTCACGGGCCCAGATAGCTACCAAGTATAATTTTATGAAACATTCTCCACTCAGCTAGCTCTGAAAATGTTGTTAATTTTTGATAAAACTAAATGTTTTATTGTGTTATCAGATCTCTTTGTGACATGCACTTAACATGAAGAGTACCACTTACAGTAGGTTCCTTTCTTAATGGGGGAAAAGAGGAAATGTCAAAACCAGCTATACAACTGTACAACATCTGTCGCTGTCTGTAATGTACCCCATGTAGTCAACCCTGGAGACCTCTAACGTCTGGCTGTTCCACTGATGGAGGCTGTCTTTACTTTCAAACCTTTACTTCATTAACACCAAGAGAGGGTTTCACAAAAGCGCCCTCAACTGCCCTTAAGAGAACACAGCTAGACAAGGAGCGATGAATCTACCACTCAACAATGCTAGTAGACTGGCTTCTTCAAACTTTTAGTTAAAAATTGTATTTATTTGTATAATAAACAATAACTGCAAATATAAGCAATACACAAAATTATACAACCCATTCAGTCCCAGATGTCATTTCCCAGATGGTTAGTTCCATAGCTAAATGTTATGTATCGCAGTTCAAAAAATATAAAGAAAGATTGCTTAGCAGAGAAAAGAGCTCCTTTATAAGTGTCCAGCAGATAAACAGCAGTAGATAGCAGACTCCATGTAATTGTTTGTGCTCCTCTCAAGTGTCCATTTTTGCACCTGAACTGAGCTCTTTACAGAAATTTGAAAAAGCCACCAACTGAACCAAGCACTCAATTTTGGCAACAAGGCAGCAACTACACCAAACTTGAAGACCTCTCTTTTGAAAAAAAAAGTCTAATAAAACGGAGTCACTCTCCTTCCCCGTTCTCACCCAAATTAATTGTTTTTTTTTCTGCTGGGAATTTGCTATTTTTCATATACTCCTTGGGATCAGAGCGCAGGGTCATTATACAACACCCCTGGAGCAAATGTAGGTTAAGGGCCTTGCTCAATGGCCCAGAAGAGTAGGATATTTTTTGGCAGTAACAAGAATTCGAACCGGCAACCTTGCGGATACCAGCGCAGAGCCTTACCCTCAGTGCACATACCTGGCTTTCATTCTGCTAGCAGAGTGAACAGCATCTCAAAGCCAAAAAAATGGTGCTAATTCATTATCAAACAAGCTCAAGGTTAAACAGAATGGCTACACAAAACGTTCTAAGATCCTGCTTCACTTTCTAACTATGCAAATTATTCTGAATCCTGATTTGCTTTGCACTTCACTTCTTTTCAGCTTGACAAGACTTTCTGACTTACACCTGGCAGCTTTAAAGCATCTCACTCTGCAAAGAACATCACACCAAGTGTCAGTTATTGTATTTCCAAAAAAATAAAAAAATAAAAACCTCTACAGACCAACCATCCATTATCCAACCCGCTATATCCTAACTACAGGGTCACAGGGGTCTGCTGGAGCCAATCGCAGCCAACACAGGGTGCAAGGCAGGAAACAAACCCCAGGCAGGGCGCCAACCCACCGCAGGGGGCGCGCACACACACACACACACACACACCAAGCACACACCAGGGACAATTTAGAATCGCCAATGCACCTAACCTGCATGTCTTTGGACTGTGGGAGGAAACCCACGCAGACACGGAGAGAACATGCAAACTCCACGCAGGGAGGACCTGGGAAGCGAACCCAGGTCTCCTAACTGCGAGGCAGCAGCGCTACCCACTGCGTCACCATGCTGCACAGACCAACCACTCTTCTAAAAATAATAACCAAAGGTTTTGGCTAAAATAAACGTGTTCTCTTCTATAATAATTCAAATTGAAAAATGTATTGAAGATAGACTATTGCACAACGACTGTTCAATGTGATATCCAATACTTCCTACAGTATCCAAGTTTCCAAAGGTTCTGTTATTTTTAGATGCAGAAAAGGCTTTTGATAGAGCTGAATTGGGATATCTGTTGTTATGATTTCAGGACTCATGAAACTTAAAACAAAGACTTCATCTTCAAAATTAGGCATCAGTTTCAAATAAAAGGAATGACTTTCAAAAACTCAAAAAAGCAGGCTAAGTGGCCTATACAGGCCAAAAGTAGCAAAATCTTATATTATTTTAAATGAAGAGTGGGGAGCAGTTGTGCTTCATAAAGACACAAATGGCAAATAGCATGAATCCTCACCAGCCTGCCCAAAGAAGATACAGGCTGGCTTCAGCCTACACCTGGCCAAATGGGGCTTTGGCATAAAAAAATTCAAGCATATAAGCCATGTCCCAAAATAATCAAAATGCCTCCACAGGAGTGAAGGTATTATGATAAAAAAATAAACAAACTAGAAATCTTTATAAAAGAGGGATTTATTTTTAAAAAATACAGAAAATAAGAAAATAATATAAAAAAAGGTTTCCCACAGTGACCAAGACTCAATACAATAATCTAAAAGTTTAAAATCTGAAAACAGAGCAAAATTCATGAAAACCAAGAAAATCAATAGAAGGCAATACTCACTAAAAACTCTCAGTTCCACTAAAGGACATTCGAATGAACCACAAGAAATTTCCCAGCCTGCCTCTGCAGGGGCTGGGGGCGGTTCTTTAGCCATGAGGTAGGGGAGGCCCTGACTTTTGGGGATCCACCCACAAAATACAAAAAACGTAAATGAACATGGTTACATACATAGAAACCAAATAATACTTATATCAAATGAAGTTACCAGAAAATATATAATTAGACAAATAATAAAGAAAAATTAACAGAAAAGGTTGTAATTAGTGAATAAAAAATGAACAAAAAAGGCAATAAAAAAAATTCAAACATAACTCAGGGAAGGAACCCTGGCTTAACCATAACTGGAGTCATACAACCCCAGCCAAAAATGGCAGGAATATCTTTAAAACAACAATAACAAACTTTGTTATCAAAAATATAAAGTTTTCAAAGCAAACATAGCATAAGATGAAAACCAAAGAACTGGTAACATTTCCAACTTTTAATTAAAAAATAGTCAAAAAACAGTAACAATTACAAACACCAAGAAAAGTGAACCAATCAACACGAGCTGGTAAGGTACTTAGTGCCTCAGCACAGAACCGAGGTAAATATTTTAGATCCATACTACCATCCATCCATCCATTATCCAACCCGCTATATCCTAACTCCAGGGTTACGGGAGTCTGCTAGAGCCAATCTCAGCCAACACAGGGCGCAAGGCAGGAGACAAACCCCGGGCAGGGCGCCAGCCCACCGCAGGGATCCATACTTATCATTGTAATTTCTATTACCGGTAAATCTGTTAGGTGAATTTCAAAAGACTTCTGGGTTTCAAATTGTTTTAAACTAGCCATGTGCGGCCAACTACATTGCGCGTGTTAAAGTTGTCTGTGAAGGCTCCCTGTTTAAACGCGGCTGCCAGTCGTGAACTGGGCCCTTCGTCGCACAGCATTATGATTTTTTATAAGGGAAACAAAATTAGAAAACAAAACCCTTGGACATTGATTCGATAGGAACGGCCTACTCGGAATCACTGTCCGAATACTAATTATGTGGTGGTGGAGGAGCATTTCTGCTTCTCTCCATTCACAGGCTGTCGTTTCCTGTCACGATCTCTTCTCAACCTTTCTCCAATCTCGCAGGTTGCTTTGTGGCAATCCAAAGAGTAAGGAAGAAGCAATGCTTCTTTCATGAACTCCAAACGCCAACTGATGGAAAATCACAGAAGTGTGCCTGACTTATATACTCTGACTGCCGACTCCAAGAAGTGGGTGAACATTCGATTTGGACGAAGTGCTGCCAACGACGGTCGACAGAAACACAAAAAACCACAGTCTCGACAACGAAGCAGGTGTCGACGCCAGATCTAAACACACAGCACGGTGTCAACGCCAGATCTAAACACAAAGAGTGCTATCGACAGTGTTTGTAAACAAAAGTAACAACCAAGGTGTTGTGTATTCAGCCAGTACAAACAGCACGTAGTCTCCTTTAGTTCAATCCTCTTTAATCGCCACACTCCAAACTCATCCAACGATCCTCCCCCTCACTTCCTCTCCTCCTCCATCACTACTGCCCTCGACTGAACACAGCAGGAACACCACACAAGGAAGTGAATTTGCGGACAAACAAAGATCAAGATCCAAATGAAGATTATATATAAAGATAAGAGTGTGGTTCTCCTAGGCTAAATCAGATCATTTTTGATCATCTCAGAATAGTTTGAATATCTAGGAGTTACTGTTACAGAGAAACTTAAACTTAAATTCTGCAATACGATAGAACACATTGAACGAGATGTTAACAGGTGGTCATCCACTCAACTCTCTGTCTAACAAGATCTAACTACTCTGGGAGAATTAGCACCGGTAATACAAATACTGTATATCTCCTAAATATATTAAAATATCTTCTCTGCTGCAAATATACATACACCACAACTCTGGAAGGAGGAAAACTTTAATGAGAGACATTTGCTAAGTTAGCCATGGAAAGGAAGTCTTGTTTAAAATCCTCCCTGTACAATCTGCATTGTACTCTAACTATAATCAGCAATCAAGAGGTCTACCATTCTTTTAGGGCAAGCTACCACCATAGGACATAAATAAGGAAAAGATGCTGTTATCGGCAGTCCCCAGTGCATGTTTATAGGGCCAATATTATCATGTGTAAATGTGAATCCTAAATTCCAGATTACTTTAATCTATACAGAATTTAGAGATAAAGCATATGTGCCCTTTGAACAACTACATCTTAAATAGGGACACATAGTTATTTTAGTGCACAAGCAAGCTAACAAATGTTCTTAAATGCCTTTAATATCTATCCCTGAAATAATACTGGCTAGTTTTGAAAAAAGATACTTGCATTATTTCTAGATTCTACCAATAAACTACAAGGAATATACTACTGAATGATCTTAAGGAACAACAGAATTTCAGATAAGACATGGAATATAGCTACAGTATCTATAAAACAATACTGTTTCTACAATCTGTGTAAAGTATGCCATGATTTAGCTAAAAAGTATACACATATGTGCAGCATATCTCGATTAAAAATGTCCAAAATGTAGATAATCAAATTGTTTGTTTAAAAAGTCATTGTTTTAGGAACTGTACCTGGAAGAGAAATTGGGACAACTTAGTTAACTAGACGTGTTTGATGGACTGAATGGTCTCCTCTTGTTGTTCAAACTTTTTCTGCTCTTAATCACTGCCTTACTAGCAATCCTAACAATAAAAGTATGCTATGACCATTTACTATTGTGCCGTAACACGTTTCAAATCTTTGTATGTTTTTTTTCCTGAAATTATGTCATTTTGCTCATGTCAAATGCCACCTGTTAGTGCAAATAAATTACAATAAGAAAAAAGGTTTGCATATTGAAGGACCTACTTTGATGTTAACCAATTTGTGAAAACATTTCTCAGTCCATGGTGTATTGTATTTTGCGCATAAGGCAATTCAGCCCCTATCTGCACATTACTCCATTATTCATTATCCCTTATTCATGACTATACACCTATCTGGCACTTCATCAAATGCTTTTCCTTCCTCATAAAACTCCAGCATATTAGTGAAACATAATCCCCCCATCTAAACCCATGCCGACTTCCCACTAACTTTCTTACCCTTTATAATTGCTTTCATTAATTTGTCTGTGATACATATTAACCTATTTAGTCGATGCTTAACCACGGTTGACCCAACCACCTTTGTAGTCATATAATGGTAAAACATTGACTGGCTTTCAGTTCTTAGAAATTTCCCCAGTATTTGTGTTTCAAAACAACATGATTTATGAAACAAAAAGTCTATTTGGAGTTTCCGTGAATTTTCCTGAGGTATTCTGGATTATTTGCATATTCTAAAAATGTGCAGTTTAAATTATTTTGTCTGTAGGTGTAGAACCAGTGAGGGGAGAGTAGTGTGTGTAATTGTGCCCTGTAATGGAGTGACAAGTAGGGCTGGTTTCTGGCTTGCATTTGACGCTATCACGATGCCTTCCAGCTTTTTGCAATGGGGCAACAGAAAAAGCAGGCTCAGAATATCAATGGACATCTCTGGGATTTAGAAAGTATATTAAGAACAGAATGTTGTAATGATTTTAGATGACAAGAATATAGAAAATACTCAAAATGCTGTACTCATTTTTCTGGTTTTCATCAGTGAGAAAATCAGTTTCATAGGAGAACTTAAAGAGATTACTCTGGTCATTATTTTACAGTTTTGAGATTAAAATGAAAGAAGTAGAGCCACACAGTGGTTAATACTGCTGCCACACAGCTCCAGAAGACTGGGTTCAAATGCAGGCCAGTAAACTGACTATGTAGAGCTTGAACATTGTCAGCATGTCTCCAGTATATGAGGTGTCCTTTAAATAAACATGTAACATGTGTTTCCCAAAGATGGGCATGTTTGGTTAATTGGTAGCTCTAAATTGTCCCACTGAGTCTGCCCTAATAGACTGGTGCATTGAGTAAATAGGAAGATATTAAAAAAGATATACATAAATACTCCCAAAAGACATTTACATTTATTTGCTTATGATGCTTTTACCCAAAGCAACTGACAAAACAGGCCAACATAATTGAGTAATCATTAGTCTGTTTGGGAACAGGTCCTACAGGAGAAGGTTCGAAAATTGATCACCACAAGTGAAGAGCTCAGAACAAAATACAAGCGAGTATTAGCTAGATTACAATATGGCTGATATCAGCTAGACAGAAATTCATCAAAGAAGAGTCTTCAGATGCTTCTTAAACACTTTGAGGAAGTCAGACATTCTAATAGAGGTGGTCAGCTCATTCCACCAGCCAGGAGCTACATATGAAAAGAGTCTGGACACCATTACTTTAAGAGTAATATACAATGAGTTGTATAATTTTGTAAGAAGGTAGTGCCATCTTTGTGACCTTCCTACTAAGAAACACACCAAGGAAGTAAAAAACACAAACATATTAATAAACAGTAATTCATAATACAATATTAATAAATTAATTGGTTAGATGAACAAAAAGAACACACAAAATTAGCAAAACAGACAGTAAAACAACAAATGTTCAGCCTATTTGGGCATTCTTTGAGAGCTGTTTCTACCTACCAGACAGAGTTGTTCATCAATCTGCCTACGTCAAATTACAATATGCACTACCCTTGCTTCACTTCCTGTCACGCTCACTGTATATATAATTTCTGCCTGAACCTTAGTCTCATCTTACCTCCTGACTCTGGACTGTATGGTCAACTGACGAGAAGTAGCCTTTAAACTCACTCATGGATTCATGCACAGATCAAAATTGTTCTCTCAAAGTCCTGGGGCCCTTACCCAAGGTTTCCTCTGATGGCCCTGGGAGTCTTTGAAGTCCTGAGATTCCAATTCATTATTAAAAATGCCAAACACCCTTGTTGTCATTGCTCCAAAATATGCAGCTATGTCACATCTGTTCAATGAAGGAGACTACACTTTGCCCCCAAACTGGTTTGGGGGAATTCTTTTGTCTGCCAAATATTGCGCCACAACCATTGTTTTACTTTAGTGTCCATGAAGTAAATATTTACAGGACAGTCTTAAATACATATGTCACACCACCTTCTGACAATGCCCTCTCCTCTCACACTGATACAGTGGCATGTGTTGTCATGGGTCAGTTCATGCTCTTTTTCCATTTTTATAGCCTTCCTAGACAATGCCTTTGCCCTATAGCACCTTTTCCTTGCTGCAAATGTATTGTCTACCAAATAGTCCAAATACCTAGACATAGTTTAATACGAACACCAGTGTTAGACCATTCTTTCCATTCTCAGTATGTGATGACATGCTCTTGGACTTAGCCATCATCATATGCTTCTGGCCTCACTGTCTAAATGTAGTTTGCCTTTATAAACACTTTCACTCGCACTACTTGTTTCACGCTAACTATAACTATATGGCCATTGCTTCAATTCATTTTGCTTATCTGCTGGTGTAGTAGAGTATTTAAACAGACACGTGACCTTTGTGGATCTGTAAACAAGTCTTTAAGGTCCTTTGTTTCAGTGTTTTTTTAGTCTCAGCATTGCTCGTTTCTTCACTGTGATAAGCTGTGACTAACAATTTTGCTTGTGTTTATGTTGTGCGTATTTTGATTGGAATACCATGGTTCCTAACAACATCTTCATCTGCTTACTGCATTTACTTTTAAGATTTAGCAAGTCAGCTTTTTCAAATAAACTGTATCTCCCACTGCTTTAGCTGTCAGACTCACTCATTTGAATCCATCATCTAATAATATCCCTATGCACAGCCCTCTAAAACATGGCCAAGTCTTCTGTAGTCATGAAAGCAGTTAACTATTAGTGCTAAAGAGCATACGTAGATCCATTTTGGACTCGGCAGATCGTCCAATGATGTGACAGGATGGTCACCACAGCACTCCATCTCTCTCACTCACTTACACTTTCACACCATCCAAGTCTGTTAAAAGTCACCAATCACCCTAAAAGCATTTATTCAGAGTTCTCATAGAGAAAGTGATACACATGTGGGCAGCTCATAAAAAACTTCACATTGAAGACATCCCAGTCAATAACCAAACTGACGTCCAGACACTTTGAGTTATCAACCCTACTTGCTCCAGGGACATGCCATTGCCTAACTGCTTTACTTCAAATTCACACTGATCATCTAAGTCCAAAGCTATTAAATTATAAATGTGAAGTCTCACAAAGAAATCACATCCCATTTCAAAGTCTCTGGCAACTCCAGGCAGGAGTCGCTTTGTTTCAATACAGGAGAGAAATATACTGAGGCATGGAGTAAAAAGATAAATTCAGGTCTCTCATACTGATCATGGCTCCCCACTATCTTCAATACAATAAACTGTTACAGAATATTCCTAAGAACTGAAAAATGACCAGAGTCACAATTTACTGCTGAGAGTTGTAACATTGTATTTTATTGTCCATCCATCCATCCATCCATCCATTTTCTAACCCGCTGAATCCGAACACAGGGTCACGGGGGTCTGCTGGAGCCAGTCCCAGCCAACACAGGGCACAAGGCAGGAAACAATCCTGGGCAGGGTGCCAACCCACCGCAGGACACACACAAACACACCCACACACCAAGCACACACTAGGGCCAATTTAGGATCGCCAATCCACCTAACCTGCATGTCTTTGGACTGTGGGAGGAAACCAGAGCGCCCGGAGGAAACCCACGCAGACACGGGGAGAACATGCAAACTCCACGCAGGGAGGACCCGGGAAGCGAACCCAGGTCCCCAGATCACCCAACTGCGAGGCAGCAGTGCTACCCACTGCGCCACCGTGCTGCCCAGTTATTAAGTCAAACTGTATGATGTTTAATTTTTCTAGAATCATTCTTCTAAGTACTATGTGAGCGTGCAGATATACAGTGGGTAGTTCATGCTCTATGAAGCAGAATTCCTTTGTGCAGGAACAAAAAGTCTTACTTGTTAGAATGCCCTGTGTGTCTTGCAGATCTTCATATTTAGATGGATGGTAACAGTGCACATTCTGGACTTAGCAGTTCTATGGTATTAAAATAATTTTAACAAAGACAGCTGAAACATGACTTCTCTGTGCTAATGAAAACCCCTTTGTTCAAAGAAATACAGTGAAATTTAATTTGTCCAAAATAGATATCAAGAGAAATGTTCATGACAATGACAATATTATCCTAGTTTATCTTGCCATTTTTGGCAACAATTTAACTGGTGAAAGACCTTTCATTACAAAATTGACTTCAGTAATCAGAAAGAAAGAAAGAAAGAAAGAAAGAAAGAAAGAAAGAAAGAAAGAAAGAAAGAAAGAAAG
Organism: Erpetoichthys calabaricus; assembly: GCF_900747795.2. NCBI lineage: Eukaryota > Metazoa > Chordata > Cladistia > Polypteriformes > Polypteridae > Erpetoichthys > Erpetoichthys calabaricus. The sequence continues at coordinate 80,787,342 of NC_041410.2, read as the reverse complement.
AAAGAAAGAAAGAAAGAAAGAAAGAAAGAAAGAAAGAAAGAAAGAAAGAAAGAAAGGTTAATTGCAACTAAATGGTTCACTTGGAGATGATTATAACATTGTCACAGATTACTGGGCAACTTCAAGAGTGTGGAAAAAGCACTGATTACTTCATTAAAAGTAGCTAAGGTAATGCATTCTAAAATAATAACCAATATCTAATCTAATAATAATATATAATCAATCTAATAATAATAACCAGCAAAACCAAGGAGCTGGTGGTGGATTTTAGGAGGCCCAGACCCCTCATGGACCCCGTGGTTATCAGAGGTGACTGTGTGCAGACCTATAAATACCTGGGAGTGCAGCTGGATGATAAATTAGACTGGACTGCCAATACTGATGCGCTGTGCAAGAAAGGACAGAGCCGGTTATACTTCCTTAGAAGGCTGGCGTCCTTCAACTTCTGCAATAAGATGCTGCAGATGTTCTATCAGACAGTTGTGGCGAGTGCCCTCTTCTATGCGGTGGTGTGCTGGGGAGGCAGCATTAAGAAGAGGGACGCCTCACACCTGGACAAACTGGTGAGGAAGGCAGGCTCTATTGTAGACATGGAGCTGAACAGTTTGACATCCGTGGCAGAGCGACGGGCACTGAGGAGGCTTCTGTCAATCATGGAGAATCCACTGCATCCACTAAACAGGATCATCTCCAGACAGAAGAGCAGCTTCAGCGACAGACTGCGGTCACCGTCCTGCTCCACTGACAGACTGAGGAGATCGTTCCTCTCTCAAACTATGCGACTCTTCAATTCCATTTGGGGGGGTAAACGTTAACATTATACAAAGTTATTGTCTGTTATACCTGCATTGTTATCACTCTTTAATTTAATATTTTATTTATCAGCATGCTGCTGCTGGAATATGTGAATTTCCCCTTGGGATTAATAAAGTATCTATCTATCTATCTATCTATCTATCTATCTATCTATCTATCTATCTATCTATCTATCTATCTATCTATCTAAACATCAGGACTGGATCTCATGCCTCTGCAAACTATAGAACTCAAACTCATTTCACTGAGGGTCAAATCTCAGAGGGGGCATTTTGTTATTGGTACTCTTTGATAGATATCAAATATATATGTATACCTCTGCTGATCAGGTGCATGCTTACTTGATATCATTTTACTCATCTGTGACTGGACGTTTTCAGTAAGGTAATTATCTAGTAGACAAACATAGGAATGTTTGGAAATGGTTTATTGTATTATAGTAGTCTTCATGGTCATCTAGTCTCATTCTGTTCCAGAATGTGTGGTGAAAGAGAAAAAAGCACTACTTGGAGAAGATTCACAAACAGCTGATGTTCATCTGCTATGAGACACATTGGAGTCAGTGTCAACTAACATATCTCTGCTGTACTTTCAACCTGAACAAATGTAGGCTGTTAGAACAAGCCTTATAGATTAAGGACTCCCATTCAGTTTTCCAATGGTTTTCTTTATAGAATAGATAGATAGATAGATAGATAGATAGATAGATAGATAGATAGATAGATAGATAGATAGATAGATAGATAGATAGATAGATAGATAGATAGATAGATAGATAGATAGATAGATAGATAGATAGATAGATAGATAGATAGATAGATAGATAGATAGAACTTTATTTGTCCACAGGGAGAAATTTGGCTTTTCACAGAAGCTCTTTAAATAAATAAATACATAAATAGATAGATAGACAAGTGAATATACACGCAAAAAAGGAAGACCATTTAAAAAGAAAGAAAATTTCTGACTTGGCTGTCCCAATCACAAACTTTGGTATAAAGGAGTCCTAGTCTTGTTTCTTCACACACTTCTGCTGACTTATTACATGGCTGAAGGTCCTCAGTGTTAGTTTGTCAGAGAGAGGATGTCGAGCATTATTCATAATGGCACTCAGTTTTGTTTTAATTTTACCCTCCACTACTAACTCCAGGGGGTCCAAAGTATGTCCCATAACTGAGCTTGCCCTTTTAATTAGCCTGTTGATCTGGTGGGTCTCTCTTAAAGTTATGTTACCAGCCTAGCACACCACAGCATAAAAAAAATCACACTGGACATCACATTAAAGGATTACAGTCTTGTAAGGAAAAAGAGCCTGCTCTGCCCTTTCTTATACAGTTCCTCTGTTTTTCAAGATCAGTCTATCTAGTTGGTATAGACCCCCAAGTACTTGTAGTTTGGCACCATCTCTATGTTCACTCTCTTGATAGTCACGAGGTGTAAAGGCTCTTTGGTGAGGTGAATGTCCATAACCAGTTCTTTGATTTTGCTGATGCAGACATTTCTCTTTACACCAAGAAATAAAGGTCTCCGCCCGACTCCTCTACTCTGCTTCATCCCCCTTATCAATACACCCCATCAGTGCAGAATCATCTGAGAATTTCTGCAAGTGTCATGACCTGGTGCTATATTTATAGTCAGAGGCTTTCCTTTCTCTGTGGTATTTGTAGGAAGGAACTTGTAACCTGAGAAATATTATTATAACAAACTCAAATTTGTGATGGGTTGGCACCCTGACCAGAGATTGTTTCTGCCTTGAACCCGACGATTGCTGTGATAGGCTCCAACTCCTCCACGACCCTGCCCTGGACAAGTGGGCTATGACAATGGATGGAACTCATTTTAGCCATTCAAGGCAGAAACAATGGTTCATCAAAGTTTTTATTACAAAAGCATTTTAGTAAAAAAAGTCAAGAAATTGATTTTATTGTGTAGATGTTGGATGTTTACTATTTTAATGCTAACAAACTTAATAAATCAAATTATTTAGAAAATGGGAACAGGTGATGAAGACATTAGAACTCTGGAGAACCTTTCATTTTAAAATATGTAAACTTAAGAGTTCATACATCTTGTGACATGTTTTTATGTGGAGACATCCACAGGTCCAGTAGCCATGAAGTGTTTCAACCATGTCACCTCCTTAAATGACGAAAAGCACAAAGTTTCTGTTGAATTGCTTTTTCAATATTTTTTGGTAGTTTCTGAGATTAGTTCTCCAAACATTTTATCCAAGACAGATGTGTTCTTGCTGGTTCCGCTGGTTCTCTGAGATGACAGTGCTTCAGCTGTTTTAAACAAAGGTTCCAGATGTGACGTTCCTTTATTTCAAGCTGTTTAAAGTTGACACTTAAGTGGTACCAGATGTTGTGTTTGCGTGTCACAAGGTATGTGTAATGAGGGGTTTTAGAATGGTTTCCATATGTAGGGTTGACGTATTTACAGCTTTTTAATACAGTGAATACTAATTTTCAGGTGTTTGCAGTAAGCACAGCAACCTTAGAATAATATACCTAATTGTACAGAAAATATGGCCTACTGACTAGACAGAAATGGAATGAAAACCATCAAGATGACATTTCAATCACATGGCAGCCTTCAACACGTACAGAATCATGAGATGTGCTCATTATTAAAAGCGACTCCACAAAATGAAGTTTGCTTGTTTTAAAATTTTCAACAGTTCAAAACATTGGTTCAGATTGGTTTTAGAACTCAAGCAACACTTCAGGATGAGATCTCATCTTCTACAACTTGGCTCTGTAAAGTGATCTGTCCATGACAAAACTTTTCACCATACATAATTTCAGCCCAGATATTTTGAGGCACATCTTTTCATAAAGTGACGAAGTACACATTGGGCGAGCAAGCCACTGAATTTCCTTTATTTAATTAAAAAGAAAACGATGTTTCGTTAATCTCAAGGAGTCACCGATGTTTACTGCTATATCTTGTTAACTTGGCTCTGTAAAGTGATCTGTCCATGACAAAACTTTTCACCATACATAATTTCAGCCCAGATATTTTGAGGCACATCTTTTCATGAAGCGACGAAGTACACATTGGGCAAGCAAGCCACTGGATTTCCTTTATTTAATTAAAAAGAAAACGATGTTTCGTTAATCTCAAGGAGTCACCGATGTTTACTGCTATATCTTGTTAACTTGGCTCTGTAAAGTGATCTGTCCATGACAAAACTTTTCACCATACATAATTTCAGCCCAGATATTTTGAGGCACATCTTTTCATGAAGCGACGAAGTACACATTGGGCAAGCAAGCCACTGGATTTCCTTTATTTAATTAAAAAGAAAACGATGTTTCGCTAATCTCAAGGAGTCACCGATGTTCACTGCTATATCTTGTTATATACGCAAGTGCCTTTTGCTGAGACCGCTGACAGATAATTGGACAGTGATAAATGGTATCAGAATATAAATTACAGACCTGCACACAAAATAATCAATGCTTTAAACAGACGGTGCTCTCTGCTTTAATTCCATCCTGAGGTTCAGAATCTGGAAATGGATGCGCAGTCAGCTTATTTCACACAATACATTTCATCGGCCTTAGTGGATGTTGTAGCATTTTTTTAACTTGTATTTAAAAATAACTGTATCAGTGCACATGGTTACTATGGCAACTACAATCTGCGTCTGAAAAAAGGCAATCCGATCTGCTCTATGCAGCTGACTGAATTAGAGCTGAGTCTTCATTCTGCGCTATTTATAAACATAACATTTAAAAACATTGATGAATTCAAATTTGACAATAGGTGAGCAAGTTAAAAAGCATCATCTGCGCAACCTCTGCATGAAATCAGGAATTATATAAGCTGAAAGGAACTGCCAATAAGCAGGCTTCATTCACTGTGCGGCCACAGAGCACCATGTTCCCAAATATTCAGTGTTGTGGTTCTGCAATGTACAGAAAGGGCATTCCAGAGAAAGACTCTGCCTGTCTGGATGCAGCAAAATATGATGCAATTTACATTATCCATGTTGAAGGAACATGGAACTGCATCAAATATCCAACAGACATAGGGTGCATGGCAGAACCAGGCTGCAAAAAACAAAAAACTACCAGTCGCTGAGATCCGGAAGGATCTATTCGTCACATGGCAGTATTTTATTTGCATATGTGTTTTGGTCTCTCTAATTCAGGTTGCAAAGATTTACACCTTTTATTAACTATATCACTTGCGAGAAGAAGTAATTAACTAGGAAATGCAAAGGCAAAAACCACCTTTCAGTATGTTTTGTACAACTGAGTCTCATTCTTCGTTGGCTCATCCAACTGACAGAATAAAAAGGACGGTCCTTTAAATAGTATTGATTCCTTGTACACCTCCACTGTGCCATGGAAATGGTAATTATTATATATTGATCAGAAAACATTGGGATGATTGGTCAGGACACTTTGGTGGTCTTGTACTGAAGCAGATACTATTGATCCAGTAATGAAAGAGGGACTGCATTAAGATGCTGTTAACATGAGAAATGGCAGACAAGTTATACAGAATACCTGGTCATTTATGATGCATGACACCAATGGATATTAGAAACAGGAATATAAATTTTATGTAAATTATCCATCCATTTTCCAACCCGCTGAATCCGAACACAGGGTCACGGGGGTCTGCTGGAGCCAATCCCAGCCAACACAGGGCACAAGGCAGGAAACAATCCTGGGCAGGGTGCCAACCCACCTCAGGACACACACAAACACACCCACACACCAAGCACACACTAGAGTCAATTTAGAATCGCCAATCCACCTAACCAGCATGTCTTTGGACTGTGGGAGGAAACCCACGCAGACACGAGGAGAACATGCAAACTCCACGCGAACCGAACCCAGGTCCCCAGGTCTCCCAACTGCGAGGCAGCAGCGCTACCCACTGCACCACCGTGCCGCCATTATGTAAATTAGCTGACATATAAAATACTAGCTGTGTCAAACCATGCTGTAAAAAGCCCAGGGTCCTAGAAACTATTAAAATCGTCAGAAAAACAATTGAAATGTAGAGATGTCAGGTAACTGAAAGGAACTACTCTGGGCGTCTCTCTCCTAGGTGGAGCATGTTCTGTGAACTCATGGTAAAAATTGTGAAATTAACTTACCTTTTTATCACAGCAAAACCTTTAGTTATGAAAGAGTCAATGCCACGACAACCCTACATACAGAAACCATTCTAAAGCCTCTCATTACACACACCTAGTGACACGCAAACACAACATCTGGTACCACCCTACTGAAAGGGTGAAGTGTCAACTTAAACAGCTTGAAATAAAGGAACATCACATCTGGAACCTTTGTTTAAAACTGCATACTGTTGCCTAAGTTTGCAATAGTAATCAACATGCCGACGTGCTCGCATTGCTTGTGTATTAGCAGCGGGAGGAAAAGTAAAAGGGATACCGTTTTGCCGATGTTAGCGGCTAAGCGGCTTTGTCTTTCTTCGGAGGTTTCATTTTGCTGACGTCCTCGCCCCGCTTGCGTTATTAGTGGCTAAGCGAGTTTTCTGTTTCCTCGGAGGCGGAGCCTTTACCCCGACTCCGCCTCTCACTTCCGGGCCAGACAGACACACACACTTCCACGTGCAGACGTTTATATATATGATATAAATCAGGTCATTGAAGGCCCTGCAGATGACATGTTGAGTTGTTTCCTTTCCTTACATTCTTTAGCATATAATTGACTTTCAACTAATTTTAGCCACACTGGCTGCAGGATGGCCCTACACACATGTCTGTGCAGGAACATTAGGGTAGCTAGCGCATACCTTGCCTTGTATGTGTCCAGTATGGGCAATGTGCATGGGCAATGGCACAAGTTAAAGAAACCCGAGATGCAGTCCAGGTGGAACTATGTAACGTTCCCTGAGGTTGCAAAGGGGTAAATGATGCAGTAGGTGCCAAGGATGCATAGCCACCCATTCAGAAGGCACAGAATACAACATCACGTTAGCAGAATATTTTCAAGTTTTTAGTAGATGACAGATTGAACATGTGGCCTGGGAAAATCCTGGACTTCTTGATTTGTCCTGCTCAGTGCATACATTTTATACTTCTGTGTTCAGTTGTTAATTTAATACATTATTTATGGTCCCTGTGGTGTAATTATGGATAGTAGACTTCTTACAGCAGTGTTGCCTCTGTAACTATATGATGTGCGCACACACACTTACATACATACAGTATATACAGAAAGAGAGAGGCTTAGAAATTAAAGTATCATCAGTAAGGTTGCCTCCTACTGGTTTAACGCACAGTAATACTGAAATACAAGCGTCCAAAAAAGCAAACAAACCCAGGACACACAAAAGTGTAAAGAGAGGCCAAGTCTGATAAGATTAACTGGAGCTGAAGCTAAGTTTTTGTGTGCTTGCTGATTTTCAACCATTCTGATCAAGCCTATGCTTTCTCAAAGCTAATCATACGCCGATAACAAATAGTCAACTTTATGCTGTTGCCATTGTCATGACTCTGATCCATTTCTGTTTTTTCAATTCTATGAGCTGGCAAGTAGCTCAAAACGCTCAAGCATCACTTTATGGTCTTTGTGCAGTTTAATATGTGCTCATGGGCAGGGTAGGGGGGGGTTCTTTACCTGGATGGGAGGCTAGCCTTTCAATGGCACAATAAAAAGGTTGAAGATCTTCCTGCCTCAGTCAGGAGACAGGCAGAAGATACCAGTGCAGCAGAGGGTACACTGACATCCCAGCAGGGTTGGACTGAGGAAATACCCGGCCGAGAGGCCAGTGTAGGAGAAGGTCAGGGGGATACAACCGGGCAGAATTACAAGCTCCCCTGACACACTAGGTGGTAAGCCTCCCTGGGTGACACTACCTGTAAGGATACTTGCATGGCAGGCTGGGATGGAAATCATAATTATTATATATAGAGTAGTACCTTAGGACAGCCTGGTGGGGTTTCATGGGTGCCGCCAAGGGTGCTGTAGGACTTCTGTTTGACCCAGAAATACTGTACTTCCATCAGGCAATGCCCTATCACCAGAAGTTCTCCCAGGTCCAACACAAAACAAGACATTCAATCACATCTAAGTAAGTGGGGTGGAAGAAGGACAGTATATACACAGTATGTCCAAAAACACATATATTTATATATGTGTGTGTGTAGGGGAAGACGGGGCAAGTTGCCTCAAGTTTTACTTAGTCAGCTGTGGATGGGTCAAATATAAAGTTATTGCCAAGCAAAGGCCTGCATTGATTAGGTAAATTACCATTAAACAGATAGTACTATGGTGCTGTACCAAGTTAGCCATTATGAATGTAGAGAAAAGCCAAGCGAAATGACACCTTTTATTGGCTAACTAAAAAGATTACAATATACAAGCTTGAAAAAGGGGCCTGGGTTGCCTCGAAAGCTTGCATATTGTAATCTTTTTAGTTAGCCAATAAAAGGTGTCATTTCGCTTGGCTTTTCTCTACATTAAACAGATACAAAATAACAAGCATTATCAACAAAGATACTTAGTACGTAATAAACTAATTTAAACCGGGACACTTGAGATGTGACAACATACCCCATCGTCTCACAAGCAGGGACATGTTGTCACGAACAGTTAAAGCTGTCATCAAGTAGGCCTTTAGAACATACCAGCTGCTACAGACTAACTCAGCTGCAACAGCATCATGTTCCTGTAACAAAACACAATTTTACAGTCATAAGCTGCTCACTGTTACAAGTCTAGTCCAGGCCTATGTCAGTGCCATAGTTGCACAGCAATCCATAACGAAACTTAAACTGCTTGCTGCTTCTGGCAGTTCCACCAACACGAATGGGGGCAGGCAACTTCACGATGATATCAGTGGCGTCATGCTCCCATATTTCATCCTTTTTTGGGAATATGAAAATGAAGTCTTGTTTTGACGGAATTTGATTCATGTGACATGTGACAACATGCCCCAATAGAGGTCAGTACATTTCAGTTTCCAGAAGCACCAACGAAGTTAACGTAAACAACTAGCACATTGCACAATAAATTCAGGATTCAAAGATCTTCAAATCAGTGCTTGAAAAAGTTACCTGTGTTGAAATACTCTCCGGAAATGTGAAACTCTCTGATACATGAAAAGATGCTTTTTCGTTGACAAAAATACGAGTTTTAATCCGTGATGTAACTAACAATCCTATTGTTGACCCGACTGTCTGCTACTCATCACTGTATTGTTTACACACTATCCAGTGACGTCAGCACACCATAGATAAAATAACTTTTGCTAGACGACCCTTCAGACAGCATACTCCTGAGACAACCTGCCCCCGTCTTTCCCTATGTGTGTGTGTGTATCTTCGTGTGGTTACTAGGTATTCTTACAGTGAAACAAAAGCACTAACAGGTTGGCATAGTGGATAACACTACAGCTATGACAATTACCATGGATTGGCGTGGTTTCCAGCCTAAACACTGTCTGAGGGAAGAATGCATGTACAGTAATCCCTCCTCCATCGCGGGGGTTGCGTTCCAGAGCCACCCGCGAAATAAGAAAATCCGCGAAGTAGAAACCATATGTTTATATGGTTATTTTTATATTGTCATGCTTGGGTCACAGATTTGTGCAGAAACACAGGAGGTTGTAGAGAGACAGGAACGTTATTCAAACACTGCAAACAAACATTTGTCTCTTTTTCAAAAGTTTAAACTGTGCTCCATGACAAGACAGAGATGACAGTTCTGTCTCACAATTAAAAGAATGCAAACATATCTTCTTCTTCAAAGGAGTGCGCGTCAGGAGCACAGAATGTCAGAAAGACAGAGGAAAGCAAACAAATCAATAGGGCTGTTTGGCTTTTAAGTATGCGAAGCACTGCGGCACAAAGCTGTTGAAGGCGGCAGCTCACACCCCCTCCGTCAGGAGCAGACAAAGAGAGAGAGAGAGAGAGAGAGAGACAGAGAAAAACAAACAAGCAAAAATCAACACGTGCCCTTCGAGCTTTTAAGTATGCGAAGCACCGTGCAGCATTTCGCTTCACGAAGCAGCTGCACAGAAGGTAGCAACATGAAGATAATCTTTCAGCATTTTTAGACGAGCGTCCGTAAGGTCTAGGTGTGCGAACATCCCCCCTGCTCAGTCCCCCTACGTCAGGATCAGAGAAACTCAGCGCAAGAAAGAGAGAGAGAAAAGTAAGTTGGGTTTCTTCTCAGCCATCTGCCAATAGCGTCCCTTGTATGAAATCAACTGGGCAAACCAACTGAGGAAGCATGTACCAGAAATTAAAAGACCCATTGTCCGCAGAAATCCGCGAACCAGCAAAAAATCCGCGATATATATTTAAATATGCTTACATATAAAATCCGCGATAGAGTGAAGCCGCGAAAGGCGAAGCGCGATATAGCGAGGGATCACTGTACTCTCCCTACAATATCTCAAGAAAATACATCCTTGTTTAATTGGCAAGTTTAATTCTGTCCACTGTAGTTGAGTGTGCCCTGTGATAGACTGATATCTAATCAAAGGACAATTTTATATCCATAGTATATACAGTATAGGAAAAGTTATTCTAAGTACTCATTTGTTAGTATTTAGCAAATGAGAGTTTTAAATCAGGGAGTGGTACAACAGTTAGTACTCTTCCCTCATAGCTCCACAGTCCTGGATTCATATCCAAGCCCATTCACTGACAGTGTGAAGCTTGTATGTTCTCCTTATGTCTGTTTGGGTTGTGCCTGGGTACTCTGACCTTCCTTCTACATCCTATTGAAATGAAAGCTAAATTAACTGGTGCTCTGTGCTGTGGGGGTAGTATCTGGTCTCCCTGCACCTCTCAACTGTTTTGAGACAGTTTGATGGATAAATGAGTTTAATTATTAAAGGAGCTATAAAAAAGAGGCATGAATTAAAAAAAAATAAAATTGCTCCAGCTCTTCAAACAACATAAATATAATTAACATGTCGAGCATATTTGATGAATCTATGTTTGTCTATTTCAATTAATTCACTTGTGTACACTGTTTACACCAGTAAAATTAATACAATATAAACATTCACTTACTCCTATTTTTCAAAAGAAGTTGCTGAGAAAAACATTACCAAATTACCTTTTCATTTCATGTGCAATGTCAGAATGTTGACTTTCTTGATTCCTTCAAATTCTTCGCCAGAAGATTCAAGGGACAATCTGCAAGTAAGGAAATATGTTAGGCTTGGAAAAGGCAGAATGTTAATGGCTATGGTTTATTTTTTTATATAGCACATATAAAACAAGTAATAGCTGACCAAAATGCTTTACTTAGAATAAAGCTATATTTATACTGTATATACAGGTGCTGGTCATAAAATTAGAATATCACGACAAAGTTGATATATTTCAGTAATTCCATTCAAAACGTGAAACTTGTATATTAGATTCATTCATTACACACAGACTGATGTATTTCAAATGTTTATTTCTTTTAATGTTGATGATTATAACTGACAACTAATGAAAGTCCCAAATTCAGTATCTCGGAAAATTAGAATATCAATTAAGGCCAATGCAAAAAAAGGATTTTTAGAAATGTTGGCCAACTGAAAGGTATGAACATGAAAAGTATGAGCATGTACAGCACTCAATATTTAGTTGGGGCTCCTTTGGCCTGGATTACTGCAGCAATGCGGCGTGGCATGGAGTCGATCAGTCTGTGGCACTGCTCAGGTGTTATGAGAGCCCATGTTGCTCTGATAGTGGCCTTCAGCTCTTCTGAATTGTTGGGTCTGGTGTATTGCATCTTCCTCTTCACAATACCCCATAGATTTTCTATGGGGTTAAGGTCAGGTGAGTTTGCTGGCCAATCAAGAACAGGGATACCATGGTCCTTAAACCAGGTACTGGTAGCTTTGGCACTGTGTGCAGGTGCCAGGTCCTGTTGGAAAATGAAATCTGCATCTCCATAAAGTTCGTCAGCAGCAGGAACCATGAAGTGCTCTAAAACTTCCTGGTAGATGACTGTGTTGACCTTGGACCTCAGAAAACACAATGGACCAACACCAGCAGATGACATGGCACCCCAAACCATCACTGACTGTGGAAACTTTACACTGGACCTCACGCAATGTGGATTCTGTGCCTCTCCTCTCTTCCTCCAGACTCTGGGACCTTGATTTCCAAAGGAAATGCAAAATTTACTTTCATCAGAGAACATAACTTTGGACCACTCAGCAGCAGTCCAAAGGCGAGACGCTTCTGACGCTGTCTCTTGTTCAAGAGTGGCTTGACATAAGGAATGCGACAGCTGAAACCCATGTCTCGCATACGTCTGTGTGTGGTGGTTCTTGAAGCACTGACTCCAGCTGCAGTCCACTCTTTGTGAATCTCCCCCACATTTTTGAATGGGTTTTGTTTCACAATCCTCTCCAGTGTGCGGTTATCCCTATTGCTTGTACACTTTTTTCTATCACATCTTGTCCTTCCCTTCGCCTCTCTATTAATGTGCTTGGACACAGAGCTCTGTGAACAGCCAGCCTCTTTAGCAATGACCTTTTGTGTCTTGCCCTCCTTGTGCAAGGTGTCAATGGTCGTCTTTTGGACAACTGTCAAGTCAGCAACCTTCCTCATTATTGTATAGCCTACAGAACTCGACTGAGAGACCATTTAAAGGCTTTTGCAGGTGTTTTGAGTTAATTAGCTGATTAGAGTGTGGCACCAGGTGTCTTCAATATTGAACCTTTTCACAATATTCTAATTTTCCGAGATGCTGAATTTGGGACTTTCATTAGTTGTCAGTTATAATCATCAACATTAAAAGAAACAAACATTTGAAATACATCAGTCTGTGTGTAATGAATGAATCTAATATACAAGTTTCACTTTTTGAATGGAATTACTGAAATAAATCAACTTTGTCATGATATTCTAATTTTATGACCAGCACCTGTATATACTGCCACGGTGGGTTGGCACCCTGCCCGGGATTGGTTCCGGCCTTGTGCCCTGTGTTGGCTGGGATTGGCTCCAGCAGACCCCCGTGACCCTGTGTTCGGATTCAGCGGGATGGAAAATGGATGGATATATATACTGTATATATAAGCTGTCAGGTGAAAAAATGTAAATATAAACATAAATAACTAGAATAAAATGAACACAGTATAAACAATATGAATAGAAAGATATAAACATTCAAACTCCTAAGCTTAAAACCAAGTGAATATATTTGATTTTTTCATAAAAACGTAAAACTATAAATTTTGGAATCCGACCTTATTGCAAGGGGCAAACCACCACAAAGGCACGATTACCCCTCTGCTTCAACCGTGCATGTGAGCAGTTGGCAAAAAGTGATTTGAGGACCTTAGCTGCCTGACTGACGAGTATGGAAAGATAAATATATTTAGGTGGAGCTGACCCATGTAAGGCTTTAAACAGAAATGCTAGGATCTTAAAATTCATCCAGTAGGGAGCCAATGTAGAGAGGCTGGCACCAGAGCAATGTGATCCCTTTTTTTGCTGCTGGTCAAAACTGTAGCAGCCACATTCTGCATCAGCTGCAGAGAAGATAGTGTCATATGGGATACGCTTCACAAGTATTAGGTATTTTATTCATCTACAGTAAGTAGTCTAGTAACAATTAGCACACCAATCTGTCTTTATCAGTGGTGATTACCTGTTCAAATAAGTCTATATTTATACTATGATTTGAAGCCAATGTAAAGACATTTCTGCAGGAGTTCAAGAATTAGCCACTTTCAATATTTTTGTTCCCAATTAATTTTCTACTTCACAGCAGGATTTCTTTCTCCTTCAGAAGTGCCACATCTGTCCTAGGTTGGCTGTAGTCTTATGAAAAGCTGTGGAGGTGCATATAAAGAAATAACCAGTCACTTGCCCCAAAATCTCCGCAGTTTCCTTACTGATATTGTGCTTTTTAACGATCATCACATGAAAAGAGTCTGCCCTTACCAGATGTAAACTGTGAAGCCAAGTCTATCTCAGGCAATGTTTCTAAAGCTTAAACAAAAGTTTGAACATTAAACTCAGCCTTTAATGAGTATAGATTGTCTTATTTGAGAGATTGTAACTTTGCAGCATTATGTCCAGAGTACGCGTAGACACACACCAAATCAAACATAGAAATTAAAATAACCCATTATCATGAAACCTACTTGTTTTCTTCAAAGTGACAGGGCAATTGCTAATCATAAATGCGATAACATTTTTGATATTTCTTTCTTTACTAATTATCCTAGTCCTCTAAGAGTCACTCCAAGAAGGGTAAAAATGACCAGTTTTAACCATAAGCAGTGGGGAATTGTTTTAGACTATTTCAAGGTCAGCGATTCTGAATATGATATTATATTTGATTTCTGACCTTTTACTAAGGATCTATCCTGCTATGGACCTCTATCAGAGGATTTAAAATGTCAAATTTCTGTTACAGTTGAGGATATTTAGATTATAAGCATTCAAATCAAGCAAACATTTTAACATAATATTTGATATAATTATTCTAGTTTATTATGTGCTTGTACCTCTTGAAGTAAATTGTTACATTTCTTATGAACACCTTGAATTAGGGTGGCTTAACAGAAATTCAAACGTTTTATTTGTTTATTTTTTTAGAATTCCTTCTTTGTATTCAAAGACATGCAGTCGGTATGGTTATCAGTGGCAGTTTCTCTAAGCTTGTTCCCCTCAGTTTCAGAATGAGGTTCAAAAACTGCAGAACTGAAGACTTACATACAGTGCATCCGGAAAGTATTCACAGTGCATCACTTTTTCCACATTTTGTTATGTTACAGCCTTATTCCAAAATGGATTAAATTCATTTTTTTCCTCAGAATTCTACACACAACACCCCATAATGACAACGTGAAAAAAGTTTACTTGAAGTTTTTGCAAATTTATTAAAAATAAAAAAATTGAGAAAGCACATGTACATAAGTATTCACAGCCTTTGCCATGAAGCTCAAAATTGAGCTCAGGTGCATCCTGTTTCCCCTGATCATCCTTGAGATGTTTCTGCAGCTTCATTGGAGTCCACCTGTGGTAAATTCTGTTGATTGGACATGATATGGAAAGTCACACACCTGTCTGTATAAGGTCCCACAGTTGACAGTTCATGTCAGAGCACAAACCAAGCATGAAGTCAAAGGAATTGTCTGTAGACCTCCGAGACAGGATTGTCTCGAGGCACAAATCTGGGGAAGGTTACGGAAAAATTTCTGCTGCTTTGAAGGTCCCAATGAGCACAGTGGCCTCCATCATCCGTAAGTGGATGAAGTTTGAACCACCAGGACTCTTCCTAGAGCTGGCCGGCCATCTAAATTGAGCGATCAGGGGAGAAGGGCCTTAGTCAGGGAGGTGACCAAGAACCCGATGATCACTCTGTCAGAGCTCCAGAGGTCCTCTGTGGAGAGAGGAGAACCTTCCAGAAGGACAACCATCTCTGCAGCAATCCACCAATCAGGCCTGTATGGTAGAGTGGCCAGACGGAAGCCACTCCTTAGTAAAAGGCACATGGCAGTCCGCCTGGAGTTTGCTAAAAGGCACCTGAAGGACTCTCAGACCATGAGAAAGAAAATTCTCTGGTCTGATGAGACAAAGATTGAACTCTTTGGTGTGAATGCCAGGCGTCACATTTGGAGGAAACCAGGCACCGCTCATCACCAGGCCAATACCATCTCTACAGTGAAGCATGGTGGTGGTAGCATCGTGCTGTGGGGATGTTTTTCAGCGGCAGGAACTGAGAGACTAGTCAGGATAAAGGGAAAGATGACTGCAGCAATGTACAGAGACATCCTGGATGAAAACCTGCTCCAGAGTGCTCTTGACCTCAGACTGGGGCGACGGTTCATCATTCAGCAGGACAACGACCCTAAGCACAGAGCCAAGATATCAAAGGAGTGGCTTCAGGACAACTCTGTGAATGTCCTTGAGTGGCCCAGCCAGAGCCCAGACTTGAATCTGATTGAACATCTCTGGTGAGATCTTAAAATGGCTGTGCACCGACGCTTCCCATCCAACCTGATGGAGCTTGAGAGGTGCTGCAAAGAGGAATGGGCGAAACTGGCCAAGGATAGGTGTGCCCAGCTTGTGGCATCATATTCAACAAGACTTGAGGCTGTAATTGCTGCCAAAGGTGCATCGACAAAGTATTGAGTAAAGGCTGTAAATACTTATATACATGGGATTTCTCAGTTTTTTTTATTTTTCTCATTATGGGGTGTTGTGTGCAGAATTCTGAGGAAAAAAATGAATTTAATCCATTTTGGAATAAGGCTGTAACATAACAAAATGTGGAAAAAGTGATGCGCTGTGAATACTTTCCAGATGCACTGTAGGTATCCAGATAATTTTTGTTTTTTCTTTTCTGTTTTTTTTTTTGTTTGTTTTAGAGTCCCATAATGCAACATGGCATTATTGGTTAATTGTGCCATGCAGAAAAATGCAGAATCCTTCTAATTATAGGAATAAGTGTAGTGTTGCTTCTTGGTCTGCTGTCTATTTAAGATAAAAATAAGCCCGCCTTCAAAAAGCAGTAATTATCTTCTGAAAGCACAATCCATGACAGTTGTGGACAATGCACTCTACCGCCTGGAGCAAAGTACATGGTGTCTCTTTAATTTTGCTTGCATTTTAACTGTTTAATTTGTAGAAACATTTTTGGAGGGGTGGTAGTCTTCAGGGATCAGGAGTCACCTGGAAGAGAATTTTTGTGAGGACTGTGTGAAGGTGGCTAACAAATACTGTACTAGATCAAGTCTTACCTGTATGAGTGTGATATTTATAAACGCCCATGTAATCCTTTTGCAATATGTGGTTTTTGCAAATTTACAACTATAGTAGTTATATCTTTTGTTGTAGGCATTTATTTGTACTGGCAGAGAAGCTTATATTTTGCCATTCTGAAGGAGCTACAGTATGACGCGACTGTCCATCTGTCTTGGCGGAAGCATGCTTATGACAGTCAAGCACCAGCTAGGCCTGAATCTACCACATTTTGTTTCCAAAGTCTTATTTGTAATGCCTTCATAGCTGTAAGACTAAGTACATTTAGTTTTTCTTCATTTACTTGTATATAATACAAATCCATGTTGCACAATGTGATCAATACAGTAAATCTCCTTACAATAATCAATTAATCACGCTTTACAGCACTATTAACTACTAAGAAGCACTTTACAGAATAAATATCATTAAAACATAATATTAAATTGAAAACTTAGGAATGCAATAAGAAGACAAAACAGAAGTGAAAAGCAAACAAGCGCAGGGTTGAAAAGTCAGGAGAAGCTTGGAAAGGATGCACAGAATTGTGAGTAAACACATTGAGGTTAGAGTAGATGAAGCCCTGGGTTCTATTTTATATATTGTAATTAATGACAAAAGAACAGTTCTAGAAAGCATGAGTGAACAGAAGTGGATCTTCTGTCTTGATTTAAAGTTATAGATGCTAGAGTCCCATAAATGGATGTCTATAGACACTTTCATGAGATTGGGACAGTTAAAAAATGCCCATAAGCTGCATTCTGAATTTGTTGTAGCCATTAAGAAAGATCTCTGACTAGAGAATTACAGAATTCCAGAGGAGTGGTGATAAAGGTATAACAAAGAACAAAGTGTTGAGGAATGCAATAGACCCTGATGCTGTTATACAAATAATAGAATGAATTTGATAATAAAAAAGCAAATACAGGTACATGGATTTAAAGATGACCTTAATCATCAAAGTGCTGCTTTAAATGCATTTGATCAGAAATGGCCTCTTTTTTGCTGTCTTAAACCAGACATTCAATTTTTACTAATAGCATGGAGCCAGATTCACAAAAATTTTTCACCAGTCCTAGAACACTGCCATGGTGAGATATTTTGGCATAAAGAGACCATTAATGGATGATTTAATTAACTGAGCATTTATCATGGTTTTGAAAGTTTAATTTAGATTATCAAATACATTATAATAAATTCTGCATATTAATAAGTTCAAGTATAACAATATAATAAGCACTGTTCAGTCAAGAACATGATCAGCATGGTATTCCAAACATCAACAGTCAATTACACGTACACACACACAATGCTCTTCCTCTACCATTTCAGAGAGCTACGTGAACAGAAAGTCCATAATGAGATACAGTAGTTCATCAAGTATAATGAAACAAGAATAGCAAGAAAATAAGGTTAAGTAGAGGCTTATTTTACAACAGCATTAATGAACTATGACCAAATTCTGTACAAACAGAAAGATTGACTGATCTTTCTAAACAAACATTTGATTTTTATACTTTAAGACAACATGACACACTTCTTTCCCAATAAGTTAAGCCATTAGGAGTTATGATCCTGTGTCTGGTGGATTTTAAACCATTTTATTTGAAATAGATGTGTCTTCTTCTTCTTCTTCTTTTTTTGGTTGTTCCCGTTAGGGGTTGCCACAGTGGATCATCTTCTTCCATATCTTCCTGTCCTCTACATCTTGCTCTGCCACACCCATCACTTGCATGTCCTCTCTCACCACATCCATAAACCTTCTCTTAGGCCTTCCTCTTTTCCACTTGCCTGGCAGCTCTATTCTTAGCATCCTTCTCCCAATATACTCAGCATCTCTCCTCTGTACATGTCCAAACCAACACAATCTCGCCTCTCTGACTTTGTCTCCCAACTGTCCAACCTGAGGTGACCCTCTAATGTACTTATTTCTAATCCTATCCATCGTTGTCACACCCAGTGCAAATCTTAGCATCTTTAACTCTGCCACCTCCAACTCTGTCTCCGGCTTTCTGGTCAGTGCCACCGTCTCCAACCCATATAACATAGCTGGTCTCCCTATCGTCCAGTAGACCTTCCCTTTCACTCTTGCTGATACCAGTTTGTCACAAATCACTCCTGACACTCTTCTCCACCCATTCCACCCTGCCTGCACTCTCTTTTTCACCTCTCTTCCACAATCCTCATTACTCTGTACTGTTGATCCTAAGTATTTAAACTCATCCATCTTCACCAACTCTATTCCCTGCATCCTCACCATTCCACTGACCTTCCTCTCATTCACACACATGTATTCTGCCTTGTTCCTACTGACCTTCATTCCTCTCCTGTCTAGGGTATCTCCACTTCTCCAGGGTCTCATCAACCTGCTATCTACTCTAGCTACTTCCTCATACAATACCACAACTCCTCTCAAGGCACCCTGTCATATGCTTTCTCCAGAGTCCACAAAGACACAATGCTCCTTCTGGCCTTCCCTGTACTTCTCCATCAACACCCTTTGAGCAAACATCACATCTGTGGTGCTCTTTCTTGGCATGAAACCATACTGCTGCTCACTAATCATCACCTCCATTCTTAACCTAGCTTCCACTACTGTTTCCCATAACTTCATGCTGTGGCTCATCAATGTTATCCCCCTTTACTTACTACAGTTCTGTATATCCCCCTTATTCTTAAATATCAGCACCAGTACACTTCTCCACTCCTTAGGCATCCTCTCATTTTCCAAGATTCCATTAAACAATGTGGTAAAAAACTCCATTGCCATCTCTCCTAAACACCTCCATGTTTCCACAGGTATGTCATCAGGACCAAGGGCCTTTTCATTCTTCATCGCTGTCCTAACTTCCTCCTTGCTAATCTGTTGCACTTCCTGATTCACTATCTCCACATCATCCAAACTCTTCTTTCTCTCATTCTCTTCATTCATCAGCCTCTATAAGTACTCTTTCCATCTGCTCAACACATTCTCCTTGCTTGTGAGTATGTTTCCATCTTGATCCTTTATCACCCTAACCTGCTGCACATCTTTCCCAGCTCGGTCTCTTTGTCTAGCCAAACAGTACTGGTCCTTTTCTCCCTCCTTAGTGTCCAACCTCTCATACAACTCATCACACGCCTTTTCTTTAGCCTTCGCCACCTCTCTCTTTACCTTGCGCCTTATCTCCTTGTACTTTTGTCTACTTTCTGCATCTCTCTGACTATCCCACTTCTTCTTTACCATCCTCTTCCTCTGTATACTCTCCTGTAATTTCCCATTTCACCACCAGGTTTCCTTTTACTCCTTCCTCTGTCCAGATGTCACGCCAAGCACCCTTCTAGCTGTCACCCTTAATACTTCTGTTGTAGTTGCCCAGCTGTCCGGTACCTCTTCACTGCCACCCATTGCCTATCTTAACTCCTCCCTGAAATCAACCTTGCAGTCATCCTTTTGCAACTTCCACCATTTGATCCTTGGCTTTGCCCTCACTCTCCTCCTCTTCTTGATCTCCAACGTTATCCTACAGACCACCATCCTATGCTGCTTAACTACATTTTCCCCTGACACCACCTTGCAGTCTTTAATCTGCTTTAGATTGGCTTTTCTGCATTGGATGTAATCTACCTGTGTGCATCTTCCTCCACTCTTGTACATCACCCTATGTTCCTCTTCTTAAAATATGTATTCACCACAGCCATGTCCATCCTTTTCGCAAAATCCACCATCATCTGACCTTCTTCATTCTTCTCCTTGACACCATACCTACCCATCACCTCCTGTCTCCTCTATACCCTTCACCAACATGTCCATTGAAATTCACTCCACTCACCACCTTCTATCCCTTGGGTACACTGTCCATCACTTCATCCAACTCACTTCAGAAATCTTCTTTCTCATCCATCGCACACCCAGCTTGCGGGGTATATGCACTAACAACATTCATCATCACATCTCCAATTTCCAGCTTCATAGTCATTACTCTGCCTGACACTCTTTTCATCTCCAAAACACTCTTGACATACTGTTCCTTCAGAATAACCCCTACCCCATTTCTCCTCCCATCCACACCATGATAGAACAATTTGAATCCACCTATGATCCACCTGGCCTTATTCCCCTTCCATTTAGTCTCTTGCACGCACAATATACAGTATCAACCTTCCTTCTCTCCATCATATTGACTAACTCTCTCCTCTTACCAGTCATACTGCCAACATTCAAAGTTCCTACCCTCAGTTTCACTCTCTTTACCTTCCTCACTCTCCTTTTTCCTCCGGACACATCTCCCCCCTCTTCTTCTCCTTTTCCTGCCAACAGTAGCCCAATTTCCACCAGCACCCTGTTGGGTAACAGTGCCGGTGACAGTCGTTGTTAACCCGAGACTCAAAAGATCCGGTATGGAAATCTGTTTTGTTGTCTGCATGTTGATCTGGCAAAATTTTACACCAAATGCCCTTCCTGACATAACCCTCCCCATTTATCTGGGCTTGGGACCGGCGTGAAGAAACACAATGCTTTGTGTTTTTAAAATAGGTGTGTGTGATGTACAATTTTAGAATAAATTATACCATTCTTTGCACAGATTGAAAAAGAATTTATGCTACAAATAAGTGTATTTCTTATCAGAGGTTCTAATAATAAGAAGAAGAAGAAGTCTCTTTCATCACTTTATTGTAGCCTAAAATTATCTAGGAGTGTGCACATTGAAATTATTTGTTAGAGTCTGAAAATACTTCCAATATCTTCATTGCTATTACCTTATTGCTAGTATAAATTCAAGTGTAGATATAAATGATGTAGGCTTCTTTTGACAAAGTATGTATCTTTTACCAAGAAAAAGTACTGTGTTACCAGAATGTAACATTTAATGTGTAGTTGTAAAAGGATACATCCACATTGTCAAAATAGAGGTCTCTACATACATAAAGCTTCACTGAATGAAATAATGTGTAGGTTAAGGATGTCTGGAATGTGTGATTATTGTGGACTAGGTATGGATTGTGGACAGGAGCAGCAGAGAATAGCACCTCCGCCTTAAAGTGTTTCCTACACTGATTGCATATTTTCAGAGCACGATGCTAGCAAATCAGACAATTGTTAGTAATAGCTGGAGCACAGAGCAAAGCACACACAGAGGAGTTTGAACAAGATTTCCTTTCTATGGCTAACCAACTTCATGCAGTTCTATTGCCTTCTGATTCCTTCGCTACTCTGAACCTATGAATATTCACAAACCATTAGTAAACTAATTTCAAATGCAAATGTACAAGTTTACAATAGCATCAGACTTTTAAAAAAAATTATATATAATAATAATAATAATAATTATTATTATTATTATTATTATTATTTTACAGATTGCACTAAAGTAATCTGCTAATAACCCATAGTTATATCAATCAACCATGGGCACAACATAGGCTTCAAACTGTGAGACTTGGATGAGATTCCTAAATTCATTAAAGAAGCTTTGGAAGCCACAAGAATGACAGGGCTACAATATTGACTCATGCTCTCCTCCATGATTTCCAGCTCTAGTATCTCTCATATCGGCATCTCAGCTTTCTCTGACATGATATAATCGTTCACATATTTCAACCTTGAGTCACTAGGAATACCATGCATAATCAGACGGGTAAGACCCTGTTTATTATCCTTAGCATTCCTTCTTGCAGTTGATCATTTCTTTCCTGAGATGGCTTTTCTCAGTTACATGACTGAGGAAGAAGACTTAAGGTCAATCTGCCCTCTATAGCAGCAGTAGACCAACTTCTTTGGAGATGGGCTGAATTATCAATAAATATTCACATAGTGGGCAGTATAAAATCTGGGTGGTACTTGTGAACCCATGTAAATTTAGCACATGTGCTAATGACAAGCACTAACTTTGAATACAGTTGGGCCAAGAAATGGTTTAATTTTACAGCTTTTTATTAAAAAGCTATTAGGAGCAATTCCCAATGTGACTGAGTAATTTTAAAACAAAGCGATATTGTTATGGCATCATGCTAGTCAGGAACGTGAAACTGGTTGCTTCTGCACAAACTATTAATATCAAATGAGATACCGGATGTTGCAACAATTTATTCTTTGCAAAGATTTGTATCTGTTAGTATGCTTCTATACTGATCCCATAGGCACAGCAGGATTGTAAAGACTTGGAAACAAATCCAGGGTAATGTACAGTCTGTAGAAATAAAGTAAAGAGAACTTTGGTAAAATTATTTTTTAAGATCACTATTGCACTAGAGTTCAGTTACTCCCAGTAGCAACGCTCTTGGAACATTGTTCACAATGACAGCAAAAGGAGATAAATAAAGAGAATACCTGTCTCACAGTGCCTAAAGTCATGACAACGGGTTCAAATTCACCATGAAGAATGGCAATATGATTGGCTTATCTGGCAAAGTATGAACTTCTGTCTGATCACTGTTCTGCAAAATTGGGAAAATTAACAGATTTTGCCAGTTGCAACTGACTCAAATTATTGTAAAGTTTGAAGAATGGAGAAAAAGATAAATTAACAGCACTGTATCAAAACTGAAAGAAGCTCACATGGAGAGCTGCTAACCATCCTCCTCCTCTGACTAGGCAATGAAGTGTGTGAAAAACAAACACAGCGCCTGAAGGCATGGTCACAATGCTGCTGTCTGTACAAATACTCTACTACTCTTCGCAACAAACACACAAATGGAAATACAATAATACTTCCTTTTGGTTGATCCAAAACCACAAAACCTTTGTCCATCCAAAATCTTTCTTTCACATTTCTAGATGGCATTTTTTATATTGATTTGTGCATAAAACCAAAGTCACACCTAAAGTTCCACACTGAGGGGTGATGCTGTCAAGTAAATAAATCATTGATAAATTCAGCCGTGTGCAAACTCAAAGTCTTTAAAAATGCAGATGTAAGACAAAGGCAAGCAAGCGCCTAAAAATATGCACCCTTTAGCATTGTAAATGGTTCCTAATTGTATGGTAAAAGCTTGGTTTATTTAATTATTTTTTGAATGATGCAGTATGACAGCTTACTATACTTAACACACATCAGTTTGTCCATCAGTATTTCCTGAAATTTGATCATAGATAATGTATATTTTTTAACTTCAATATCAAAAATGTCAATGTGATCTGACTCATGTCTTCTTAGTGTTTGACTACCACAAGCCATTACATTGCTTTGGAAAAATATTATTTACACTTTTAAGGATCTGCAAAGCCCCCAAAATAGAAATACAGAATCTCTATATGCTTGAAAAGTATGATCATTACAGATTATAAAAGCTTTAAATATACCTGTATTAGTAGTAGTAATAATAATAATAATTCATTACATTTATATAGCGCTTTTCTCAATACTCAAAGCGCTATCCACACAGGGAGGAACCGGGAAGCGAACCCACAATCTTCCACAGTCTCCTTACTGCAAAGCAGCAGCACTACCACTGTGCCACCTGTGAGGATAGTAGTAGTATTGTCACATGTCACAGTCAAGTTCTTGCATGTGCGACTAAAATGAAACACATCTCCGCTCTTTGATGTCAAGATAAACAGGAGTTATTCAAATACATTAAAAAAATACAACTATTTTGCTGAGATTGTCATGTTTCTGTGTTTGTGTATCTTTACGAAACATGTCAATTAGTTTTAGGACTTTGAAAAAGCAAAGAATTCAGTCTAGGCAACTTGACAAACACAAGAAAGCTTATTAAGTGTAATTTTATCAGTTGAGGTCCACGTAGAACAATGCCTGATCAGGTTACTTTGAAAAAGCCCTTAACTCAAAGCTTAAATCACACCAGAAGACCTAAAACACTCAGTTTTTTGGCCATTTCATAGTGTATCAAATATCAGATGTCATCATAAGCAAGGGACAAGACCGTTGGAATGTCAAAGGCAGGCCCTGTCATATGCCAGAGTTGCAGGACGCTATAGATTAAGTTGCTTCATTGTATCTAACTTGCAGGAAACGTTTTCAGCAGACTGGTATGACAGATAACCATGAAAGATCTCACTACCCTTGAGTCACCCCACCAAAGCAGGTCCATTTGAGAGATTGTTTCAAATCTGCCATCCACACTGTTGCCAAAACTGCTAGCAGGCAAAGGAGTGACAGGGTATCAAGGGACATGCTCCATGCTACTGGTCTCAGAGTAACTGCTGTCAGAGCTCCTCTACTCGCTACCTCCTCCTACAGTAGGATAATGCCAGGCACCAAGATCATACACACAACTGCTGCAGTCATGACTGTCCTAGGAATGCTGTTATGCAGATGCTACCTTGGCCTGCCCCTCTGCCTTTTCTCCATACCTTAACCCTATAGAGCACCATTACAATGCCCAGAACTGGAACATCCAGAGATGTGACTTTCTACCTGCCAATGGTTTGCAACTCTGTTGAACGGGATAACATCTCCCAACTGCAGATTGGCTCATTGCCTCTATGCACCAGGCTGAAATTTTAGTTTATTGTTGCATTTTTTTTCCAATCAGTGTATAATATGCTGCTGCTGGAGTATGTGAATTTCCCCTTGGGATTAATAAAGTATCTATCTATCTATCTATCTATCTATCTATCTATCTATCTATCTATCTATCTATCTATCCATCCATCCATTTTCCAACCCGCTGAATCCGAACACAGGGTCATGGGGGTCTGCTGGAGCCAATCCCAGCCAACACAGGGCACAAGGCAGGGAACCAATCCTGGGCAGGGTGCCAACCCACCACAGGACACACACAAACACACCCACACACCAAGCACACACTAGGGCCAATTTAGAATCACCAATCCACCTAACCTGCATGTCTTTGGACTGTGGGAGGAAACCGGAGCGCCTGGAGGAAACCCACGCAGACACGGGGAGAACATGCAAACTCCACGCAGGGAGGACCCGGGAAGCAAACCCAGGTCCCCAGGTCTCCCAACTGCGAGGCAGCAGCGCTACCCACTGCGCCACCGTGCCGCAATCTATCTATCTATCTATCTATCTATCTATCTATCTATCTATCTATCTATCTATCTATCTATCTATCTATCTATCTATCTATCTATCTATCTATCTATCTATCTATAAAGAAAACCATTGCAAAACTGAATGGGAGTCCTTAATCTATAAGACTTGTTCTAACAGCCTACATTTGTTCAGGTTGAAAGTACAGCAGAGAGATGCCAGTTGACACTGACTCCAGCTCCAGCTGTTTGTGAATCTCTTCTCCAAGTAGTGCTTTTTTCTCTTTCCCCACACATTCTGGAACAGAATGAGACTAGATGACCATGAAGACTACTATAATACAATAAACCATTTCCAAACGTTCCTATGTTTGTCTACTAGATAATTACCTTACTGAAAACGTCCAGTCACAGATGAGTAAAATGATATCAAGTAAGCATGCACCTGATCAGCAGAGGTATACATATATCCTATTGTATTCAAATTTAGGTCTATGATATCTCTGCATTCAGTGTGATGGTTAAAAACTCAATCAACTTAAAAACATCCATTGATTTACCTCCTGACAAAAATCTGAATTGCTGACATCTGGACCAACGGAGTCTTTCCATACTCTGCTCCTCCATTTAACATGAGTTGGCAGAACTGATAATTCATGAGACAATGCAATATTTTTCCAATTCTACAGTGTGCATGCAGTGTTTGTATTTCTTACCTCACTCCAATCATACGTTAAGTTTTTTTACTGACCCATTTAGTTCACTACCATTCTCCAGGTTAGGTGTTCTGATGCACATCTCCTAGAACCACTGTTACTTTTACTTGTTAATTGACTGACTGTACCCTTCCTGTTATGGTGGAAGAACTGGCTCAGCCCATTACCATTACTGAATTAATGTGGTTTGGGGGCGGTGTGGTAGCGCTGCTGCCTCACAGATAGCAGACCCGGGTTCGCTTCCCAGGTCCTCCCTGCGTGAAGTTTGCATGTTCTCCCCGTGTCTGCGTGGGTTTCCTCTGGGTGCTCTGGTTTCCTCCCACAGTCCAAAGACATGCAGTTTAGGTGGATTGGTGATTCTAAATTGGCCCTAGTGTGTGCTTGGTGTGTTTGTGTGTGTCCTGCAGTGGGTTGGCACCCTGCCTGGGATTGGTTCCTGCCTTGTGCACTGTGTTGGCTGGGATTGGCTCCAGCAGACCCCCATGACCCTGTGTTCGGATTCAGAGGGTTGGAAAATGGATGGATGTGGTTTGGATGGTGTAATGAAAACCACTATGGGAGATAATGGCTTAAGTGACAGGCTTCCAAAGTTGTAGAATGATCTGCATGCACATGTAATGAAGGCCCCATCAGTCTCAGCTTTTAAATCCAGGCTGAAGACTAACCACTTCAGTCTAGCTTACCATAGTTACAGTTGCTGATTAGGCTGTGGGAAAGCAGCCAGTTGGCACTGGACACCAGAACGGTGACTTTGGCTATTATAACTGTTCAGAAACTCTAGATGTTTATTTTTTTTCCAGCAATATAACTATATGCTTGTGTACATAATGTTACAAAGGAGTTAGTTATTACAATTATTTATAATTTCTTAGCATCCTTCTATGAGCTCTTGTTCTAATTCTAAATTTGGCAATGGTTTTTTGATCAGAAGTCTTCTCTTACTTTTGTCAGTTTACTTTGTCCATTAATCGCTGCCATTTCAGCTTCCCATCCCGCTTTGTTCGGCGTATGTTCTCAGAGGTTGTGACCTTTAAGTAACAGAATGGTCATGAAACGTAACACTTCCTATCTCATTTTGAAGATGCAAATCTTTTTTGTCAAACACCCTTTTGCTTTTCAACTGTTTTCTCCAAAAGTTTTTTTTTTCTGGTTTCAACTTGTGTACATATCTTTGGCTTTTAATGTTTGGCTTTAGTAATGGATCAGTAGAAATCCCGATCTCAACTCATTTTTCAGCTTTTTGTTTAAGTCCTTTCTCTCCGTTACTCTCAAAATATTTTTTGCTAGTCTCTCTATCATAACACATAAACGTTGTATGGCTTAACATTTACTGTTAGCACATTATAACTGTAAATATTTTTAAGTTCACTATGCAAAAAATAAACTGAATTGAATTGGAAGCCCATTCCCAAAGCACCAATGACACTGTTGTGAAAGAAAATCCATCATGTGTTCCTAATATTGTTGATTTGTCTGCCACTTACCAATACTGCATCAATCAATGCACCATAAAAGGTTCCTTTTGCCCATACTAGTTCTTAAAATTGCTCACAACACTTTTAATTGGCAACTGCTTATCTGCTTTGAATTGATTTTTTGTACACATGACACTGTCATTGATTGGACAGTCAATTACTTGTCAGGTTGGAGAACCACATAAAGTGTCCATTCATTCTGTTCTGTTTTCACAGAATACAATGAATGGGACCTGTGTTAAAGATGTTTGCATATTTTTTATAATGCATAAATACAAATAAATTCTGAAGACCTCCAGAGGCTTTGTAAAGCCAACTACACAGATAATAAATCCATCCTCATGATTTATAACGCTTCCTTTATACAAAATGAAGGCACCTAAGTATTCTAAAAAGCCCAAGAAATGCACAATAATATACTTAGGGAACACCTGATGCAGTAGATCTACCTACTAAGCACATCATACATTATGTCAGTGTTACTTAAATCATGGGACACAACACAGATTGGGGTGTAGACAAGTTTGAGATGGTTTGGCACATGATTGTGTAGCAAGATTAGTTTATCCAAGTGTAGCAAGTTATATTTATGCT
This sequence comes from Erpetoichthys calabaricus, assembly GCF_900747795.2. Lineage (NCBI taxonomy): Eukaryota > Metazoa > Chordata > Cladistia > Polypteriformes > Polypteridae > Erpetoichthys > Erpetoichthys calabaricus. The sequence goes on along the minus strand of NC_041410.2, from coordinate 80,759,097 downwards.
ATTTTATTGCACTCTTTACCATGGTACTATGCTATCTAAGATGTAGCCTATAAACAATACCGGTGGCATAAAACAGACAGCTATTGTTTCTAAGGCATTAAATTTTTTTAAATATGCCTGCAGGCAACCCCACCACCATCCCTTCTTTCAAAACCCCCTGAAACAACCAAACTGAAATAGTTGACAGCACTTCCATGTATATGAAGGGGTAGAGCACTTGGTGGCGATGACACAGACCGGCTTGTGACATGAAGAGACCCTATGCCTAGTCTGAAATGGTTAAAGAAAAATATAATGAAGAATTTATTTCTTTTAGCTTTGGTAAAGCTTGCACAAAGCATTTACACTGGGAGTGATACAACTCAAGAATCTATTTCCTGTCTTTAATGATAATTATTGTTTTATTAACCAAATGTTTGCTTTTCATTTTTCCCTTTTAGTAATGTTTACGTGAGAAATGTGTTTGAAAGGAAAGTAAATCTATTATTGTTTTTCATATTATTATTATTATATTATATTATTATTATTATATTATATTATTATTATTATATTATTATTATATTATTATATTATTGAGGAGATCGTTCCTCCCCCAAACTATTCGACTCTTCAATTCCACCCGGGGGGGTAAACGTTAACATTTAACATTATACAAAGTTATTGTCTGTTTTTCACCTGCATTATTATTATCTATTTTATCCTACCTACTATACTAACATTAATATCTATCTATCTATCTATCTATCTATCTATCTATCTATCTATCTATCTATCTATCTATCTATCTATCTATCTATCTATCTATATATTTTATCCTACCTACTATACTAACATTAATATCTATCTATCTATCTATCTATCTATCTATCTATCTATCTATCTATCTATCTATCTATCTTATCCTACCTACTATACTAACATTAATATCTATCTATCTATCTATCTATCTATCTATCTATCTATCTATCTATCTATCTATCTATCTATCTATCTATCTATCTATCTATCTATTTTATCCTACCTACTATACTAACATTAATATCTATCTATCTATCTATCTATCTATCTATCTATCTATCTATCTATCTATCTATCTATCTATCTATCTATCTATTTTATCCTACCTACTATACTAACATTAATATCTATCTATCTATCTATCTATCTATCTATCTATCTATCTATCTATCTATCTATCTATCTATCTATCTATTATGGCCATTGTTTTTTTTTGTCTAAGTATTGCTCTTCTGTCACTGTGGTGAAAAACCTCTTCTTATACGTCTCTGTATGATACCAATTTCCTTATTTGGGGTCCTGAAATTAAAAAGTTTATGAACACTTGCATTATGCACACCTATTAGACAGGCTAAGAAAACCAGGTTGACATTCTGTCATTTATATTTATATAATCATCTAGACAGAAAGGAATGACTTCCTAAAAACAGCCTGATGAACGTTTTGATATTCTGTATTGAATATGGACTTCCTGACACCTTATTTGAAATGCGACATTTTGAGCAAATATCTTTTTTTTTTTAGATTTAGCAAAATAGAGAAGTTGGAGTGACTTTAGACTGAAGGAGACATAAAACGTAAATGCAGATGAATGTAGACACCTCCAAATGAACAGATGCAGATGGATTTTAATCTCAACAAAACTTTCAGAAATTCAGGATTCTTTACCACATTCACTAAAAATCCCACACACCAAAATATCTCCTATCTGACCTGAACATTGCTGATGATAAAATGATAACACTGATACACACGCATAGAGAGAGAAGAGGGTTGTTTCAGACATTCGCTAAAATAAGAGCAAATTTGTTCTGCATGATTAGGAAATGGTGCATCTTAGAGACCTGATTGGAAATGACACCGGCTGTTTAAAGGTGGTATTGTAAGCTAATAGCACAAAATTCGTTGCTAGGAGACAAGAAACCTGAGGTATGTGAGATATTGCCAGTCGATAGGTCAAATCAGACTCCTGAAGGAATGTGAGATTTTGAAGAGGCAGACTGTAAACACCAATGGTAGCCTGGTGGTTTATCAATACTGTCCATGCACTGTAATGTCCTGTTAACATCTTTAAAGAATGAAATAAAATCAAAATTACACGTTAATAGCATCTTTTCTTGCACAGTTTACAGTTGTTTTCTCTGTTCACTGATATAAATGATGCTTTAGGCTCTGAAACTTTCACAGAAATATCTCATACAAAGAAAGAGCTACCAGCAAACAAGGCCTAAAATGACAAATAATAATACTACCACAGAGGATCAAGTATCACCCTCATTTGTGCCAGTTCTCAGATCAAATAAAATGATTTCCTCTGAGCTACAAAGATCAGTGCCAGAAACTGGAAATTTAAGGTTTGACAGTAACAGAACGAATGACCATTTTGGAAAAGCACTCCCTAAAGTAAATCTGTGGGAGAGAGCAATTGGATGGGTTATGCTTCAATGGGGGGATTAACAGACAGGTTGCTGGGATCTGGGTACAATTGATTAATATTTTAGGATACTGGAACAAAGCAGGATAAGAATGTGTAGACGTTAAGGTATAAGTTACCTTACAGAACTGGCTTCCATTTGCATTATGCCTACATTAGACTAAAAAGTTAATAAACTTGCAGGACTCTATGATCTAGCAGTATTGGAACATAAAGGCTGTCAAACACAGGTGATGAAGAACTTAAATAATTACAACACAAATGAGCAATGCTATAGGATACTGGACAATGGCAAAATTATAATCTACTGAACGTAAGGTACAGGTTATTAATATCTTATTCAACCCCCAAGTACATTAAACCTCTAGGACACAGAAACATGATAGGCTTAGACTCCAAAAGGCTTAAAATAGAATGGCAGGATCAATTTATAGAAAATATAGGGTGCTAGAAACTAACAGGATTACACTGCAAAAGGGTAATGCTGTGAAATACTGGAACATGGTAGGACTGGAATCCATAGAAGTTATCATTTAAGTTATTACATTTTTACTAGGATTAGACTCCATAGGTGGTAAACAATGCCAGGACCTGACATGATTAGAAAACCTTATAATGAAAAATATAGGACAGTTTATATTCCAAAGGTGGAAATCCAGCCTGACTTTGGGATCCTACTAGATAAGGCTCCATCTAAGTAAAATACAGCATATTGAGATCTAATTCGATTAGAATGAAGAGTAGAGAATGAAAAAAATGTTACCATATGATAAGATTGACTTCACCGCTGAAAAGACTGCAGGACACTGAGATATGACAGCCTTTTACTTTACTAGTATGATACTGTGGCATGCTTGGATACAGCAGGATTGCAATTCATAGAATTTAAAACAGAAGTTATTAAAATCTAATAGGATTAGACTTCATAGGTGGTAAATCTGCAGTATGCTACGATTGGGCTAGGACTAAGCACAACATAACTTAAAGTACTAGACAGAGGAACCTACTGTGACAGGATTAGTTATGCAAGGGTTAAAAATGCAAAAAATCCATTTATATCAAGGCCAACTCTAATAGAGAAAACAGTAGGGGAACCCAAAAAAAGGGCAAAAGAAGTAAAACTTAAATTTTTTCTTTTTTTTTTTTTTTTGATTTGCTGAAACGGGAATCCTCACAAATTAAGCTAAAGGATACTGAGATAAAACGGCCACACATTCCAAGTTGGAAAATCATCAGGAAGCAAGCAAAAAGACTTGATTCTAAAAAATAACAAAGATACAAAATGCTAAGATCTGAAACACTTACAGTAGATTTGCTTCTAGCTGGTGAGATTCAAAGGCTTTCAGCTGCAGAGTGTAGAGACCTGGCAGTGTTATAATTCACTAGTGTAAAAAGTGAAGGAGCGAGACTATAAAAAAATGGAAGTATGAACTGACAGAATAAGGCTTCAGAAAAATGTTGACCTTCTGCATTCTATCTAGACTCAAAATGCCGGTTTCAACTGTGTTCACTCTCACCCTCCCAAAAGTGAGATACAATGTTTTATTTTTCAGTACCGTGCCTTCTGTGCAATGGAAAACGCTACTTCAATGATTTGTGTTCTAGTATTAGTCTCTCAGAAGAGCTGCTGGGAGAGAATTTACCAGTAATACATAGCATGACTGTATTTGACGTCTTTTCTCTTTATTGCAGTATTATTTCACCATTAGCTTCAACCATGACAACCAAAAGCCTCTGGAGCTGCGAACTGAAGATGTCAAAGACTCTGATGAATGGGTGGCAGCGATAACACATGCAAGGTAACACCAGAAATTAATTCCTCCTGCCCAGGTTAAACCTTTAGGTGCAAACGGCAACAATATGAGATTTCATTTTTATTGAACAATAAATATCCTGATGACTCACGTTTTTGGTCATGGATATGATTAAACTTTCAGAGGTTTTAGTTTGGTTTTGGTGCAATTGGGTAGTAGGCTCTTAATAATGGACAGTGAAGGTTGGAGGCTATTCCTGCTGTTTATTGGTTTGGGGATAAAATCAGCCCAAAACCATTTCTGAAAAATTACCCACAAATATATTTTCATTTGTATATAGATCAGAACAATAATAAAACTAATTTATTATTCAAAGACTTAAATCTAAACCTGCTTGAAATAAGACCGAACTTCAACACAGAGGTATGGCTAGTTGGGGTTTGGTATCTCTAGGGCACCCTGCTGATTAAATTAACAGTATTTTATTTTCTATCTGACACCACCTCCATAATCACTGCTGTAGGAACTTGTTTTTAATGAAATAAATTTATTCGGGTGAAAAGCATTGCATAAACTGTATATAAATAATAATTTCTCCGTGGGTTGTTTGAGTCCCTCCTGATAAGCCCTGAGAAAAATTAAAGCATCCATGTACATTGCATATACAAAAATAGGCACCAAGAAAAATTTGATTTATACAAATTAATGCAATTGTGAGGACATTTACTTGAAAAGCATGTCCACACCTTGGAGTTCACACAAACGTCTGTATTGCTAACTGCCCTTTACACTATCCATTTTCAAAGTTACAAACATTACATTTTTATAAGATATTTATAATAGATAGATAGATAGATAGATAGATAGATAGATAGATAGATAGATAGATAGATAGATAGATAGATAGATAGATAGATATTAATTTTAGTATAGTAGGCAAGATAGATAGATAGATAGATAGATAGATAGATAGATAGATAGATAGATAGATAGATAGATAGATAGATAGATAGATATTAATTTTAGTATAGTAGGCAGGACAGACAGACAGACAGACAGACAGACAGACAGACAGACAGACAGATAGATAGATAGATAGATAGATAGATAGATAGATAGATAGATAGATAGATAGATAGATAGATAGATAGATAGATAGATAGAAATTAGCCAAAACATATCATGCTTTTAGAATTAAAAAAAGTTTTATAAAGATGATATAGCACCACATTGAAGTCTCATGCACACTTGGATAATTGGCAAATCTTTCTGATCACTGGTACCACAATATCAATGGGAGAAAAACTCCATCTCTATGTATCTAAGGACGCACCCTTTCAGAAGTTACCTCAGTACCCTAAGTCATGAAACCCTACTTACTATTTTGCTAATCAAATCTACCAATAAAAGTCTCATGACATTGTAAAGGTTGCCAAAGTAGGCCTCGATGGAGAGCACATGCCTGTTCTGAATTCTTTGCCCCTTAGAATTGGACCAGATAATGGCATATAGGTGTTATGACCATCAATGTGTAACACAATAACTTTTACACACGACCTAATATGCCTCATCTAATATCTTTCAGTTGAAACTATTGCAATTAACCCATCACTTACAGTCTGGACTGGGTGTTGGGCAGGGTCATGGGGTCCAGCGGCTGTGTGGCATCTGTTGGAAAAGATTCACTGACCTTGACTTTGCTGACGATGCTATGATCTTCGCTAAGTCAACGGAGGCTCTGATCAGGGTGCTCGAGAGACTGAGTGAGGAGTCTGAGTGTCTGGGCTTGCAAGTGTCGTGGATAAAAACCAAGATCCAGGCATTTAATAACCTCTTAGGCACAGCCATTAGCAGTGTGTCTGTCTGCGGAGAGAGTGTCAACCTTGTCAAGAGGTTTACTTACCTTGGCAGCGACATTCATGTCTCTCGAGACTCTTCCTATGAAGTCAGTAGATGGTTTAGGAGAGCATAGTTGGTCATGAGGTCGCTGGGAAGTGGTGTGTGGTGCTCTCAATATCTATGCAAAAGGACGAATGTCCAAGTCTTTAGAGTCCTGGTGCTTCCTGTCTTGCTATATGGTTTTGTGACATGGATGCTATCCAGTGACCTGAGATGAAGACTGGAGTCCTTTGGTACTGTCTCTTCGGAGAATCCTTGGGTACCGCTGGTTTGACTTTGTGTCAAATGAGTGGTTGCTCATGATGTCCCGAATGAGGCACATTACCTGCATTGTGAGGGAGCATCAGTTATGGCACTATGGCCAGGTGGTGCATTTCCCCGAGGGTGGTCCAGCTCGCAGCATCCTCATTTTTGAGGACCTGAATGGCTGGACCAGGCCAAGGGGATGCCCATATATGCAGCAGATAGAGGGTCATTTCCAGAAGGTGGGATTGGACCGCGTGTCTGTCTGGGGGGTTCCCAACCAGGATCCCGAGCTGTTTCGTCATGTGGTGGGTGCGGCAATGCACTGTATCAGTGCATGATCCCAAACCTGACCTGACCTGTACATAAATAGGATGTAGAAAGACAACCAGATGGCCTAGGGTAAAGATAACATAGACAAACGGACAATGTATAAAATTTGCAGAGACAATAAATGGGTGGGCAGCACGATGGCACAGTGGTAGCGCTGCTGCCTCGCAGTTAGGAAACCCGGGTTTGCTTCCCGGGTCCTCCCTGCGTGGAGTTTGCATGTTCTCCCCGTGTCTGCGTGGGTTTCCTCCGGGTGCTCCGGTTTCCTCCCACAGTCCAAAGACATGCAGGTTAGGTGGATTGGCGATTCTAAATTGGCCCTAGTGTGTGCTTGGTGTGTGGGTGTGTTTGTGTGTGTCCTGCGGTGGGTTGGCACCCTGCCCGAGATTGGTTCCTGCCTTGTGCCCTGTGTTGGCTGGGATTGGCTCCAGCAGACCCCCCCGTGACCCTGTGTTCGGATTCGGCGGGTTGGAAAATGGATGGATGGATAAATGGGCTGAAATTCTAACCTATCATGATAGCCCGAAAAGGCAGCAGTATTAACTACTGCTCCGCCAAGCCAACTACTGATTCAAAATTCTAAATCACTTAATACTAATCAGTGTGTGCCTAGGAAATCTACTTCCATCTATTCCTAACACACACCTAAAATCCTATAACTACACTATCTTCTAAAGCATACCAGGTAGAAGCTCAGAATCTGGATTGAAAGATGTTAACAGCCAATTTCAGGGATTTTTCTAAATATAGCCCAGTCTCCTCAGTATTCGAGGAGTCCAGCTTGCTGTGCTGCTAAGCCTCGACTTCACTGTTGCCATGCAGGATTAGTTCCATCAATGTTTGGATATGCCGTCTGGACGGAGGAGAGATGGAAACAAAGAACTACAATCTGCAGACAAGTAAAATGCAGACCTTTCCAGAGGAATGCCTTGGGTCTAATGTTAGTGTCAGTCACGCCACGGATTTGCAGGCAACACAATGGCACGCAGTACACAGAGCAAACCATGCACTTAGCTCATTAGAATAAACAGAAGACCAGCAAGGACTAAAATAGCAGTGTTCTCAAGGTCATATCAGTTTAATGAAAAATGTCATATATTGTCTAAGGTGGATTCCTTTGTCCAGTCTGGCTACTTCTGTTTAATAAGAATGTTCAAAACAGAAATTAACCTGTGTTGTGTTTCTCTAGACAAAACTGAGATGAATAGTTTCTTTCACATGTCAAAAAATGGAGAAAGCTGGCTTCGCTTAATTTTTGCGAGCCCCTAACTCCACGGCATTAAAAACTATAAAAGCAATGGTCCTACTGTGTATTCGTAAGATATAATAATCCATGAAATATAAACTTTCACCAAAAAATAATCAAAGGAATGACACAGTACCCATTATTTTCTGTTCTTTTCTCAATAGATTCTGAGAATTAAATGTGTCTCTGTATTGAAACACAAATCAGCATAATCACTGAAACAATCTTTCCTTTTTTGTACAGGCACTGTGGTGTAGTGGCTAAAGAAATGAACTCTGAACACATTCATTTCTGGACCCCAACTCTTATTATGACCATAAGGAAGCCTCTTTACCTGCCTGTGTTCCATATTTGTACTATTTAACTTGAACTCGAAAGTGCCTTTTGTATAATGAGGACACGGGACACAGAGTCGCAACCTTAGAAAACGTTTATTCAACAAGCAGCAGGAAGTTCCCTACTCTCCAACATCCTGGGCATACCGCAAAGCATCATGGAATATGTAGTCCCATTACTACACCTTTGGATGGAATTACTATAGACAGGAGCTATATAAAATATAGGGACATTGTATACTGCATGTCTCATCTGTGGGTCTTTTGACCTTATACCACTCCACTGTCATGTGTAGAATACTCTATATCAAGAATAAAACAAGTGAGGTAGAGTTAGATGTAGCTGCACATAAATATGATAATATTACAATAACAGAAACCTGGCTAAATCTTAAAAAATAGGAGGAGAACTTTTTAGGAAAGATACAAAAACAGAAAAGGTGTCAGAGTCTGCATTTCTGTAAAACAGTAGTTGAGTGAATGTTTTCTCCAATTGGATGATTAGCGAGGATGCTTGCATTTGACTAGAAAGTATCACATAGTCAATAGGGTTTAAATACCCAAATATTAATTGACAAAGCCAACTCAAAATGATGCAAACAGACTCTCTTAATATTTTATTACTTAAATAACTGTCTGAGAGGAGGTGCAGTGTATTAAGAAGGGTAAGGATAAACTACCATATACAAAGTTATTTCTAACCTTGCATTTCTCTGAAGTTTATATGTGTGAGGAATTCAATAACCTCCCAACAGTAACAGGGATTATCAAGGAGGAATTTTAGTGATCTGGAAATTGTTGATGTAAAAGTGCTGCTTAGATTAAATAGACTGAAGTCTAACAAATGATCTATACTACATAGCATATATTCTAGAGTGTTTATAAGTATGCACTGCATATAAATCCTTCATGCATATTTTTCTAAAATCACTGTATATCTGGGAAATTCGTAAGGACTAGAATCTAGCAAATACAATCCGATAATAAAAAGCTGCAATTGGGCTGAAGTAACTATAGACCACTGCGGTGGGCTGGCACCCTGCCTGGGAATTTGTTCCTGCCTTGCGCCCTGTTCTGGCTGGGATTGGCTCCAGCAGACCCCCGTGACCCTGTTTTAGGATATAGCGGGTTGGACAATGACTAACCGGGTCCTCCCTGTGTGGAGTTTGCATGTTCTCCCCGTGTCTGCGTGGGTTTCCTCCGGGTGCTCCGGTTTCCTCCCACAGTCCAAAGACATGCAGGTTAGGTGCATTGGTGATCCTAAATTGTCCCTAGTGTGTGTGCTTGGTGTGTGTGGGTGTGTGTCCTGCGGTGGGCTGGCACCCTGCCCGGGATTTGTTCCTGCCTTGCGACCTGTGTTGGCTGGGATTGGCTCCAGCAGACCCCCGTGACCCTGTGTTAGGATATAGCGAGTTGGACAATGACTGACTGACTGACTGACTAACTAACTATAGACCAGTAAGCTTAATATGCATCACAGGTAAAATATTGGAAGAAATTATTAATGAAAATATCAAGCATCACACAGCAAGAACAAGTATATTAGAAGGCAGCATGTATTTAGACAAGGGAGATCATATTTTACTAGTATGCTAGAACTCAGTGAGGAAGCAACAAAAGCATAAAATCAGAGAGATGCATATTCTATTATTGTCCTCATAAGAATTACTAATGAACACTTTGAAATCACTTCAGTTTTTTTTATCAGGCATCTCCTGGCTCACTGGTAAGTGAAAACCCTAACATATGATATACCGTTCGGCATTTCGTGATGTCGAGTTACACGAGAAGTCGAGATTTTTAGAGATCCCTGATATTTTTGCCTCTCTAGACCTGAAAAACCCTCATTTTTAAGCCATTTTTGGGCCATATTTTGTGCAAGAAATTCACAGTTTTGATAAAGCACAAACTAATAGAGGAGTCTTTGCAAAAATGATCAGAAGGACTTGAAGTTGTGCATGCCACATTAAATGACCTCAGCGTCAAAAGTTACTCTTTTTCACTAAATTTTGAAAATATGGGGATCAACTACAGTATATTGAATAGGCATGTGGGGTGTTGTTTTATGTTATTTTGATTTTTTTATGATTATGATTTTTCTGAAATTCAGTTCTTTACCGATGGTCCTAACCCTCCAAGAAACCTCCCAGAATGTTAATAATGACAGATTTCAAACATAAGCATGTGAGGTATTGTTTTGGACTATTTCAACGTCAATGATTATGAATATGATGTTATTTTGATTTTTGATCCTTTACTTGGGATCTAGCCCTCTACGCACCTCTATCAGAAGATGAAAAATAACACATTTCTAATTCAAATAGAAAATATTTAGACTTTAAACATTTAAATTGAAGCACGCATTTTAATATTTCAAATATTTCATGTATCTTGTCTTGTTTATTATGTAGTTCTACGTCATGAAATAAATGATTACATTTCTTATGAACGTCCCAAATTTGGGCAAATTATGTAAATTCAGACTTTTTTAAATTTGAATTCCAGAGCACTTTGGATAAGTTCTAACCTTGAAGGGCTATAGTGATCAAATTAAAAGAACCGGAAGTTTAAGCCACAATGTGCAGACAAATTCAAAATTGGTTTAAACAACTGAAACAATGAGTGAACAGAAGCCATTAAAAAGGCTAATAGGAAGAAAGGCTATAAACTGTAGGATGTGTAGAGTATACTGTAAATCAAAGGAGGTTATGCTTAATAAATATAACTCACTAGTGAGTTCTCATCTGAAGTAATTTGTACGGTTTTGTTCTACATATTACAAAAAAGAGATTGCAGCACTAGAGACAGAGAAGAGCAAGTAGACTGAGTACAAGACTGAGTGGTATGAGCTACCTGTATTAGGAAAGACTGAAAGATCTGAACCTTTTCATTTTAAGCAAACAGAGACTAACAATTGATATGACTGGAATGTTTATAAGTATGAAGGAAATTAGTACAATGGATCTCAGCTGGTGCTTTAAAATAATTTCCTTAACAAGAACATGGGGGGGTACAGATGGAAACATGTCAAGGGCAAATTTCCTATAAACATTAGAAAGCTCTTTTTCACACACAGAACCATAGACACATGTAAAGAACTACCAAGCAGCATGACAGACAACAGGACTTTAGGGACATTCAAAACTCTACTCAGTGTTATTTTGTAGAAATTAGGTGAACAGGATTTTGTTGGTTTGAATATTCTGTTCTCGTCTAAACTGTCGTAATATTCGAAAGTGCTAAATTCCATTCAGCTTAAAGCATTAAATAAACATTTCTTTATCTTGCATGAACTTTACACTTTTACAAGCTAAAAAATATTAAAATGCCCTCCTGCCAAAACACACAATTTTACAGATACACAAATCATGTGTTTCACACTTGATTAACTAATACGAATAAATTTTTTATACTGCCAGTAGTAGCACAACCCCAATATATTATCTGAAAATAATGATATCAGCCCTAGTCATACACAGTTTTATAAAAAGTGCAATCTTTCTTTTTTTCACAGTTAAAGTATGAGGACAGTACCTCACTTATAGAAAATACCTTTTCATTTATGAAAAGCAAAGAAAATATTCATCTCAGCTGGCAAGCAAAGAGAAAACCATCACCCTTGCTTGTTGAAACACTAACAGCTCTTGAGAAATAACGTATTTTCTATTTTGAGAAATGCTACATCTACTACATTAAAATACAGTATTATCATTTTCAATAAACAGGGAGAAATGCACCTTATTAATTTTGCACTGTTCTACATTCTTACTTGAGCCTAGACTTTTCTTAATTTCTGCTCAAAAGAAACATTCATACATTGCATAAATGTGACCTGACAGCACCTTCACCCCTAACCTTTATCCTCTTCCTCAGTTACAGGAACCTTGCTACAGAACATGAGAGCCTCATGCAGAAATATCTCCACTTATTGCAGATTGTGGAGACAGAGAAAACAGTTGCTAAGCAACTACGACAACAGATTGAAGATGGAGAAATAGAAATTGAACGCTTAAAGTCTGAGGTACGCAGTCTGATTGCTCCTACTCCCTGAGCTTCTGGTTACTGCTAGGAGACCAGGCAATATCTTTCCAATGTGATACTGCCTTTTGGGAGTCTGGCCACCCACCACTGGTTTATGCACTGGTGTATTCAAACCAGTTCTATGGGCTGCTTAGCTTTTGTAAAAATGGATGAAATTATTATGTCACTTTCATGTGTAAATGTGACACTTGTAGTGTTTACATCTCTGAATATTTATGAGTTCAGTGCTTTTTGCTATTGCTGCCTGTGAAAAATGCTAATTGACCTCCTTTCTGAGGAGGCGGGGCCTCTGTGTGCTAACTCATATCCTTGAAATTGACCTTCTGTTTGTCCAGCTGGCCAGGAGAAAGGGATGCACATTCACCATTCTGGTCAAAATGGTCCTTGTCAGTCTATAGCAAGAATTCTTGGAGAGAACAGAGCAGTATTCCATAACTGTTTTACAGCTGAAGTATCCAGTTGATAAATAAAATGTACTCAGATTATCCCATTATGACATGCACTGCCAGTACCATGCTGTTGGACATACAGTAGGTCAATTAAAGTGTTGCAACTTCTTCAGCCACTATCAATATTACACAGCATGTCCGGTTTTTCAGCTGTTTCAATGAGTGTCATCATTATCTAAGTTCTGTTTAGTCATCAGTCAATCAATTTTCTAAGCCTGTTTTTTACCCATGTATGTTTGTGAGGAGCCAAACCTTATATTTCCAGCAAAAAACAAATTAAAGGACAACACACTCAATATGACTTAAGTTCATGATACTTTTAGTCTTACCTTTCTGCTCATTAAGACTGGAGTTTTATCATACACAAACTCAAAGGCCCCTTATGTGAGGATCTATTTTAGTTGATTTGCTGCTCCGTCCCTTATTGCTGAATTTGTTAAATCCATCTCTCTCTCTCTCTCTCTCTCTCTCTTTCACTATTGCAGATTGCAAGCTTATTGAAAGACAATGAGCGCATACAGGCAAACCCAACAGCTGCACCCAGTGATGATGATTCTGACATCAAAAAGATCAAAAAGGTTTGTTCTGTAAAGTGCTGTCTGCACAATTCCTCAAAAGTTAGTCCATACTGGCTCACAAAACAATTTTAATCAATGTTGACAACTTACCTATGCTGGCCAAGGAGCCAAGTATACTGATCTCTCTGTGTAACATGACATGCTTACCAGTGCCAAGAGTAACACTTGGCAACAATAACACAAACCATAGTTTTTGCATACCCAAGGTAGCAGGACTAGGGATTCAGTATATATACATTTAAAAATAAGAAATGGCATGTAATAAAATGAATGACAATAATGTATTTACATCAGAAGAATATGGAGATGTAAAAATGAAGCATTAAGGAACTGATAAAAATCCTTATTAGTTTCTGATAATCATACACTCTGCATTATTAAGGCATGAAATTGAACTGCCAGGACTGATGTTTCACAAGCAAACAATACATAATGCATGTCACTCTGTTGCATATTGTTGTAAAATAAGCACTGACACAGAAGAAAACAATTTTAAATATTTGAAACACTAATTCCAAAATACTGTTCCATAACAGTTTACTATTTATAGTAGTACTCTAATGTGTGTCTGTTCACATACATAAGTTTACATACATGAAGAAAACAGAGTAGCAGGTTATTCCTCATGGTCTTAAGGTTATGACCTTGTGCTGACCAGAACAGACCAGTCAAGACCAGCTGAAGTCTTTTCTTTGTTTAGTTCAGAGTGGCGGAGGCATTGAACCTCACATTGTAACACTACCACTCACAAATACATAAGTGTACATTACATTACAATCTAGATGAGAACAGATCATTCAGTCCAACAAGGATCAACAGTCCTATCCACTTAATTCTTCTAAAAAACATCAAGTCGAGTTTTGAAAGTCCCTAAAGTCCTACTGTCTATCATGCTACTTAGTAGCTTACTTCAAGTGTCCGTGGTTCTCTGTGTAAAGAAAAACTTCCTAATGTTTGTGTGAAATGTACTCTTAACAAATGTCCAACTGTGTCCCCATGTTCTTGATGAACTCATTTTAAAGTAACAGTCTTGATCCACTGTACTAATTCCCTTCATAATTTTGAACACCTCTTAATCTCTTAATCTTCTTTTGCTTAAACTGAAAAGGCTCAACTCTTTTAATCTTTCTTCATAATTCATCTCCTGTATCCCTAGAATGAGCCTAGTCGTACTCCAGATGAGGCCTCACCAGTGCATTATAAAGCTTGAGCATAACCTCCTGTGACTTGTACTCCACACATCAAGCCTCTATATAACCTAACATTCTGTTTGCCTTCTTAATGGCTTCTGAACACTGTCTGAAGGTTGATAGCGTAGAGTCCACTATGACTCCTAAATCCTTCTCATATGGTGTACTCTCAATTTTCAGACCTCCCATTGTGTATTCAAACCTAACATATATATAAAGGTCATGTACAGAATAACAAGTACTCAGTATACAATAGGGTGTATTATATTTGCCTGTCTGATATCCATGATATATACATCCGTATACTGTAAATATGGTAATAAAATGAAGGATTGACATAAAAAAAGTTTTACATCAGTTACATTTTTAGATGTTCTGGGTCTATATCTACAATATTCTTGACACTGAACAGTACCAGACCTTCATATAAATCTTAATAACAGAAAAAAGCAACAACAAAATATGACGTTCATAAATTATGTGCATTGAATCAATTCTTGGCCAAGCTATGTATGTATTTTACTAAAAAAAACAAGCATTTATTTTGTTTCCAAATATCCAGTATATGAAGACATAGCAGAGCTTTGGTTTTCATGACCAGGGTGAAGATGTCATCATCCAACAAATCTGGCAGAGTGAATTCCACTACAAGTTTTCAGTAGCAATTTTCGCTTTACCGTTGGCTTTAAGGTCAATAACTCCAATATTATGACTGCTATGGTTGCTGCAAATTAAAAGTATCATCTTGAATTTCTTACCTCATGTGGCTAGAGTGTGTGGGCATTTCCTGGATGACAAAGGGGATTGATGCCCTTGACTGGCCTACACGTTTCCCATACCTGAATCCAATTGAGAACCTTTTTATCATTATGTATTGGTGCATTTGATGTTGCCACATAGCACGACAGACTGTTCAGGAGCTCACTGATGCCCTGATCCAGATCTAGGAGGAGATTCCCCCAGGACACCATCCACTGTCTTATCAAGAACATGCCCAAACATTGTTGAGAGTGCATACAGGCACATGGGGGTCATACACACATCTGAGTCATATTATGAGTTACCATGATGAAATTTATGCAAGCTGGATCAACTTGTGATTTCAACTTTTGACTTTGATTTTTGGTGTGATGTTGAATCCAGCCCTCAATCGATTGGTGATTTTGGTTTCCAACGACAATTGTTACATCATTTTGTTCTCAACAAATTACACAGTTTTGCTCAGTAAAGATTTTCTACTAGAACATTTCATTCATCGTGATCCAATGTGTGATTCAAGTGTTCCCATAATTTTTTGAGCAGCCTATATGTACAGTACAGTAAATACAAATCTCCCACAAAAATAACAAAACTAGGGAACCAGTTCTCAGACGTGGTGTCATTTTTCAGGCACACCTTACTGACCAAGTAGAGCTGGAGTCCAAAATTGTTTAAGTTTCGTGTACAAGCTTTAAAAATGCATCTAAGCATGTTCTGTGCAACCTGCAATAGTATTAGAATTATAAAACATCACTTTTTTGCACCACAAACATTTCTGCCTCGTTCTTACTGAACCACACCTGTGATTTTAGAAAGAGGATCTTACAGTTGTTATATCACCATTTGTACCTTGTTTCACAAATGCTTATTTTGTGCCATTTTCCTATAGGTTCAAAGCTTTCTACGAGGCTGGATGTGCCGAAGAAAGTGGAAAACCATCATTCAGGACTATATCCGCTCCCCACATGCTGAAAGCATGAGGAAGAGAAATCAGGTGGTGTTCAGCATGCTGGAGGCTGAAGCTGAGTATGTACAGCAGCTTCACATTCTAGTCAATAACTTCCTAAGGCCACTGCGCATGGCCGCCAGCTCCAAAAAGCCACCCATTACGCATGATGACGTCAGCAGCATCTTTTTGAACAGGTAAACAGCTGAAGATGATTTAAGGTCACACATTTAATGCATTGCAGATTCATTTATCTTAAAATCTTATACCTTAGACAGTTCTCCCATGCATTTTCTGAACTTACTTTTTCCAGGAGAAGGTCACAAAGACTCTGGAATAAACCAACAGGGCCGTTTTTAGCAGTTTGGGGGCCCTACGTGGTTCAGAAATGTGCAGGCCCTGGATGTGCAGGCCCCATATGGGGAGGGGTCCGGGGGGGCTGACCCCTAGTAGCTCAGGAAGGTGTTCTAATAAAACGTCCGGAAAAGGCCTTAGTTGACCAGTAGGCCTACATGTACGCTTGTGTGTATGCAGAGTGGTAAAATATTGATTTTATTCTGGATCTGGTAAAGGATGGTAATATAGGGATATTTCATGGTTTTATGGGGATCTCTCCGAATGAATCCGAAACGAATCTCTAAAATTAACGTTTGCTATAGTGCATTTGGCAAAGTTACGACAGCATGAAAATATTATTAGGGATTTAGGTGAAGATTGCAATTAGGATAATAAATTACCATTGTTAATAAGACTAAGAGATGCACTGAACTGAATTTCCTGG
The DNA here is from genome assembly GCF_900747795.2 of Erpetoichthys calabaricus. Lineage (NCBI taxonomy): Eukaryota > Metazoa > Chordata > Cladistia > Polypteriformes > Polypteridae > Erpetoichthys > Erpetoichthys calabaricus. Next base: position 80,742,094 of record NC_041410.2, on the reverse strand, counting down.
GACTGGCACAGATGGCTGCAGTGCCAGGGGCATGACAGTGGCCCCAGGCCCATAGCCCAACAACAAAAAAAAAAAAAATTGTAAGTCGGGGCCGGGCCGGGGTCCCCCTCATGGTTGGGGCCCTATGCGAATGTGTACTTCACGTATGCCTAAGAACGTTCCTGGTGCCAAAAATGGAAAACTCCATGTGGAATATACCAAAGAAGTAACGTTCCATGTTAAGATGTCTTTGTTTTATTGGGTATTATTTGGTTCATAAAACTCAAATCCCTAACCCATGTAGAACAGAACGCCTACAGGTAACAGTGGTTTCCAAACTTTTCCAAGTTCTTCCAAATTTCTACTTGTCGCCCCAGTGTATTAGGCCTGTATACTGACATCGGTGTTTTGTTATTGGACTTCTGTGCTCGTCACGGATTGTCCATAACGAACACCATGTTCAAGCATAGGGGTGTTCATATGTGCACTTGGCACCAGGACACCCTAGGCCTCAGTTCGATGATCGACTTTGTGGTCGTGTCGTCGGACTTGCGGCCACATGTCTTGGACACTCGGGTGAAGAGAGGGGCGGAGCTGTCAACTGATCACCACCTGGTGGTGAGTTGGCTTCGATGGTGGGGGAGGATGCCGGTCAGGCGTGGTAGGCCCAAACGTGTTGTGAGGGTCTGCTGGGAACGTCTGGCAGAGCCCCCTGTCAGAAGTAGCTTCAACTCCCACCTCCGGCAGAACTTCGACCACATCCCGAGGGAGGTGGGGGACATTGAGTCCGAATGGGCCATGTTCCGTGCCTCTATTGTTGAGGCAGCTGACCGGAGCTGTGGCCGTAAGGTGGTCGGTGCCTGTCGTGGCGGCAATCCCCGAACCCGCTGGTGGACACCGGCGGTGAAGGATGCCGTCAAGCTGAAGAAGGAGTCCTACAGGACCCTTTTGTCCTGTGGGACCCCGGAGGCAGCTGATAGGTACCGGCAGGCCAAGCGGAATGCGGCTTTGGTGGTTGCTGAGGCAAAAACTCGGGTGTGGGAGGAGTTTGGGGAGGCCATGGAGAATGACTTTCGGACGGCTTCGAGGAGATTCTGGTCCACCATCCGGCGTCTCAGGAAGGGGAAGCAGTGCAGTGTCAACACTGTATATGGTGGGGATGGTGCGCTGCTGACCTCGACTCGGGACGTTGTGGGTCGGTGGGGGGAATACTTCGAAGACCTCCTCAATCCCATTAACATGCCTTCCAATGAGGAAGCAGAGCCTGGGGACTCAGAGGTGGGCTCCCCCATCTCTGGGACTGAGGTCACCGAGGTGGTCAAAAAACTCCTTGGTGGCAGGGCCCCGGGGGTGGATGAGATATGCCCGGAGTTCCTCAAGGCTCTGGATGTTGTAGGACTGTCTTGGCTGACACGCCTCTGCAACATCGCATGGACATCAGGGACAGTGCCTCTGGATTGGCAGACCGGGGTGGTGGTCCCCCTCTTTAAGAAGGGGGATCGGAGGGTGTGTTCCAACTACAGAGGGATCACACTCCTCAGCCTCCCTGGAAAAGTCTATTCAGGGGTCCTGGAGAGGAGGGTCCGTCGGATAGTCGAGCCTCGGATTCAGGAGGAACAGTGTGGTTTTCGTCCTGGTCGCGGAACAGTGGACCAGCTCTATACCCTTAGCAGGGTCCTGGAGGGTGCATGGGAGTTTGCCCAACCAGTCTACATGTGTTTTGTGGACTTAGAAAAGGCATTCGACCATGTCCCTCGGGGAATCCTGTGGGGGGTACTCCGAGAGTATGGGGTACCGGCCCCCCTGATAAGGGCTGTTCAGTCCCTGTACGATCAGTGCCAGAGCTTGGTCCGCATTGCCGGCAGTAAGTCGAACCCGTTTCCAGTGAGAGTTGGACTCCGCCAGGGCTGCCCTTTGTCACCGATTCTGTTCATAACTTTTATGGACAGAATTTCTAGGCGCAGCCAGGGTGTTGAGGGGGTCCGGTTTGGTGGGCTCAGGATTGGGTCACTGCTTTTTGCAGATGATGTTGTCCTGTTTGCTTCATCAGGCCGTGATCTTCAGCTCTCTCTGGATCGGTTCGCAGCCGAGTGTGAAGCGGCTGGGATGAGAATCAGCACCTCCAAATCCGAGACCATGGTCCTCAACCGGAAAAGGGTGGAGTGCCCTCTCAGGGTTGGTAGCGAGATCCTGCCCCAAGTGGAGGAGTTCAAGTATCTCGGGGTCTTGTTCACGAGTGAGGGAAGAATGGAGCGTGAGATCAACAGGCGGATCGGTGCGGCATCCGCAGTAATGCGGGCGTTGCATCGGTCTGTCGTGGTGAAAAAGGAGCTGAGCCGCAAGGCGAAGCTCTCAATTTACCAGTCGATCTATGTTCCTACCCTCACCCATGGTCATGAGCTATGGGTAGTGACCGAAAGAACGAGATCGCGAATACAAGCGGCTGAAATGAGTTTCCTCCGCAGGGTGTCTGGGCTTTCCCTTAAAGATAGGGTGAGAAGCTCAGTCATCCGGGAGGGGCTCAGAGTAGAGCCGCTGCTCCTCCGCATCGAGAGGAGTCAGATGAGGTGGCTCGGGCATCTGATCAGGATGCCTCCTGGACGCCTCCCTGGTGAGGTGTTCCAGGCACGTCCAACCGGGAGGAGGCCCCGGGGAAGACCCAGGACACGCTGGAGGGACTATGTCTCTCAACTGGCCTGGGAACGCCTTGGGATTCTCCCGGAAGAGCTAGAAGAAGTGGCCGGGGAGAGGGAAGTCTGGGCATCTCTGCTCAAGCTGCTGCCCCCGCGACCCGACCTCGGATAAGCGGGAGACAATGGATGGATGGATGAATGGATACTGACATCTAAAGCTAAATTTAAGATGCAGAGTAGAGAAAAAAGTAGCTACGTGTACATTTACAAACAAATTTTTAATGAAGAATTTCTTACAGTTTGTGACCCACATGTCACAGACTTCTTTGATGTAGGGTCAAGTATGAGATAAAAAAACACTAATTTCTTCATTCTGCATGAGTAAACTACCCACCTTTAATTGTTTTTTACAGTTCAATATTTTCCTTTTGTTATTACAACAGCTTTAAAGACAATATTAAAAAGCCTTTTCAATGTCAACAATGCTCATTTTGCTACCTCGGTCAACGCAGAGCTAACACTACTTCTTAGGTAGCTACTGGCTTGACACACAATGTCTAAATTAAAGGCTCAATGAAAAATCAATATTAAGGTCATCTCTATTATATTTTTCCTGTAACTGTAAAAAGAGAAAAATAGAAATAGAGTTTAGTTTAGTTACACCTACCTGCTCCTGCCTGCAGGACTCAACTAGCAATAACTACAGGGTATCAAGTAGGATTGGGTCCCTCTTAATCAGAGTGACACACTTAACTGTTCCACTAGTTGCATTTGTTTTTTACTGTGTTTACCATGTTTGAGCAATCATGATCAATTTTGTCCTTTTTTTTTTGTGAGAACTGTGCGCCATTCCAATTTCTCTTTGATTACGTTACTTGATGTAAACAGAGAATCCCAGATTGTGAAAAGCTGCATTTTAAACTGTCATATTTGTTTAAAGGCTGCAGTTTTCACCAGCTAATTTTATAAAGTTGCATAGAAGTCATTCTCACAAGTTTACAGAACACCAAAATCTAAAAAGTTTAAATATTAATAATAGGAAATACAGAATAAAAAGCACATATGGTATATATGTACATGCAGGACCTAGAATAACTAAGATACGATATTCTTGTATATACTAATTTTTATATGAGTGTTCAACACTTGATTTTAGATAGATAGATAGATAGATAGATAGATAGATAGATAGATAGATAGATAGATAGATAGATACTTTATTAATCCCAAGGGGAAATTCACATAGGGCGGCACGGTGGCGCAGTGGGTAGCGCTGCTGCCTCGCAGTTGGGAGATCTGGGGACCTGGGTTCGCTTCCCGGGTCCTCCCTGCGTGGAGTTTGCATGTTCTCCCCGTGTCTGCGTGGGTTTCCTCTGGGTGCTCCGGTTTCCTCCCACAGTCCAAAGACATGCAGGTTAGGTGGATTGGCGATTCTAAATTGGCCCTAGTGTGTGCTTGATGTGTGGGTGTGTTTGTGTGTGTCCTGCGGTGGGTTGGCACCCTGCCCGGGATTGGTTCCTGCCTTGTGCCCTGTGTTGGCTGGGATTGGCTCCAGCAGACCCCCGTGACCCTATGTTCGGATTCAGCGGGTTGGAAAATGGATGGATGGATGGAAATTCACATACTCCAGCAGCAGCATACTGATAAAGAAAATATTAAATTAAAGAGTGATAACAATGCAGGTATACAGACAGACAATAACTTTGAATAATGTTAACGTTTACCTCCCCCGGGTGGAATTGAAGAGTCGCATAGTGTGGGGGAGGAACGATCTCCTCAGTCTGTCAGTGGAGCAGGACATTAACAGCAGTCTGTCGCTGAAGCTGCTCCTCTGTCTGGAGATGATACTGCTTAGTGGATGCAGTGGATTCTCCATGATTGACAGGAGTCTCCTCAGCGCCCATCACTCTGCCACAGATGTCAAACTGTCCAGCTCTGTGCCTACAATAGAGCCTGCCTTCCTCAACAGTTTGTCCAGGCGTGAGGCGTCCCTCTTCTTTTTATGCTAATTTGACAGCACTAAGGCAAAATTATTTGTTCTATACTGAAAGGTAAA